>NW_026060931.1:301381-602763 GCF_929443795.1 Astur gentilis
GGCCTGGCCTTGTCCGGGCCGGGCCGAGCCGGGCCGAGCCGGCGGGCAGGGGCCTGGCCTTGTCCGGGCCGGGCCGAGCCGGGCCGAGCCGGCGGGCAGGGGCCTGGCCTTGTCCGGGCCGGGCCGAGCCGGGCCTAGCCGGCGGGCAGGGGCTTGGCATTGTCCGGGCCGGGCCGAGACGGGCCGAGCCGGCAGGCAGGGGCCTGGCCTTGTCCGGGCCTTGTCTGGGCCGGGCCGAGCCAGCGGGCAGGGGCCTGGCCTTGGGCGGGCAGGGGCCGGGCCGAGCCGGCGGGCAGGGGCCTGGCCTTGGCCGGGCAGGGGCCTGGCCTGGGCCGGGCCGGGCTGAGCCGGCGGGCAGGGGCCTGGCTTTGGCTGGGCCAGGCCGAGCCGGCGGGCAGTTGCCTGGCCTCGGCCGGGCCTTGGCCGGGCCGGGCCGAGCCGGCGGGCAGGGGCTGGCCTTGTCCGGGCCGGGCCGGGCCGAGACGGTGGGCAGGGGCCTGGCCTTGTCCGGGCCGGGCCGGGCCGGCGGGCAGGGGCTGGCCTTGTCCGGGCCGAGCCGGGCCGAGCCGGGCCGAGCCGGCGGGCAGGGGCCCGGCCTTGGCCGGGCCGGGCCGAGCCGGCGGGCAGGGGCCTGGCCTTGTCCGGGCCGGGCCGAGCCGGGCCGAGCCGGCGGGCAGGGGCCTGGCCTTGTCCGGGCCGGGCCGAGCCGGGCCGAGCCGGCGGGCAGGGGCCTGGCCTTGTCCGGGCCGGGCCGAGCCGGGCCGAGCCGGCGGGTAGGGGCATGGCCTTGTCCGGGCCGGGCCGAGTCGGGCCGAGCCGGCGGACAGGGGCCTGGACTTGGCCGGGCCGGGCCGGCGGGCAGGAGCCTGGCCTTGTCCGGGCCGGGCCGAGACGGGCCGAGCCGGCAGGCAGGGGCCTGGCCTTGTCCGGGCCGGGCCGAGCCAGCGGGCAGGGGCCTGGCCTTGGGCGGGCAGGGGCCGGGCCGAGCCGGCGGGCAGGGGCCTGGCCTTGGCCGGGCAGGGGCCTGGCCTGGGCCGGGCCGGGCCGAGCCGGCGGGCAGGGGCCTGGCCTCGGCTGGGCCGGGCCGAGCCGGCGGGCAGGTGCCTGGCCTCGGCCGGGCCTTGGCCGGGCCGGGCCGAGCCGGCGGGCAGGGGCCTGGCCTCGGCCGGGCCTTGGCCGGGTCGAGCCGGAGGGCAGGGGCCTGGCCTTGGCCGGGCCGGGCCGAGCCGGCGGGCAGGGGCCTGGCCTTGGCTGGGCCGAGTCGGCGGGCAGGGGCCTGGCCTGGGCCGGGCCGAGCCGGCGGGCAGGGGCCTGGCTTTGTCCGGGCCGAGCCGGGCCGAGCCGGCGGGCAGGGGCCTGGCCTGGGCCGGGCCGGGCCGTGCCGGCGGGCAGGGGCCTGGCCTTGGCCGGGCCGGGCCGGCGGGCAGGGGCCTGGCTTTGTCCGGGCCGAGCCGGGCCGAGCCGGCGGGCAGGGGCCTGGCCTGGGCCGGGCCGGGCCGTGCCGGCGGGCAGGGGCCTGGCCTTGGCCGGGCCGGGCCGTGCCGGCGGGCAGGGGCCTGGCCTTGGCCGGGCCGGGCCGAGCCGGCGGGCAGGAGCCTGCCCTTGGCCGGGCCGGGCCGAGCCGGCGGACAGGGGCCTGGCCTTGTCCGGGCCGGGCCGGGCCGAGCCGGCGGGCAGGGGCCTGGCATTGGCCGGGCCGGGCCGGGCCGGCGGGCAGGAGCCTGGCCTTGTCCGGGCCGGGCCGAGCCGGGCAGAGCCGGCGGGCAGGGGCCTGGCCTTGTCCGGGCCGGGCCGAGCCGGCGGGCAGGGGCCTGGCCTTGTCCGGGCCGGGCCAAGCCGGCGGGCAGGGGCCTAGCCTTGTCCGGGCCGGGCCGAGCCGGGCCGAGCCGAGCCGGGCCGAGCCGGCGGGCAGGGGCCTGGCCTTGTCCGGGCCGGGCCGAGCCGGGCCTAGCCGGCGGGCAGGGGCCTGGCATTGTCCGGGCCGGGCCGAGCCGGGCCGAGCCGGCAGGCAGGGGCCTGGCCTTGTCCGGGCCTTGTCTGGGCCGGGCCGAGCCAGCGGGCAGGGGCCTGGCCTTGGGCGGGCAGGGGCCGGGCCGAGCCGGCGGGCAGGGGCCTGGCCTTGGCCGGGCAGGGGCCTGGCCTGGGCCGGGCCGGGCTGAGCCGGCGGGCAGGGGCCTGGCTTTGGCTGGGCCAGGCCGAGCCGGCGGGCAGGTGCCTGGCCTCGGCCGGGCCTTGGCCGGGCCGGGCCGAGCCGGCGGGCAGGGGCTGGCCTTGTCCGGGCCGGGCCGGGCCGAGACGGTGGGCAGGGGCCTGGCCTTGTCCGGGCCGGGCCCGGCCGGCGGGCAGGGGCTGGCCTTGTCCGGGCCGAGCCGGGCCGAGGCGGCGGACAGGGGCCCGGCCTTGGCCGGGCCGGGCCGAGCCGGCGGGCAGGGGCCTGGCATTGTCCGGGCCGGGCCGAGCCGGGCCGAGCCGGCAGGCAGGGGCCTGGCCTTGTCCGGGCCTTGTCTGGGCCGGGCCGAGCCGGCGGGCAGGGGCCTGGCCTTGGCCAGGCCGGGCCGGGCCGAGCAGGCGGGCAGGGGCCTGGCCTTGGCCAGGACGGGCTGGGCCGGGCCGAGCTGGCGGGCAGGGGCCTGGCCTTGGCCGGGCCGGGCCGAGCCGGCGGGCAGGGGCCTGGCCTTGGTCGGGCCGGGCCGAACCGGCGGGCAGGGGCTGGCCTTGTCCGGGCCGGGCCGGGCCGAGCCGGCGGGCAGGGGCCTGGCCTTGTCCGGGCCGGGCCGGGCCGGCGGGCAGGAGCCTGGCCTTGTCCGGGCCGGTCCGGGCCGGCGGGCAGGGGCTGGCCTTGTCCGGGCCGGGCCGGGCCGAGCCGGCGGGCAGGGGCCTGGCATTGGCCGGGCCGGGCCGGGCCGGCGAGCAGGAGCCTGGCCTTGTCCGGGCCGGGCCGAGCCGGGCAGAGCCGGCGGGCAGGGGCCTGGCCTTGTCCGGGCCGGGCCGAGCCGGCGGGCAGGGGCCTGGCCTTGTCCGGGCCGGGCCAAGACGGCGGGCAGGGGCCTGGCCTTGTCCGGGCCGGGCCGAGCCGGGCCGAGCCGGCGGGCAGGGGCCTGGCCTTGTCCGGGCCGAGCCGAGCCGGGCCGAGCCGGCGGGCAGGGGCCTGGCCTTGTCCGGGCCGGGCCGAGCCGGGCCTAGCCGGCGGGCAGGGGCCTGGCATTGTCCGGGCCGGGCCGAGCCGGGCCGAGCCGGCAGGCAGGGGCCTGGCCTTGTCCGGGCCTTGTCTGGGCCGGGCCGAGCCAGCGGGCAGGGGCCTGGCCTTGGGCGGGCAGGGGCCGGGCCGAGCCGGCGGGCAGGGGCCTGGCCTTGGCCGGGCAGGGGCCTGGCCTGGGCCGGGCCGGGCTGAGCCGGCGGGCAGGGGCCTGGCTTTGGCTGGGCCAGGCCGAGCCGGCGGGCAGTTGCCTGGCCTCGGCCGGGCCTTGGCCGGGCCGGGCCGAGCCGGCGGGCAGGGGCTGGCCTTGTCCGGGCCGGGCCGGGCCGAGACGGTGGGCAGGGGCCTGGCCTTGTCCGGGCCGGGCCGGGCCGGCGGGCAGGGGCTGGCCTTGTCCGGGCCGAGCCGGGCCGAGCCGGGCCGAGCCGGCGGGCAGGGGCCCGGCCTTGGCCGGGCCGGGCCGAGCCGGCGGGCAGGGGCCTGGCCTTGTCCGGGCCGGGCCGAGCCGGGCCGAGCCGGCGGGCAGGGGCCTGGCCTTGTCCGGGCCGGGCCGAGCCGGGCCGAGCCGGCGGGCAGGGGCCTGGCCTTGTCCGGGCCGGGCCGAGCCGGGCCGAGCCGGCGGGTAGGGGCATGGCCTTGTCCGGGCCGGGCCGAGTCGGGCCGAGCCGGCGGACAGGGGCCTGGACTTGGCCGGGCCGGGCCGGCGGGCAGGAGCCTGGCCTTGTCCGGGCCGGGCCGAGACGGGCCGAGCCGGCAGGCAGGGGCCTGGCCTTGTCCGGGCCGGGCCGAGCCAGCGGGCAGGGGCCTGGCCTTGGGCGGGTAGGGGCCGGGCCGAGCCGGCGGGCAGGGGCCTGGCCTTGGCCGGGCAGGGGCCTGGCCTGGGCCGGGCCGGGCCGAGCCGGCGGGCAGGGGCCTGGCCTCGGCTGGGCCGGGCCGAGCCGGCGGGCAGGTGCCTGGCCTCGGCCGGGCCTTGGCCGGGCCGGGCCGAGCCGGCGGGCAGGGGCCTGGCCTCGGCCGGGCCTTGGCCGGGTCGAGCCGGAGGGCAGGGGCCTGGCCTTGGCCGGGCCGGGCCGAGCCGGCGGGCAGGGGCCTGGCCTTGGCCGGGCCGAGTCGGCGGGCAGGGGCCTGGCCTGGGCCGGGCCGAGCCGGCGGGCAGGGGCCTGGCTTTGTCCGGGCCGAGCCGGGCCGAGCCGGCGGGCAGGGGCCTGGCCTGGGCCGGGCCGGGCCGTGCCGGCGGGCAGGGGCCTGGCCTTGGCCGGGCCGGGCCGGCGGGCAGGGGCCTGGCTTTGTCCTGGCCGAGCCGGGCCGAGCCGGCGGGCAGGGGCCTGGCCTGGGCCGGGCCGGGCCGTGCCGGCGGGCAGGGGCCTGGCCTTGGCCGGGCCGGGCCGTGCCGGCGGGCAGGGGCCTGGCCTTGGCCGGGCCGGGCCGAGCCGGCGGGCAGGAGCCTGCCCTTGGCCGGGCCGGGCCGAGCTGGCGGACAGGGTCCTGGCCTTGGCCGGGCCGGGCCGGGTCGGGCCGAGCCGACGGGCAGGGGCCTGGCCTTGGCCAGGCCGGGCCGGGCCGAGCAGGCGGGCAGGGGCCTGGCCTTGGCCAGGACGGGACGGGACGGGCCGAGCCGGCGGGCAGGGGCCTGGCCTTGGCCAGGCCGGGCCGGGCCGAGCAGGCGGGCAGGGGCCTGGCCTTGGCCAGGACGGGCTGGGCCGGGCCGAGCCGGCGGGCAGGGGCCTGGCCTTGGCCGGGCCGGGCCGAGCCGGCGGGCAGGGGCCTGGCCTTGGCCGGGCAGGGGCCGGGCCGAGCCGGCGGGCAGGGGCCTGGCCTTGGCCGGGCAGGGGCCTGGCCTTGGCCGGGCCGGGCCGAGCCGGCGGGCAGGGGCCCGGCCTGGGCCGGGCCGGGCCTGGCCGAGCCGGCGGGCCGGGGCCTGGCCTTGGCCGGGCCGGGCCAAGCCTGCGGGCAGGGGCCTGGACTTGTCCGGGCCGGGCCGGGCCGAGCCGGCGGGCAGGGGCCTGGCCTTGTCCGGGCCGGGGCGGGCCGGGCCGAGCCGGCGGGCAGGGGCCTGGCCTTGTCCGGGTTTTGTCTGGGCCGGGCCGAGCCAGCGGGCAGGGGCCTGGCCTTGGGCGGGCAGGGGCCGGGCCGAGCCGGCGGGCAGGGGCCTGGCCTTGGCCGGGCAGGGGCCTGGCCTGGGCCGGGCCGGGCTGAGCCGGCGGGCAGGGGCCTGGCCTTGGCTGGGCCAGGCCGAGCCGGCGGGCAGGTGCCTGGCCTCGGCCGGGACTTGGCTGGGCCGGGCCGAGCCGGCGGGCAGGAGCTGGCCTTGTCCGGGCCGGGCCGGGCCGAGCCGGCGGGCAGGGGCCTGGCCTTGGCCAGGACGGGACTGGACGGGCCGAGCCGGCGGGCAGGGGCCTGGCCTTGGCCAGGCCGGGCCGGGCCGAGCAGGCGGGCAGGGGCCTGGCCTTGGCCAGGACGGGCTGGGCCGGGCCGAGCCGGCGGGCAGGGGCCTGGCCTTGGCCGGGCCGGGCCGAGCCGGCGGGCAGGGGCCCGGCCTTGGTCGGGCCGGGCCGAACCGGCGGGCAGGGGCTGGCCTTGTCCGGGCCGGGCCGGGCCGAGCCGGCAGGCAGGGGCCTGGCCTTGTCCGGGCCGGGCCGGGCCGGCGGGCAGGAGCCTGGCCTTGTCCGGGCCGGTCCGGGCCGGCGGGCAGGGGCTGGCCTTGTCCGGGCCGGGCCGGGCCGAGCCGGCGGGCAGGGGCCTGGCATTGGCCGGGCCGGGCCGGGCCGGCGGGCAGGAGCCTGGCCTTGTCCGGGCCGGGCCGAGCCGGGCAGAGCCGGCGGGCAGGGGCCTGGCCTTGTCCGGGCCGGGCCGAGCCGGCGGGCAGGGGCCTGGCCTTGTCCGGGCCGGGCCAAGCCGGCGGGCAGGGGCCTAGCCTTGTCCGGGCCGGGCCGAGCCGGGCCGAGCCGGCGGGCAGGGGCCTGGCCTGGGCCGGGCCGGGCCGAGCCGGCGGGCAGGGGCCTGGCCTTGGCCGGGCAGGGGCCGGGCCGAGCCGGCGGGCAGGGGCCTGGCCTTGGCCGGGCAGGGGCCTGGCCTTGGCCGGGCCGGGCCGAGCCGGCGGGCAGGGGCCCCGCCTGGGCCGGGCCGGGCCTGGCCGAGCCGGCGGGCCGGGGCCTGGCCTTGGCCGGGCCGGGCCAAGCCTGCGGGCAGGGGCCTGGAATTGTCCGGGCCGGGCCGGGCCGAGCCGGCGGGCAGGGGCCTGGCCTTGTCCGGGCCGGGGCGGGCCGGGCCGAGCCGGCGGGCAGGGGCCTGGCCTTGTCCGGGTTTTGTCTGGGCCGGGCCGAGCCAGCGGGCAGGGGCCTGGCCTTGGGCGGGCAGGGGCCGGGCCGAGCCGGCGGGCAGGGGCCTGTCCTTGGCCGGGCCGGGCCGGCGGGCAGGAGCCTGGCCTTGTCCGGGCCGGGCCGAGACGGGCCGAGCCGGCAGGCAGGGGCCTGGCCTTGTCCGGGCCGGGCCGAGCCCGCGGGCAGGGGCCTGGCCTTGGGCGGGCAGGGGCCGGGCCGAGCCGGTGGGCAGGGGCCTGGCCTTGGCCGGGCAGGGGCCTGGCCTGGGCCGGGCCGGGCCGAGCCGGCGGGCAGGGGCCTGGCCTCGGCTGGGCCGGGCCGAGCCGGCAGGCAGGTGCCTGGCCTCGGCCGGGCCTTGGCCGGGCCGGGCCGAGCCGGCGGGCAGGGGCCTGGCCTCGGCCGGGCCTTGGCCGGGTCGAGCCGGAGGGCAGGGGCCTGGCCTTGGCCGGGCCGGGCCGAGCCGGCGGGCAGGGGCCTGGCCTTGGCCGGGCCGAGTCGGCGGGCAGGGGCCTGGCCTGGGCCGGGCCGAGCCGGCGGGCAGGGGCCTGGCTTTGTCCGGGCCGAGCCGGGCCGAGCCGGCGGGCAGGGGCCTGGCCTGGGCCGGGCCGGGCCGTGCCGGCGGGCAGGGGCCTGGCCTTGGCCGGGCCGGGCCGGCGGGCAGGGGCCTGGCTTTGTCCGGGCCGAGCCGGGCCGAGCCGGCGGGCAGGGGCCTGGCCTGGGCCGGGCCGGGCCGTGCCGGCGGGCAGGGGCCTGGCCTTGGCCGGGCCGGGCCGAGCCGGCGGGCAGGAGCCTGCACTTGGCCGGGCCGGGCCGAGCCGGCGGACAGGGGCCTGGCCTTGGCCGGGCCGGGCCGGGTCGGGCCGAGCCGACGGGCAGGGGCCTGGCCTTGGCCAGGCCGGGCCGGGCCGAGCAGGCGGGCAGGGGCCTGGCCTTGGCCAGGACGGGACGGGACGGGCCGAGCCGGCGGGCAGGGGCCTGGCCTTGGCCAGGCCTGGCCGGGCCGAGCAGGCGGGCAGGGGCCTGGCCTTGGCCAGGACGGGCTGGGCCGGGCCGAGCCGGCGGGCAGGGGCCTGGCCTTGGCCGGGCCGGGCCGAGCCGGCGGGCAGGGGCCTGGCCTTGGCCGGGCAGGGGCCGGGCCGAGCCGGCGGGCAGGGGCCTGGCCTTGGCCGGGCCGGGCCGAGCCGGCGGGCAGGGTCCTGGCCTTGGTCGGGCCGGGCCGAACCGGCGGGCAGGGGCTGGCCTTGTCCGGGCCGGGCCGGGCCGAGCCGGCGGGCAGGGGCCTGGCCTTGTCCGGGCCGGGCCGGGCCGGCGGGCAGGAGCCTGGCCTTGTCCGGGCCGGTCCGGGCCGGCGGGCAGGGGCTGGCCTTGTCCGGGCCGGGCCGGGCCGAGCCGGCGGGCAGGGGCCTGGCATTGGCCGGGCCGGGCCGGGCCGGCGGGCAGGAGCCTGGCCTTGTCCGGGCCGGGCCGAGCCGGGCAGAGCCGGCGGGCAGGGGCCTGGCCTTGTCCGGGCCGGGCCGAGCCGGCGGGCAGGGGCCTGGCCTTGTCCGGGCCGGGCCAAGCCGGCGGGCAGGGGCCTGGCCTTGTCCGGGCCGGGCCGAGCCGGGCCGAGCCGGCGGGCAGGGGCCTGGCCTTGTCCGGGCCGGGCCGAGCCGGGCCTAGCCGGCGGGCAGGGGCCTGGCATTGTCCGGGCCGGGCCGAGACGGGCCGAGCCGGCAGGCAGGGGCCTGGCCTTGTCCGGGCCTTGTCTGGGCCGGGCCGAGCCAGCGGGCAGGGGCCTGGCCTTGGGCGGGCAGGGGCCGGGCCGAGCCGGCGGGCAGGGGCCTGGCCTTGGCCGGGCAGGGGCCTGGCCTGGGCCGGGCCGGGCTGAGCCGGCGGGCAGGGGCCTGGCTTTGGCTGGGCCAGGCCGAGCCGGCGGGCAGTTGCCTGGCCTCGGCCGGGCCTTGGCCGGGCCGGGCCGAGCCGGCGGGCAGGGGCTGGCCTTGTCCGGGCCGGGCCGGGCCGAGACGGTGGGCAGGGGCCTGGCCTTGTCCGGGCCGGGCCGGGCCGGCGGGCAGGGGCTGGCCTTGTCCGGGCCGAGCCGGGCCGAGCCGGGCCGAGCCGGCGGGCAGGGGCCCGGCCTTGGCCGGGCCGGGCCGAGCCGGCGGGCAGGGGCCTGGCCTTGTCCGGGCCGGGCCGAGCCGGGCCGAGCCGGCGGGCAGGGGCCTGGCCTTGTCCGGGCCGGGCCGAGCCGGGCCGAGCCGGCAGGCAGGGGCCTGGCCTTGTCCGGGCCTTGTCTGGGCTGGGCCGAGCCAGCGGGCAGGGGCCTGGCCTTGGCCGGGCAGGGGCCTGGCCTGGGCCGGTCCGGGCTGAACCGGCGGACAGGGGCCTGGCTTTGGCTGGGCCAGGCCGAGCCGGCGGGCAGGTGCCTGGCCTCGGCCGGGCCTTGGCCGGGCCGGGCCGAGCCGGCGGGCAGGGGCCTGGCCTTGTCCGGGCCGGGCCGGGCCGAGACGGTGGGCAGGGGCCTGGCCTTGTCCGGGCCGGGCCGGGCCGGCGGGCAGGGGCTGGCCTTGTCCGGGCCGAGCCGGGCCGAGCCGGGCCGAGCCGGCGGGCAGGGGCCCGGCCTTGGCCGGGCCGGGCCGAGCCGGCGGGCAGGGGCCTGGCCTTGTCCGGGCCGGGCCGAGCCGGGCCGAGCCGGCGGGCAGGGGCCTGGCCTTGTCCGGGCCGGGCCGAGCCGGGCCGAGCCGGCGGGCAGGGGCCTGGCCTTGTCCGGGCCGGGCCGAGCCGGGCCGAGCCGGCGGGTAGGGGCATGGCCTTGGCCGGGCCGGGCCGAGTCGGGCCGAGCCGGCGGACAGGGGCCTGGCCTTGGCCGGGCCGGGCCGGGCCGAGCCGGCGGGCAGGGGCCTGTCCTTGGCCGGGCCGGGCCGGCGGGCAGGAGCCTGGCCTTGTCCGGGCCGGGCCGAGACGGGCCGAGCCGGCAGGCAGGGGCCTGGCCTTGTCCGGGCCGGGCCGAGCCAGCGGGCAGGGGCCTGGCCCTGGGCGGGCAGGGGCCGGGCCGAGCCGGCGGGCAGGGGCCTGGCCTTGGGCGGGCAGGGGCCGGGCCGAGCCGGCGGGCAGGGGCCTGGCCTTGGCCGGGCAGGGGCCTGGCCTCGGCTGGGCTGGGCCGAGCCGGAGGGCAGGGGCCTGGCCTCGGCTGGGCCGGGCCGAGCCGGCGGGCAGGGGCCTGGCCTTGGCCGGGCCGGGCCGGGCCGGCGGGCAGGGGCCTGGCCTTGGCCGGGCAGGGGCCAGGCCGAGCCGGCGGGCAGGGGCCTGGCCTTGGCCGGGCAGGGGCCTGGCCTTGGCCGGGCCGGGCCGAGCCGGCGGGCAGGGGCCCGGCCTGGGCCGGGCCGGGCCTGGCCGAGCCGGCGGGCCGGGGCCTGGCCTTGGCCGGGCCGGGCCAAGCCTGCGGGCAGGGGCCTGGAATTGTCCGGGCCGGGCCGGGCCGAGCCGGCGGGCAGGGGCCTGGCCTTGTCCGGGCCGGGGCGGGCCGGGCCGAGCCGGCGGGCAGGGGCCTGGCCTTGTCCGGGTTTTGTCTGGGCCGGGCCGAGCCAGCGGGCAGGGGCCTGGCCTTGGGCGGGCAGGGGCCGGGCCGAGCCGGCGGGCAGGGGCCTGTCCTTGGCCGGGCCGGGCCGGCGGGCAGGAGCCTGGCCTTGTCCGGGCCGGGCCGAGACGGGCCGAGCCGGCAGGCAGGGGCCTGGCCTTGTCCGGGCCGGGCCGAGCCCGCGGGCAGGGGCCTGGCCTTGGGCGGGCAGGGGCCGGGCCGAGCCGGTGGGCAGGGGCCTGGCCTTGGCCGGGCAGGGGCCTGGCCTGGGCCGGGCCGGGCCGAGCCGGCGGGCAGGGGCCTGGCCTCGGCTGGGCCGGGCCGAGCCGGCAGGCAGGTGCCTGGCCTCGGCCGGGCCTTGGCCGGGCCGGGCCGAGCCGGCGGGCAGGGGCCTGGCCTCGGCCGGGCCTTGGCCGGGTCGAGCCGGAGGGCAGGGGCCTGGCCTTGGCCGGGCCGGGCCGAGCCGGCGGGCAGGGGCCTGGCCTTGGCCGGGCCGAGTCGGCGGGCAGGGGCCTGGCCTGGGCCGGGCCGAGCCGGCGGGCAGGGGCCTGGCTTTGTCCGGGCCGAGCCGGGCCGAGCCGGCGGGCAGGGGCCTGGCCTGGGCCGGGCCGGGCCGTGCCGGCGGGCAGGGGCCTGGCCTTGGCCGGGCCGGGCCGGCGGGCAGGGGCCTGGCTTTGTCCGGGCCGAGCCGGGCCGAGCCGGCGGGCAGGGGCCTGGCCTGGGCCGGGCCGGGCCGTGCCGGCGGGCAGGGGCCTGGCCTTGGCCGGGCCGGGCCGAGCCGGCGGGCAGGAGCCTGCCCTTGGCCGGGCCGGGCCGAGCCGGCGGACAGGGGCCTGGCCTTGGCCGGGCCGGGCCGGGTCGGGCCGAGCCGACGGGCAGGGGCCTGGCCTTGGCCAGGCCGGGCCGGGCCGAGCAGGCGGGCAGGGGCCTGGCCTTGGCCAGGACGGGACGGGACGGGCCGAGCCGGCGGGCAGGGGCCTGGCCTTGGCCAGGCCTGGCCGGGCCGAGCAGGCGGGCAGGGGCCTGGCCTTGGCCAGGACGGGCTGGGCCGGGCCGAGCCGGCGGGCAGGGGCCTGGCCTTGGCCGGGCCGGGCCGAGCCGGCGGGCAGGGGCCTGGCCTTGGCCGGGCAGGGGCCGGGCCGAGCCGGCGGGCAGGGGCCTGGCCTTGGCCGGGCCGGGCCGAGCCGGCGGGCAGGGTCCTGGCCTTGGTCGGGCCGGGCCGAACCGGCGGGCAGGGGCTGGCCTTGTCCGGGCCGGGCCGGGCCGAGCCGGCGGGCAGGGGCCTGGCCTTGTCCGGGCCGGGCCGGGCCGGCGGGCAGGAGCCTGGCCTTGTCCGGGCCGGTCCGGGCCGGCGGGCAGGGGCTGGCCTTGTCCGGGCCGGGCCGGGCCGAGCCGGCGGGCAGGGGCCTGGCATTGGCCGGGCCGGGCCGGGCCGGCGGGCAGGAGCCTGGCCTTGTCCGGGCCGGGCCGAGCCGGGCAGAGCCGGCGGGCAGGGGCCTGGCCTTGTCCGGGCCGGGCCGAGCCGGCGGGCAGGGGCCTGGCCTTGTCCGGGCCGGGCCGAGCCGGGCCGAGCCGGCGGGCAGGGGCCTGGCCTTGTCCGGGCCGGGCCGAGCCGGGCCTAGCCGGCGGGCAGGGGCCTGGCATTGTCCGGGCCGGGCCGAGACGGGCCGAGCCGGCAGGCAGGGGCCTGGCCTTGTCCGGGCCTTGTCTGGGCCGGGCCGAGCCAGCGGGCAGGGGCCTGGCCTTGGGCGGGCAGGGGCCGGGCCGAGCCGGCGGGCAGGGGCCTGGCCTTGGCCGGGCAGGGGCCTGGCCTGGGCCGGGCCGGGCTGAGCCGGCGGGCAGGGGCCTGGCTTTGGCTGGGCCAGGCCGAGCCGGCGGGCAGTTGCCTGGCCTCGGCCGGGCCTTGGCCGGGCCGGGCCGAGCCGGCGGGCAGGGGCTGGCCTTGTCCGGGCCGGGCCGGGCCGAGACGGTGGGCAGGGGCCTGGCCTTGTCCGGGCCGGGCCGGGCCGGCGGGCAGGGGCTGGCCTTGTCCGGGCCGAGCCGGGCCGAGCCGGGCCGAGCCGGCGGGCAGGGGCCCGGCCTTGGCCGGGCCGGGCCGAGCCGGCGGGCAGGGGCCTGGCCTTGTCCGGGCCGGGCCGAGCCGGGCCGAGCCGGCGGGCAGGGGCCTGGCCTTGTCCGGGCCGGGCCGAGCCGGGCCGAGCCGGCAGGCAGGGGCCTGGCCTTGTCCGGGCCTTGTCTGGGCTGGGCCGAGCCAGCGGGCAGGGGCCTGGCCTTGGCCGGGCAGGGGCCTGGCCTGGGCCGGTCCGGGCTGAACCGGCGGACAGGGGCCTGGCTTTGGCTGGGCCAGGCCGAGCCGGCGGGCAGGTGCCTGGCCTCGGCCGGGCCTTGGCCGGGCCGGGCCGAGCCGGCGGGCAGGGGCCTGGCCTTGTCCGGGCCGGGCCGGGCCGAGACGGTGGGCAGGGGCCTGGCCTTGTCCGGGCCGGGCCGGGCCGGCGGGCAGGGGCTGGCCTTGTCCGGGCCGAGCCGGGCCGAGCCGGGCCGAGCCGGCGGGCAGGGGCCCGGCCTTGGCCGGGCCGGGCCGAGCCGGCGGGCAGGGGCCTGGCCTTGTCCGGGCCGGGCCGAGCCGGGCCGAGCCGGCGGGCAGGGGCCTGGCCTTGTCCGGGCCGGGCCGAGCCGGGCCGAGCCGGCGGGCAGGGGCCTGGCCTTGTCCGGGCCGGGCCGAGCCGGGCCGAGCCGGCGGGTAGGGGCATGGCCTTGGCCGGGCCGGGCCGAGTCGGGCCGAGCCGGCGGACAGGGGCCTGGCCTTGGCCGGGCCGGGCCGGGCCGAGCCGGCGGGCAGGGGCCTGTCCTTGGCCGGGCCGGGCCGGCGGGCAGGAGCCTGGCCTTGTCCGGGCCGGGCCGAGACGGGCCGAGCCGGCAGGCAGGGGCCTGGCCTTGTCCGGGCCGGGCCGAGCCAGCGGGCAGGGGCCTGGCCCTGGGCGGGCAGGGGCCGGGCCGAGCCGGCGGGCAGGGGCCTGGCCTTGGGCGGGCAGGGGCCGGGCCGAGCCGGCGGGCAGGGGCCTGGCCTTGGCCGGGCAGGGGCCTGGCCTCGGCTGGGCCGGGCCGAGCCGGCGGGCAGGGGCCTGGCCTCGGCTGGGCCGGGCCGAGCCGGCGGGCAGGTGCCTGACCTCGGCCGGGCCTTGGCCGGGCCGGGCCGAGCCGGCGGGCAGGGGCCCGGCCTCGGCCGGGCCTTGGCCGGGTCGAGCCGGAGGGCAGGGGCCTGGCCTTGGCCGGGCCGGGCCGGCGGGCAGGGGCCTGGCCTTGGCCGGGCCGAGCCGGCGGGCAGGGGCCTGGCTTTGTCCGGGCCGAGCCGGGCCGAGCCGGCGGGCAGGGGCCTGGCCTGGGCCGGGCCGGGCCGTGCCGGCGGGCAGGGGCCTGGCCTTGGCCGGGCCGGGCCGGCGGGCAGGGGCCTGGCTTTGTCCGGGCCGAGCCGGGCCGAGCCGGCGGGCAGGGGCCTGGCCTGGGCCGGGCCGGGCCGTGCCGGCGGGCAGGGGCCTGGCCTTGGCCGGGCCGGGCCGAGCCGGCGGGCAGGAGCCTGCCCTTGGCCGGGCCGGGCCGAGCCGGCGGACAGGGGCCTGGCCTTGGCCGGGCCGGGCCGGGTCGGGCCGAGCCGACGGGCAGGGGCCTGGCCTTGGCCAGGCCGAGCCGGGCCGAGCCGGCGGGCAGGGGCCTGGCCTTGTCCGGGCCGGGCCGAGCCGGGCCTAGCCGGCGGGCAGGGGCCTGGCATTGTCCGGGCCGGGCCGAGCCGGGCCTAGCCGGCGGGCAGGGGCCTGGCATTGTCCGGGCCGGGCCGAGCCGGGCCGAGCCGGCAGGCAGGGGCCTGGCCTTGTCCGGGCCTTGTCTGGGCCGGGCCGAGCCAGCGGGCAGGGGCCTGGCCTTGGGCGGGCAGGGGCCGGGCCGAGCCGGCGGGCAGGGGCCTGGCCTTGGCCGGGCAGGGGCCTGGCCTGGGCCGAGCCGGGCCTAGCCGGCGGGCAGGGGCCTGGCATTGTCCGGGCCGGGCCGAGCCGGGCCTAGCCGGCGGGAAGGGGCCTGGCATTGTCCGGGCCGGGCCGAGCCGGGCCGAGCCGGCAGGCAGGGGCCTGGCCTTGTCCGGGCCTTGTCTGGGCCGGGCCGAGCCAGCGGGCAGGGGCCTGGCCTTGGGCGGGCAGGGGCCGGGCCGAGCCGGCGGGCAGGGGCCTGGCCTTGGCCGGGCAGGGGCCTGGCCTGGGCCGGGCCGGGCTGAGCCGGCGGGCAGGGGCCTGGCTTTGGCTGGGCCAGGCCGAGCCGGCGGGCAGGTGCCTGGCCTCGGCCGGGCCTTGGCCGGGCCGGGCCGAGCCGGCGGGCAGGGGCTGGCCTTGTCCGGGCCGGGCCGGGCCGAGACGGTGGGCAGGGGCCTGGCCTTGTCCGGGCCGGGCCCGGCCGGCGGGCAGGGGCTGGCCTTGTCCGGGCCGAGCCGGGCCGAGCCGGGCCGAGCCGGCGGGCAGGGGCCCGGCCTTGGCCGGGCCGGGCCGAGCCGGCGGGCAGGGGCCTGGCCTTGTCCGGGCCGGGCCGAGCCGGGCCGAGCCGGCGGGCAGGGGCCTGGCCTTGTCCGGGCCGGGCCGAGCCGGGCCGAGCCGGCGGGCAGGGGCCTGGCCTTGTCCGGGCCGGGCCGAGCCGGGCCGAGCCGGCGGGTAGGGGCATGGCCTTGTCCGGGCCGGGCCGAGTCGGGCCGAGCCGGCGGACAGGGGCCTGGCCTTGGCCGGGCCGGGCCGGGCCGAGCCGGCGGGCAGGGGCCTGTCCTTGGCCGGGCCGGGCCGGCGGGCAGGAGCCTGGCCTTGTCCGGGCCGGGCCGAGACGGGCCGAGCCGGCAGGCAGGGGCCTGGCCTTGTCCGGGCCGGGCCGAGCCAGCGGGCAGGGGCCTGGCCTTGGGCGGGCAGGGGCCGGGCCGAGCCGGCGGGCAGGGGCCTGGCCTTGGCCGGGCAGGGGCCTGGCCTGGGCCGGGCCGGGCCGAGCCGGCGGGCAGGGGCCTGGCCTCGGCTGGGCCGGGCCGAGCCGGCGGGCAGGTGCCTGGCCTCGGCCGGGCCTTGGCCGGGCCGGGCCGAGCCGGCGGGCAGGGGCCTGGCCTCGGCCGGGCCTTGGCCGGGTCGAGCCGGAGGGCAGGGGCCTGGCCTTGGCCGGGCTGGGCCGAGCCGGCGGGCAGGGGCCTGGCCTTGGCCGGGCCGAGTCGGCGGGCAGGGGCCTGGCCTGGGCCGGGCCGAGCCGGCGGGCAGGGGCCTGGCTTTGTCCGGGCCGAGCCGGGCCGAGCCGGCGGGCAGGGGCCTGGCCTGGGCCGGGCCGGGCCGTGCCGGCGGGCAGGGGCCTGGCCTTGGCCGGGCCGGGCCGGCGGGCAGGGGCCTGGCTTTGTCCGGGCCGAGCCGGGCCTAGCCGGCGGGCAGGGGCCTGGCCTTGGCCAGGACGGGCTGGGCCGGGCCGAGCTGGCGGGCAGGGGCCTGGCCTTGGCCGGGCCGGGCCGAGCCGGCGGGCAGGGGCCTGGCCTTGGTCGGGCCGGGCCGAACCGGCGGGCAGGGGCTGGCCTTGTCCGGGCCGGGCCGGGCCGAGCCGGCGGGCAGGGGCCTGGCCTTGTCCGGGCCGGGCCGGGCCGGCGGGCAGGAGCCTGGCCTTGTCCGGGCCGGTCCGGGCCGGCGGGCAGGGGCTGGCCTTGTCCGGGCCGGGCCGGGCCGAGCCGGCGGGCAGGGGCCTGGCATTGGCCGGGCCGGGCCGGGCCGGCGAGCAGGAGCCTGGCCTTGTCCGGGCCGGGCCGAGCCGGGCAGAGCCGGCGGGCAGGGGCCTGGCCTTGTCCGGGCCGGGCCGAGCCGGCGGGCAGGGGCCTGGCCTTGTCCGGGCCGGGCCAAGACGGCGGGCAGGGGCCTGGCCTTGTCCGGGCCGGGCCGAGCCGGGCCGAGCCGGCGGGCAGGGGCCTGGCCTTGTCCGGGCCGGGCCGAGCCGGGCCGAGCCGGCGGGCAGGGGCCTGGCCTTGTCCGGGCCGGGCCGAGCCGGGCCTAGCCGGCGGGCAGGGGCTTGGCATTGTCCGGGCCGGGCCGAGACGGGCCGAGCCGGCAGGCAGGGGCCTGGCCTTGTCCGGGCCTTGTCTGGGCCGGGCCGAGCCAGCGGGCAGGGGCCTGGCCTTGGGCGGGCAGGGGCCGGGCCGAGCCGGCGGGCAGGGGCCTGGCCTTGGCCGGGCAGGGGCCTGGCCTGGGCCGGGCCGGGCTGAGCCGGCGGGCAGGGGCCTGGCTTTGGCTGGGCCAGGCCGAGCCGGCGGGCAGTTGCCTGGCCTCGGCCGGGCCTTGGCCGGGCCGGGCCGAGCCGGCGGGCAGGGGCTGGCCTTGTCCGGGCCGGGCCGGGCCGAGACGGTGGGCAGGGGCCTGGCCTTGTCCGGGCCGGGCCGGGCCGGCGGGCAGGGGCTGGCCTTGTCCGGGCCGAGCCGGGCCGAGCCGGGCCGAGCCGGCGGGCAGGGGCCCGGCCTTGGCCGGGCCGGGCCGAGCCGGCGGGCAGGGGCCTGGCCTTGTCCGGGCCGGGCCGAGCCGGGCCGAGCCGGCGGGCAGGGGCCTGGCCTTGTCCGGGCCGGGCCGAGCCGGGCCGAGCCGGCGGGCAGGGGCCTGGCCTTGTCCGGGCCGGGCCGAGCCGGGCCGAGCCGGCGGGTAGGGGCATGGCCTTGTCCGGGCCGGGCCGAGTCGGGCCGAGCCGGCGGACAGGGGCCTGGACTTGGCCGGGCCGGGCCGGCGGGCAGGAGCCTGGCCTTGTCCGGGCCGGGCCGAGACGGGCCGAGCCGGCAGGCAGGGGCCTGGCCTTGTCCGGGCCGGGCCGAGCCAGCGGGCAGGGGCCTGGCCTTGGGCGGGCAGGGGCCGGGCCGAGCCGGCGGGCAGGGGCCTGGCCTTGGCCGGGCAGGGGCCTGGCCTGGGCCGGGCCGGGCCGAGCCGGCGGGCAGGGGCCTGGCCTCGGCTGGGCCGGGCCGAGCCGGCGGGCAGGTGCCTGGCCTCGGCCGGGCCTTGGCCGGGCCGGGCCGAGCCGGCGGGCAGGGGCCTGGCCTCGGCCGGGCCTTGGCCGGGTCGAGCCGGAGGGCAGGGGCCTGGCCTTGGCCGGGCCGGGCCGAGCCGGCGGGCAGGGGCCTGGCCTTGGCCGGGCCGAGTCGGCGGGCAGGGGCCTGGCCTGGGCCGGGCCGAGCCGGCGGGCAGGGGCCTGGCTTTGTCCGGGCCGAGCCGGGCCGAGCCGGCGGGCAGGGGCCTGGCCTCGGCCGGGCCTTGGCCGGGTCGAGCCGGCGGGCAGGGGCCTGGCCTGGGCCGGGCCGGGCCGTGCCGGCGGGCAGGGGCCTGGCCTTGGCCGGGCCGGGCCGGCGGGCAGGGGCCTGGCTTTGTCCGGGCCGAGCCGGGCCGAGCCGGCGGGCAGGGGCCTGGCCTGGGCCGGGCCGGGCCGTGCCGGCGGGCAGGGGCCTGGCCTTGGCCGGGCCGGGCCGTGCCGGCGGGCAGGGGCCTGGCCTTGGCCGGGCCGGGCCGAGCCGGCGGGCAGGAGCCTGCCCTTGGCCGGGCCGGGCCGAGCCGGCGGACAGGGGCCTGGCCTTGTCCGGGCCGGGCCGGGCCGAGCCGGCGGGCAGGGGCCTGGCATTGGCCGGGCCGGGCCGGGCCGGCGGGCAGGAGCCTGGCCTTGTCCGGGCCGGGCCGAGCCGGGCAGAGCCGGCGGGCAGGGGCCTGGCCTTGTCCGGGCCGGGCCGAGCCGGCGGGCAGGGGCCTGGCCTTGTCCGGGCCGGGCCAAGCCGGCGGGCAGGGGCCTAGCCTTGTCCGGGCCGGGCCGAGCCGGGCCGAGCCGAGCCGGGCCGAGCCGGCGGGCAGGGGCCTGGCCTTGTCCGGGCCGGGCCGAGCCGGGCCTAGCCGGCGGGCAGGGGCCTGGCATTGTCCGGGCCGGGCCGAGCCGGGCCTAGCCGGCGGGCAGGGGCCTGGCATTGTCCGGGCCGGGCCGAGCCGGGCCGAGCCGGCAGGCAGGGGCCTGGCCTTGTCCGGGCCTTGTCTGGGCCGGGCCGAGCCAGCGGGCAGGGGCCTGGCCTTGGGCGGGCAGGGGCCGGGCCGAGCCGGCGGGCAGGGGCCTGGCCTTGGCCGGGCAGGGGCCTGGCCTGGGCCGGGCCGGGCTGAGCCGGCGGGCAGGGGCCTGGCTTTGGCTGGGCCAGGCCGAGCCGGCGGGCAGGTGCCTGGCCTCGGCCGGGCCTTGGCCGGGCCGGGCCGAGCCGGCGGGCAGGGGCTGGCCTTGTCCGGGCCGGGCCGGGCCGAGACGGTGGGCAGGGGCCTGGCCTTGTCCGGGCCGGGCCCGGCCGGCGGGCAGGGGCTGGCCTTGTCCGGGCCGAGCCGGGCCGAGGCGGCGGACAGGGGCCCGGCCTTGGCCGGGCCGGGCCGAGCCGGCGGGCAGGGGCCTGGCCTTGTCCGGGCCGGGCCGAGCCGGGCCGAGCCGGCGGGCAGGGGCCTGGCCTTGTCCGGGCCGGGCCGAGCCGGGCCGAGCCGGCGGGCAGGGGCCTGGCCTTGTCCGGGCCGGGCCGAGACGGGCCGAGCCGGCGGGTAGGGGCATGGCCTTGTCCGGGCCGGGCCGAGTCGGGCCGAGCCGGCGGACAGGGGCCTGGCCTTGGCCGGGCCGGGCCGGGCCGAGCCGGCGGGCAGGGGCCTGTCCTTGGCCGGGCCGGGCCGGCGGGCAGGAGCCTGGCCTTGTCCGGGCCGGGCCGAGACGGGCCGAGCCGGCAGGCAGGGGCCTGGCCTTGTCCGGGCAGGGGCCTGGCCTGGGCCGGGCCGGGCCGAGCCGGCGGGCAGGGGCCTGGCCTCGGCTGGGCCGGGCCGAGCCGGCGGGCAGGTGCCTGGCCTCGGCCGGGCCTTGGCCGGGCCGGGCCGAGCCGGCGGGCAGGGGCCTGGCCTCGGCCGGGCCTTGGCCGGGTCGAGCCGGAGGGCAGGGGCCTGGCCTTGGCCGGGCCGGGCCGAGCCGGCGGGCAGGGGCCTGGCCTTGGCCGGGCCGAGTCGGCGGGCAGGGGCCTGGCCTGGGCCGGGCCGAGCCGGCGGGCAGGGGCCTGGCTTTGTCCGGGCCGAGCCGGGCCGAGCCGGCGGGCAGGGGCCTGGCCTGGGCCGGGCCGGGCCGTGCCGGCGGGCAGGGGCCTGGCCTTGGCCGGGCCGGGCCGGCGGGCAGGGGCCTGGCTTTGTCCGGGCCGAGCCGGGCCTAGCCGGCGGGCAGGGGCCTGGCCTGGGCCGGGCCGGGCCGTGCCGGCGGGCAGGGGCCTGGCCTTGTCCGGGCCGGGCCGAGCCGGGCAGAGCCGGCGGGCAGGGGCCTGGCCTTGTCCGGGCCGGGCCGAGCCGGCGGGCAGGGGCCTGGCCTTGTCCGGGCCGGGCCAAGACGGCGGGCAGGGGCCTGGCCTTGTCCGGGCCGGGCCGAGCCGGGCCGAGCCGGCGGGCAGGGGCCTGGCCTTGTCCGGGCCGGGCCGAGCCGGGCCGAGCCGGCGGGCAGGGGCCTGGCCTTGTCCGGGCCGGGCCGAGCCGGGCCGAGCCGGCGGGCAGGGGCCTGGCCTTGTCCGGGCCGGGCCGAGCCGGGCCTAGCCGGCGGGCAGGGGCCTGGCATTGTCCGGGCCGGGCCGAGCCGGGCCGAGCCGGCAGGCAGGGGCCTGGCCTTGTCCGGGCCTTGTCTGGGCCGGGCCGAGCCAGCGGGCAGGGGCCTGGCCTTGGGCGGGCAGGGGCCGGGCCGAGCCGGCGGGCAGGGGCCTGGCCTTGGCCGGGCAGGGGCCTGGCCTGGGCCGGGCCGGGCTGAGCCGGCGGGCAGGGGCCTGGCTTTGGCTGGGCCAGGCCGAGCCGGCGGGCAGTTGCCTGGCCTCGGCCGGGCCTTGGCCGGGCCGGGCCGAGCCGGCGGGCAGGGGCTGGCCTTGTCCGGGCCGGGCCGGGCCGAGACGGTGGGCAGGGGCCTGGCCTTGTCCGGGCCGGGCCGGGCCGGCGGGCAGGGGCTGGCCTTGTCCGGGCCGAGCCGGGCCGAGCCGGGCCGAGCCGGCGGGCAGGGGCCCGGCCTTGGCCGGGCCGGGCCGAGCCGGCGGGCAGGGGCCTGGCCTTGTCCGGGCCGGGCCGAGCCGGGCCGAGCCGGCGGGCAGGGGCCTGGCCTTGTCCGGGCCGGGCCGAGCCGGGCCGAGCCGGCGGGCAGGGGCCTGGCCTTGTCCGGGCCGGGCCGAGCCGGGCCGAGCCGGCGGGTAGGGGCATGGCCTTGTCCGGGCCGGGCCGAGTCGGGCCGAGCCGGCGGACAGGGGCCTGGACTTGGCCGGGCCGGGCCGGCGGGCAGGAGCCTGGCCTTGTCCGGGCCGGGCCGAGACGGGCCGAGCCGGCAGGCAGGGGCCTGGCCTTGTCCGGGCCGGGCCGAGCCAGCGGGCAGGGGCCTGGCCTTGGGCGGGCAGGGGCCGGGCCGAGCCGGCGGGCAGGGGCCTGGCCTTGGCCGGGCAGGGGCCTGGCCTGGGCCGGGCCGGGCCGAGCCGGCGGGCAGGGGCCTGGCCTCGGCTGGGCCGGGCCGAGCCGGCGGGCAGGTGCCTGGCCTCGGCCGGGCCTTGGCCGGGCCGGGCCGAGCCGGCGGGCAGGGGCCTGGCCTCGGCCGGGCCTTGGCCGGGTCGAGCCGGAGGGCAGGGGCCTGGCCTTGGCCGGGCCGGGCCGAGCCGGCGGGCAGGGGCCTGGCCTTGGCCGGGCCGAGTCGGCGGGCAGGGGCCTGGCCTGGGCCGGGCCGAGCCGGCGGGCAGGGGCCTGGCTTTGTCCGGGCCGAGCCGTGCCGAGCCGGCGGGCAGGGGCCTGGCCTGGGCCGGGCCGGGCCGTGCCGGCGGGCAGGGGCCTGGCCTTGGCCGGGCCGGGCCGGCGGGCAGGGGCCTGGCTTTGTCCGGGCCGAGCCGGGCCGAGCCGGCGGGCAGGGGCCTGGCCTGGGCCGGGCCGGGCCGTGCCGGCGGGCAGGGGCCTGGCCTTGGCCGGGCCGGGCCGTGCCGGCGGGCAGGGGCCTGGCCTTGGCCGGGCCGGGCCGAGCCGGCGGGCAGGAGCCTGCCCTTGGCCGGGCCGGGCCGAGCTGGCGGACAGGGTCCTGGCCTTGGCCGGGCCGGGCCGGGTCGGGCCGAGCCGACGGGCAGGGGCCTGGCCTTGGCCAGGCCGGGCCGGGCCGAGCAGGCGGGCAGGGGCCTGGCCTTGGCCAGGACGGGACGGGACGGGCCGAGCCGTCGGGCAGGGGCCTGGCCTTGGCCAGGCCGGGCCGGGCCGAGCAGGCGGGCAGGGGCCTGGCCTTGGCCAGGACGGGCTGGGCTGGGCCGAGCCGGCGGGCAGGGGCCTGGCCTTGGCCGGGCCGGGCCGAGCCGGCGGGCAGGGGCCTGGCCTTGGCCGGGCAGGGGCCGGGCCGAGCCGGCGGGCAGGGGCCTGGCCTTGGCCGGGCAGGGGCCTGGCCTTGGCCGGGCCGGGCCGAGCCGGCGGGCAGGGGCCCGGCCTGGGCCGGGCCGGGCCTGGCCGAGCCGGCGGGCCGGGGCCTGGCCTTGGCCGGGCCGGGCCAAGCCTGCGGGCAGGGGCCTGGACTTGTCCGGGCCGGGCCGGGCCGAGCCGGCGGGCAGGGGCCTGGCCTTGTCCGGGCCGGGGCGGGCCGGGCCGAGCCGGCGGGCAGGGGCCTGGCCTTGTCCGGGTTTTGTCTGGGCCGGGCCGAGCCAGCGGGCAGGGGCCTGGCCTTGGGCGGGCAGGGGCCGGGCCGAGCCGGCGGGCAGGGGCCTGGCCTTGGCCGGGCAGGGGCCTGGCCTGGGCCGGGCCGGGCTGAGCCGGCGGGCAGGGGCCTGGCCTTGGCTGGGCCAGGCCGAGCCGGCGGGCAGGTGCCTGGCCTCGGCCGGGACTTGGCTGGGCCGGGCCGAGCCGGCGGGCAGGAGCTGGCCTTGTCCGGGCCGGGCCGGGCCGAGCCGGCGGGCAGGGGCCTGGCCTTGGCCAGGACGGGACGGGACGGGCCGAGCCGGCGGGCTGGGGCCTGGCCTTGGCCAGGCCGGGCCGGGCCGAGCAGGCGGGCAGGGGCCTGGCCTTGGCCAGGACGGGCTGGGCCGGGCCGAGCCGGCGGGCAGGGGCCTGGCCTTGGCCGGGCCGGGCCGAGCCGGCGGGCAGGGGCCCGGCCTTGGTCGGGCCGGGCCGAACCGGCGGGCAGGGGCTGGCCTTGTCCGGGCCGGGCCGGGCCGAGCCGGCGGGCAGGGGCCTGGCCTTGTCCGGGCCGGGCCGGGCCGGCGGGCAGGAGCCTGGCCTTGTCCGGGCCGGTCCGGGCCGGCGGGCAGGGGCTGGCCTTGTCCGGGCCGGGCCGGGCCGAGCCGGCGGGCAGGGGCCTGGCATTGGCCGGGCCGGGCCGGGCCGGCGGGCAGGAGCCTGGCCTTGTCCGGGCCGGGCCGAGCCGGGCAGAGCCGGCGGGCAGGGGCCTGGCCTTGTCCGGGCCGGGCCGAGCCGGCGGGCAGGGGCCTGGCCTTGTCCGGGCCGGGCCAAGCCGGCGGGCAGGGGCCTAGCCTTGTCCGGGCCGGGCCGAGCCGGGCCGAGCCGGCGGGCAGGGGCCTGGCCTTGGCCGGGCCGGGCCGAGCCGGCGGGCAGGGGCCTGGCCTTGGCCGGGCAGGGGCCGGGCCGAGCCGGCGGGCAGGGGCCCGGCCTGGGCCGGGCCGGGCCTGGCCGAGCCGGCGGGCCGGGGCCTGGCCTTGGCCGGGCCGGGCCAAGCCTGCGGGCAGGGGCCTGGAATTGTCCGGGCCGGGCCGGGCCGAGCCGGCGGGCAGGGGCCTGGCCTTGTCCGGGCCGGGGCGGGCCGGGCCGAGCCGGCGGGCAGGGGCCTGGCCTTGTCCGGGTTTTGTCTGGGCCGGGCCGAGCCAGCGGGCAGGGGCCTGGCCTTGGGCGGGCAGGGGCCGGGCCGAGCCGGCGGGCAGGGGCCTGTCCTTGGCCGGGCCGGGCCGGCGGGCAGGAGCCTGGCCTTGTCCGGGCCGGGCCGAGACGGGCCGAGCCGGCAGGCAGGGGCCTGGCCTTGTCCGGGCCGGGCCGAGCCCGCGGGCAGGGGCCTGGCCTTGGGCGGGCAGGGGCCGGGCCGAGCCGGTGGGCAGGGGCCTGGCCTTGGCCGGGCAGGGGCCTGGCCTGGGCCGGGCCGGGCCGAGCCGGCGGGCAGGGGCCTGGCCTCGGCTGGGCCGGGCCGAGCCGGCGGGCAGGTGCCTGGCCTCGGCCGGGCCTTGGCCGGGCCGGGCCGAGCCGGCGGGCAGGGGCCTGGCCTCGGCCGGGCCTTGGCCGGGTCGAGCCGGAGGGCAGGGGCCTGGCCTTGGCCGGGCCGGGCCGAGCCGGCGGGCAGGGGCCTGGCCTTGGCCGGGCCGAGTCGGCGGGCAGGGGCCTGGCCTGGGCCGGGCCGAGCCGGCGGGCAGGGGCCTGGCTTTGTCCGGGCCGAGCCGGGCCGAGCCGGCGGGCAGGGGCCTGGCCTTGTCCGGGCCGGGCCGAGCCGGGCCGAGCCGGCGGGCAGGGGCCTGGCCTTGTCCGGGCCGGGCCGAGCCGGGCCTAGCCGGCGGGCAGGGGCTTGGCATTGTCCGGGCCGGGCCGAGACGGGCCGAGCCGGCAGGCAGGGGCCTGGCCTTGTCCGGGCCTTGTCTGGGCCGGGCCGAGCCAGCGGGCAGGGGCCTGGCCTTGGGCGGGCAGGGGCCGGGCCGAGCCGGCGGGCAGGGGCCTGGCCTTGGCCGGGCAGGGGCCTGGCCTGGGCCGGGCCGGGCTGAGCCGGCGGGCAGGGGCCTGGCTTTGGCTGGGCCAGGCCGAGCCGGCGGGCAGTTGCCTGGCCTCGGCCGGGCCTTGGCCGGGCCGGGCCGAGCCGGCGGGCAGGGGCTGGCCTTGTCCGGGCCGGGCCGGGCCGAGACGGTGGGCAGGGGCCTGGCCTTGTCCGGGCCGGGCCGGGCCGGCGGGCAGGGGCTGGCCTTGTCCGGGCCGAGCCGGGCCGAGCCGGGCCGAGCCGGCGGGCAGGGGCCCGGCCTTGGCCGGGCCGGGCCGAGCCGGCGGGCAGGGGCCTGGCCTTGTCCGGGCCGGGCCGAGCCGGGCCGAGCCGGCGGGCAGGGGCCTGGCCTTGTCCGGGCCGGGCCGAGCCGGGCCGAGCCGGCGGGCAGGGGCCTGGCCTTGTCCGGGCCGGGCCGAGCCGGGCCGAGCCGGTGGGTAGGGGCATGGCCTTGTCCGGGCCGGGCCGAGTCGGGCCGAGCCGGCGGACAGGGGCCTGGACTTGGCCGGGCCGGGCCGGCGGGCAGGAGCCTGGCCTTGTCCGGGCCGGGCCGAGACGGGCCGAGCCGGCAGGCAGGGGCCTGGCCTTGTCCGGGCCGGGCCGAGCCAGCGGGCAGGGGCCTGGCCTTGGGCGGGCAGGGGCCGGGCCGAGCCGGCGGGCAGGGGCCTGGCCTTGGCCGGGCAGGGGCCTGGCCTGGGCCGGGCCGGGCCGAGCCGGCGGGCAGGGGCCTGGCCTCGGCTGGGCCGGGCCGAGCCGGCGGGCAGGTGCCTGGCCTCGGCCGGGCCTTGGCCGGGCCGGGCCGAGCCGGCGGGCAGGGGCCTGGCCTCGGCCGGGCCGGGCCGGGCCGGCGGGCAGGAGCCTGGCCTTGTCCGGGCCGGTCCGGGCCGGCGGGCAGGGGCTGGCCTTGTCCGGGCCGGGCCGGGCCGAGCCGGCGGGCAGGGGCCTGGCATTGGCCGGGCCGGGCCGGGCCGGCGGGCAGGAGCCTGGCCTTGTCCGGGCCGGGCCGAGCCGGGCAGAGCCGGCGGGCAGGGGCCTGGCCTTGTCCGGGCCGGGCCGAGCCGGCGGGCAGGGGCCTGGCCTTGTCCGGGCCGGGCCAAGCCGGCGGGCAGGGGCCTAGCCTTGTCCGGGCCGGGCCGAGCCGGGCCGAGCCGGCGGGCAGGGGCCTGGCCTTGGCCGGGCCGGGCCGAGCCGGCGGGCAGGGGCCTGGCCTTGGCCGGGCAGGGGCCGGGCCGAGCCGGCGGGCAGGGGCCTGGCCTTGGCCGGGCAGGGGCCTGGCCTTGGCCGGGCCGGGCCGAGCCGGCGGGCAGGGGCCCGGCCTGGGCCGGGCCGGGCCTGGCCGAGCCGGCGGGCCGGGGCCTGGCCTTGGCCGGGCCGGGCCAAGCCTGCGGGCAGGGGCCTGGAATTGTCCGGGCCGGGCCGGGCCGAGCCGGCGGGCAGGGGCCTGGCCTTGTCCGGGCCGGGGCGGGCCGGGCCGAGCCGGCGGGCAGGGGCCTGGCCTTGTCCGGGTTTTGTCTGGGCCGGGCCGAGCCAGCGGGCAGGGGCCTGGCCTTGGGCGGGCAGGGGCCGGGCCGAGCCGGCGGGCAGGGGCCTGTCCTTGGCCGGGCCGGGCCGGCGGGCAGGAGCCTGGCCTTGTCCGGGCCGGGCCGAGACGGGCCGAGCCGGCAGGCAGGGGCCTGGCCTTGTCCGGGCCGGGCCGAGCCCGCGGGCAGGGGCCTGGCCTTGGGCGGGCAGGGGCCGGGCCGAGCCGGTGGGCAGGGGCCTGGCCTTGGCCGGGCAGGGGCCTGGCCTGGGCCGGGCCGGGCCGAGCCGGCGGGCAGGGGCCTGGCCTCGGCTGGGCCGGGCCGAGCCGGCGGGCAGGTGCCTGGCCTCGGCCGGGCCTTGGCCGGGCCGGGCCGAGCCGGCGGGCAGGGGCCTGGCCTCGGCCGGGCCTTGGCCGGGTCGAGCCGGAGGGCAGGGGCCTGGCCTTGGCCGGGCCGGGCCGAGCCGGCGGGCAGGGGCCTGGCCTTGGCCGGGCCGAGTCGGCGGGCAGGGGCCTGGCCTGGGCCGGGCCGAGCCGGCGGGCAGGGGCCTGGCTTTGTCCGGGCCGAGCCGGGCCGAGCCGGCGGGCAGGGGCCTGGCCTTGTCCGGGCCGGGCCGAGACGGGCCGAGCCGGCGGGCAGGGGCCTGGCCTTGTCCGGGCCGGGCCGAGCCGGGCCTAGCCGGCGGGCAGGGGCTTGGCATTGTCCGGGCCGGGCCGAGACGGGCCGAGCCGGCAGGCAGGGGCCTGGCCTTGTCCGGGCCTTGTCTGGGCCGGGCCGAGCCAGCGGGCAGGGGCCTGGCCTTGGGCGGGCAGGGGCCGGGCCGAGCCGGCGGGCAGGGGCTGGCCTTGGCCGGGCCGGGCCGAGCCGGCGGGCAGGGGCCTGGCTTTGGCTGGGCCAGGCCGAGCCGGCGGGCAGTTGCCTGGCCTCGGCCGGGCCTTGGCCGGGCCGGGCCGAGCCGGCGGGCAGGGGCTGGCCTTGTCCGGGCCGGGCCGGGCCGAGACGGTGGGCAGGGGCCTGGCCTTGTCCGGGCCGGGCCGGGCCGGCGGGCAGGGGCTGGCCTTGTCCGGGCCGAGCCGGGCCGAGCCGGGCCGAGCCGGCGGGCAGGGGCCCGGCCTTGGCCGGGCCGGGCCGAGCCGGCGGGCAGGGGCCTGGCCTTGTCCGGGCCGGGCCGAGCCGGGCCGAGCCGGCGGGCAGGGGCCTGGCCTTGTCCGGGCCGGGCCGAGCCGGGCCGAGCCGGCGGGCAGGGGCCTGGCCTTGTCCGGGCCGGGCCGAGCCGGGCCGAGCCGGCGGGTAGGGGCATGGCCTTGTCCGGGCCGGGCCGAGTCGGGCCGAGCCGGCGGACAGGGGCCTGGACTTGGCCGGGCCGGGCCGGCGGGCAGGAGCCTGGCCTTGTCCGGGCCGGGCCGAGACGGGCCGAGCCGGCAGGCAGGGGCCTGGCCTTGTCCGGGCCGGGCCGAGCCAGCGGGCAGGGGCCTGGCCTTGGGCGGGCAGGGGCCGGGCCGAGCCGGCGGGCAGGGGCCTGGCCTTGGCCGGGCAGGGGCCTGGCCTGGGCCGGGCCGGGCCGAGCCGGCGGGCAGGGGCCTGGCCTCGGCTGGGCCGGGCCGAGCCGGCGGGCAGGTGCCTGGCCTCGGCCGGGCCTTGGCCGGGCCGGGCCGAGCCGGCGGGCAGGGGCCTGGCCTCGGCCGGGCCTTGGCCGGGTCGAGCCGGAGGGCAGGGGCCTGGCCTTGGCCGGGCCGGGCCGAGCCGGCGGGCAGGGGCCTGGCCTTGGCCGGGCCGAGTCGGCGGGCAGGGGCCTGGCCTGGGCCGGGCCGAGCCGGCGGGCAGGGGCCTGGCTTTGTCCGGGCCGAGCCGGGCCGAGCCGGCGGGCAGGGGCCTGGCCTCGGCCGGGCCTTGGCCGGGTCGAGCCGGCGGGCAGGGGCCTGGCCTGGGCCGGGCCGGGCCGTGCCGGCGGGCAGGGGCCTGGCCTTGGCCGGGCCGGGCCGGCGGGCAGGGGCCTGGCTTTGTCCGGGCCGAGCCGGGCCGAGCCGGCGGGCAGGGGCCTGGCCTGGGCCGGGCCGGGCCGTGCCGGCGGGCAGGGGCCTGGCCTTGGCCGGGCCGGGCCGTGCCGGCGGGCAGGGGCCTGGCCTTGGCCGGGCCGGGCCGAGCCGGCGGGCAGGAGCCTGCCCTTGGCCGGGCCGGGCCGAGCCGGCGGACAGGGGCCTGGCCTTGTCCGGGCCGGGCCGGGCCGAGCCGGCGGGCAGGGGCCTGGCATTGGCCGGGCCGGGCCGGGCCGGCGGGCAGGAGCCTGGCCTTGTCCGGGCCGGGCCGAGCCGGGCAGAGCCGGCGGGCAGGGGCCTGGCCTTGTCCGGGCCGGGCCGAGCCGGCGGGCAGGGGCCTGGCCTTGTCCGGGCCGGGCCAAGCCGGCGGGCAGGGGCCTAGCCTTGTCCGGGCCGGGCCGAGCCGGGCCGAGCCGAGCCGGGCCGAGCCGGCGGGCAGGGGCCTGGCCTTGTCCGGGCCGGGCCGAGCCGGGCCTAGCCGGCGGGCAGGGGCCTGGCATTGTCCGGGCCGGGCCGAGCCGGGCCTAGCCGGCGGGCAGGGGCCTGGCATTGTCCGGGCCGGGCCGAGCCGGGCCGAGCCGGCAGGCAGGGGCCTGGCCTTGTCCGGGCCTTGTCTGGGCCGGGCCGAGCCAGCGGGCAGGGGCCTGGCCTTGGGCGGGCAGGGGCCGGGCCGAGCCGGCGGGCAGGGGCCTGGCCTTGGCCGGGCAGGGGCCTGGCCTGGGCCGGGCCGGGCTGAGCCGGCGGGCAGGGGCCTGGCTTTGGCTGGGCCAGGCCGAGCCGGCGGGCAGGTGCCTGGCCTCGGCCGGGCCTTGGCCGCGCCGGGCCGAGCCGGCGGGCAGGGGCTGGCCTTGTCCGGGCCAGGCCGGGCCGAGACGGTGGGCAGGGGCCTGGCCTTGTCCGGGCCGGGCCCGGCCGGCGGGCAGGGGCTGGCCTTGTCCGGGCCGAGCCGGGCCGAGGCGGCGGACAGGGGCCCGGCCTTGGCCGGGCCGGGCCGAGCCGGCGGGCAGGGGCCTGGCCTTGTCCGGGCCGGGCCGAGCCGGGCCGAGCCGGCGGGCAGGGGCCTGGCCTTGTCCGGGCCGGGCCGAGCCGGGCCGAGCCGGCGGGCAGGGGCCTGGCCTTGTCCGGGCCGGGCCGAGCCGGGCCGAGCCGGCGGGTAGGGGCATGGCCTTGTCCGGGCCGGGCCGAGTCGGGCCGAGCCGGCGGACAGGGGCCTGGCCTTGGCCGGGCCGGGCCGGGCCGAGCCGGCGGGCAGGGGCCTGTCCTTGGCCGGGCCGGGCCGGCGGGCAGGAGCCTGGCCTTGTCCGGGCCGGGCCGAGACGGGCCGAGCCGGCAGGCAGGGGCCTGGCCTTGTCCGGGCCGGGCCGAGCCAGCGGGCAGGGGCCTGGCCTTGGGCGGGCAGGGGCCGGGCCGAGCCGGCGGGCAGGGGCCTGGCCTTGGCCGGGCAGGGGCCTGGCCTGGGCCGGGCCGGGCCGAGCCGGCGGGCAGGGGCCTGGCCTCGGCTGGGCCGGGCCGAGCCGGCGGGCAGGTGCCTGGCCTCGGCCGGGCCTTGGCCGGGCCGGGCCGAGCCGGCGGGCAGGGGCCTGGCCTCGGCCGGGCCTTGGCCGGGTCGAGCCGGAGGGCAGGGGCCTGGCCTTGGCCGGGCCGGGCCGAGCCGGCGGGCAGGGGCCTGGCCTTGGCCGGGCCGAGTCGGCGGGCAGGGGCCTGGCCTGGGCCGGGCCGAGCCGGCGGGCAGGGGCCTGGCTTTGTCCGGGCCGAGCCGGGCCGAGCCGGCGGGCAGGGGCCTGGCCTGGGCCGGGCCGGGCCGTGCCGGCGGGCAGGGGCCTGGCCTTGGCCGGGCCGGGCCGGCGGGCAGGGGCCTGGCTTTGTCCGGGCCGAGCCGGGCCTAGCCGGCGGGCAGGGGCCTGGCCTGGGCCGGGCCGGGCCGTGCCGGCGGGCAGGGGCCTGGCCTTGGCCGGGCCGGGCCGAGCCGGCGGGCAGGAGCCTGCCCTTGGCCGGGCCGGGCCGAGCCGGCGGACAGGGGCCTGGCCTTGGCCGGGCCGGGCCGGGTCGGGCCGAGCCGACGGGCAGGGGCCTGGCCTTGGCCAGGCCGGGCCGGGCCGAGCAGGCGGGCAGGGGCCTGGCCTTGGCCAGGACGGGACGGGACGGGCCGAGCCGGCGGGCAGGGGCCTGGCCTTGGCCAGGCCGGGCCGGGCCGAGCAGGCGGGCAGGGGCCTGGCCTTGGCCAGGACGGGCTGGGCCGGGCCGAGCTGGCGGGCAGGGGCCTGGCCTTGGCCGGGCCGGGCCGAGCCGGCGGGCAGGGGCCTGGCCTTGGTCGGGCCGGGCCGAACCGGCGGGCAGGGGCTGGCCTTGTCCGGGCCGGGCCGGGCCGAGCCGGCGGGCAGGGGCCTGGCCTTGTCCGGGCCGGGCCGGGCCGGCGGGCAGGAGCCTGGCCTTGTCCGGGCCGGTCCGGGCCGGCGGGCAGGGGCTGGCCTTGTCCGGGCCGGGCCGGGCCGAGCCGGCGGGCAGGGGCCTGGCATTGGCCGGGCCGGGCCGGGCCGGCGAGCAGGAGCCTGGCCTTGTCCGGGCCGGGCCGAGCCGGGCAGAGCCGGCGGGCAGGGGCCTGGCCTTGTCCGGGCCGGGCCGAGCCGGCGGGCAGGGGCCTGGCCTTGTCCGGGCCGGGCCAAGACGGCGGGCAGGGGCCTGGCCTTGTCCGGGCCGAGCCGGGCCGAGCCGGGCCGAGCCGGCGGGCAGGGGCCCGGCCTTGGCCGGGCCGGGCCGAGCCGGCGGGCAGGGGCCTGGCCTTGTCCGGGCCGGGCCGAGCCGGGCCGAGCCGGCGGGCAGGGGCCTGGCCTTGTCCGGGCCGGGCCGAGCCGGGCCGAGCCGGCGGGCAGGGGCCTGGCCTTGTCCGGGCTGGGCCGAGCCGGGCCGAGCCGGCGGGTAGGGGCATGGCCTTGTCCGGGCCGGGCCGAGTCGGGCCGAGCCGGCGGACAGGGGCCTGGACTTGGCCGGGCCGGGCCGGCGGGCAGGAGCCTGGCCTTGTCCGGGCCGGGCCGAGACGGGCCGAGCCGGCAGGCAGGGGCCTGGCCTTGTCCGGGCCGGGCCGAGCCAGCGGGCAGGGGCCTGGCCTTGGGCGGGCAGGGGCCGGGCCGAGCCGGCGGGCAGGGGCCTGGCCTTGGCCGGGCAGGGGCCTGGCCTGGGCCGGGCCGGGCCGAGCCGGCGGGCAGGGGCCTGGCCTCGGCTGGGCCGGGCCGAGCCGGCGGGCAGGTGCCTGGCCTCGGCCGGGCCTTGGCCGGGCCGGGCCGAGCCGGCGGGCAGGGGCCTGGCCTCGGCCGGGCCTTGGCCGGGTCGAGCCGGAGGGCAGGGGCCTGGCCTTGGCCGGGCCGGGCCGAGCCGGCGGGCAGGGGCCTGGCCTTGGCCGGGCCGAGTCGGCGGGCAGGGGCCTGGCCTGGGCCGGGCCGAGCCGGCGGGCAGGGGCCTGGCTTTGTCCGGGCCGAGCCGGGCCGAGCCGGCGGGCAGGGGCCTGGCCTGGGCCGGGCCGGGCCGTGCCGGCGGGCAGGGGCCTGGCCTTGGCCGGGCCGGGCCGGCGGGCAGGGGCCTGGCTTTGTCCGGGCCGAGCCGGGCCGAGCCGGCGGGCAGGGGCCTGGCCTGGGCCGGGCCGGGCCGTGCCGGCGGGCAGGGGCCTGGCCTTGGCCGGGCCGGGCCGTGCCGGCGGGCAGGGGCCTGGCCTTGGCCGGGCCGGGCCGAGCCGGCGGGCAGGGGCCTGCCCTTGGCCGGGCCGGGCCGAGCTGGCGGACAGGGTCCTGGCCTTGGCCGGGCCGGGCCGGGTCGGGCCGAGCCGACGGGCAGGGGCCTGGCCTTGGCCAGGCCGGGCCGGGCCGAGCAGGCGGGCAGGGGCCTGGCCTTGGCCAGGACGGGACGGGACGGGCCGAGCCGGCGGGCAGGGGCCTGGCCTTGGCCAGGCCGGGCCGGGCCGAGCAGGCGGGCAGGGGCCTGGCCTTGGCCAGGACGGGCTGGGCCGGGCCGAGCCGGCGGGCAGGGGCCTGGCCTTGGCCGGGCCGGGCCGAGCCGGCGGGCAGGGGCCTGGCCTTGGCCGGGCAGGGGCCGGGCCGAGCCGGCGGGCAGGGGCCTGGCCTTGGCCGGGCAGGGGCCTGGCCTTGGCCGGGCCGGGCCGAGCCGGCGGGCAGGGGCCCGGCCTGGGCCGGGCCGGGCCTGGCCGAGCCGGCGGGCCGGGGCCTGGCCTTGGCCGGGCCGGGCCAAGCCTGCGGGCAGGGGCCTGGACTTGTCCGGGCCGGGCCGGGCCGAGCCGGCGGGCAGGGGCCTGGCCTTGTCCGGGCCGGGGCGGGCCGGGCCGAGCCGGCGGGCAGGGGCCTGGCCTTGTCCGGGTTTTGTCTGGGCCGGGCCGAGCCAGCGGGCAGGGGCCTGGCCTTGGGCGGGCAGGGGCCGGGCCGAGCCGGCGGGCAGGGGCCTGGCCTTGGCCGGGCAGGGGCCTGGCCTGGGCCGGGCCGGGCTGAGCCGGCGGGCAGGGGCCTGGCCTTGGCTGGGCCAGGCCGAGCCGGCGGGCAGGTGCCTGGCCTCGGCCGGGACTTGGCTGGGCCGGGCCGAGCCGGCGGGCAGGAGCTGGCCTTGTCCGGGCCGGGCCGGGCCGAGCCGGCGGGCAGGGGCCTGGCCTTGGCCAGGACGGGACGGGACGGGCCGAGCCGGCGGGCAGGGGCCTGGCCTTGGCCAGGCCGGGCCGGGCCGAGCAGGCGGGCAGGGTCCTGGCCTTGGCCAGGACGGGCTGGGCCGGGCCGAGCCGGCGGGCAGGGGCCTGGCCTTGGCCGGGCCGGGCCGAGCCGGCGGGCAGGGGCCCGGCCTTGGTCGGGCCGGGCCGAACCGGCGGGCAGGGGCTGGCCTTGTCCGGGCCGGGCCGGGCCGAGCCGGCGGGCAGGGGCCTGGCCTTGTCCGGGCCGGGCCGGGCCGGCGGGCAGGAGCCTGGCCTTGTCCGGGCCGGTCCGGGCCGGCGGGCAGGGGCTGGCCTTGTCCGGGCCGGGCCGGGCCGAGCCGGCGGGCAGGGGCCTGGCATTGGCCGGGCCGGGCCGGGCCGGCGGGCAGGAGCCTGGCCTTGTCCGGGCCGGGCCGAGCCGGGCAGAGCCGGCGGGCAGGGGCCTGGCCTTGTCCGGGCCGGGCCGAGCCGGCGGGCAGGGGCCTGGCCTTGTCCGGGCCGGGCCAAGCCGGCGGGCAGGGGCCTAGCCTTGTCCGGGCCGGGCCGAGCCGGGCCGAGCCGGCGGGCAGGGGCCTGGCCTTGGCCGGGCCGGGCCGAGCCGGCGGGCAGGGGCCTGGCCTTGGCCAGGCAGGGGCCGGGCCGAGCCGGCGGGCAGGGGCCTGGCCTTGGCCGGGCAGGGGCCTGGCCTTGGCCGGGCCGGGCCGAGCCGGCGGGCAGGGGCCCGGCCTGGGCCGGGCCGGGCCTGGCCGAGCCGGCGGGCCGGGGCCTGGCCTTGGCCGGGCCGGGCCAAGCCTGCGGGCAGGGGCCTGGAATTGTCCGGGCCGGGCCGGGCCGAGCCGGCGGGCAGGGGCCTGGCCTTGTCCGGGCCGGGGCGGGCCGGGCCGAGCCGGCGGGCAGGGGCCTGGCCTTGTCCGGGTTTTGTCTGGGCCGGGCCGAGCCAGCGGGCAGGGGCCTGGCCTTGGGCGGGCAGGGGCCGGGCCGAGCCGGCGGGCAGGGGCCTGTCCTTGGCCGGGCCGGGCCGGCGGGCAGGAGCCTGGCCTTGTCCGGGCCGGGCCGAGACGGGCCGAGCCGGCAGGCAGGGGCCTGGCCTTGTCCGGGCCGGGCCGAGCCAGCGGGCAGGGGCCTGGCCCTGGGCGGGCAGGGGCCGGGCCGAGCCGGCGGGCAGGGGCCTGGCCTTGGGCGGGCAGGGGCCGGGCCGAGCCGGCGGGCAGGGGCCTGGCCTTGGCCGGGCAGGGGCCTGGCCTCGGCTGGGCCGGGCCGAGCCGGCGGGCAGGGGCCTGGCCTCGGCTGGGCCGGGCCGAGCCGGCGGGCAGGTGCCTGACCTCGGCCGGGCCTTGGCCGGGCCGGGCCGAGCCGGCGGGCAGGGGCCCGGCCTCGGCCGGGCCTTGGCCGGGTCGAGCCGGAGGGCAGGGGCCTGGCCTTGGCCGGGCCGGGCCGGCGGGCAGGGGCCTGGCCTTGGCCAGGCCGGGCCGAGCCGGCGGGCAGGGGCCTGGCCTTGGCCGGGCCGAGTCGGCGGGCAGGGGCCTGGCTTTGTCCGGGCCGAGCCGGGCCGAGCCGGCGGGCAGGGGCCTGGCCTGGGCCGGGCCGGGCCGTGCCGGCGGGCAGGGGCCTGGCCTTGGCCGGGCCGGGCCGGCGGGCAGGGGCCTGGCTTTGTCCAGGCCGAGCCGGGCCGAGCCGGCGGGCAGGGGCCTGGCCTGGGCCGGGCCGGGCCGTGCCGGCGGGCAGGGGCCTGGCCTTGGCCGGGCCGGGCCGAGCCGGCGGGCAGGAGCCTGCCCTTGGCCGGGCCGGGCCGAGCCGGCGGACAGGGGCCTGGCCTTGGCCGGGCCGGGCCGGGTCGGGCCGAGCCGACGGGCAGGGGCCTGGCCTTGGCCAGGCCGGGCCGGGCCGAGCAGGCGGGCAGGGGCCTGGCCTTGGCCAGGACGGGAGGGGACGGGCCGAGCCGGCGGGCAGGGGCCTGGCCTTGGCCAGGCCGGGCCGGTCCGGGCCGGCGGGCAGGGGCTGGCCTTGTCCGGGCCGGGCCGGGCCGAGCCGGCGGGCAGGGGCCTGGCATTGGCCGGGCCGGGCCGGGCCGGCGAGCAGGAGCCTGGCCTTGTCCGGGCCGGGCCGAGCCGGGCAGAGCCGGCGGGCAGGGGCCTGGCCTTGTCCGGGCCGGGCCGAGCCGGCGGGCAGGGGCCTGGCCTTGTCCGGGCCGGGCCAAGCCGGCGGGCAGGGGCCTGGCCTTGTCCGGGCCAGGCCGAGCCGGGCCGAGCCGGCGGGTAGGGGCCTGGCCTTGTCCGGGCCGGGCCGAGCCGGGCCTAGCCGGCGGGCAGGGGCCTGGCATTGTCCGGGCCGGGCCGAGACGGGCCGAGCCGGCAGGCAGGGGCCTGGCCTTGTCCGGGCCTTGTCTGGGCCGGGCCGCGCCAGGGGGCAGGGGCCTGGCCTTGGGCGGGCAGGGGCCGGGCCAAGCCGGCGGGCAGGGGCCTGGCCTTGGCCGGGCAGGGGCCTGGCCTGGGCCGGGCCGGGCTGAGCCGGCGGGCAGGGGCCTGGCTTTGGCTGGGCCAGGCCGAGCCGGCGGGCAGTTGCCTGGCCTCGGCCGGGCCTTGGCCGGGCCGGGCCGAGCCGGCGGGCAGGGGCTGGCCTTGTCCGGGCCGGGCCGGGCCGAGACGGTGGGCAGGGGCCTGGCCTTGTCCGGGCCGGGCCGGGCCGGCGGGCAGGGGCTGGCCTTGTCCGGGCCGAGCCGCGCCGAGCCGGGCCGAGCCGGCGGGCAGGGGCCCGGCCTTGGCCGGGCCGGGCCGAGCCGGCGGGCAGGGGCCTGGCCTTGTCCGGGCCGGGCCGAGCCGGGCCGAGCCGGCGGGCAGGGGCCTGGCCTTGTCCGGGCCGGGCCGAGCCGGGCCGAGCCGGCGGGCAGGGGCCTGGCCTTGTCCGGGCCGGGCCGAGCCGGGCCGAGCCGGCGGGTAGGGGCATGGCCTTGTCCGGGCCGGGCCGAGTCGGGCCGAGCCGGCGGACAGGGGCCTGGCCTTGGCCGGGCCGGGCCGGCGGGCAGGAGCCTGGCCTTGTCCGGGCCGGGCCGAGACGGGCCGAGCCGGCAGGCAGGGGCCTGGCCTTGTCCGGGCCGGGCCGAGCCAGCGGGCAGGGGCCTGGCCTTGGGCGGGCAGGGGCCGGGCCGAGCCGGCGGGCAGGGGCCTGGCCTTGGCCGGGCAGGGGCCTGGCCTGGGCCGGGCCGGGCCGAGCCGGCGGGCAGGGGCCTGGCCTCGGCTGGGCCGGGCCGAGCCGGCGGGCAGGTGCCTGGCCTCGGCCGGGCCTTGGCCGGGCCGGGCCGAGCCGGCGGGCAGGGGCCTGGCCTCGGCCGGGCCTTGGCCGGGTCGAGCCGGAGGGCAGGGGCCTGGCCTTGGCCGGGCCGGGCCGAGCCGGCGGGCAGGGGCCTGGCCTTGGCCGGGCCGAGTCGGCGGGCAGGGGCCTGGCCTGGGCCGGGCCGAGCCGGCGGGCAGGGGCCTGGCTTTGTCCGGGCCGAGCCGGGCCGAGCCGGCGGGCAGGGGCCTGGCCTGGGCCGGGCCGGGCCGTGCCGGCGGGCAGGGGCCTGGCCTTGGCCGGGCCGGGCCGGCGGGCAGGGGCCTGGCTTTGTCCGGGCCGAGCCGGGCCGAGCCGGCGGGCAGGGGCCTGGCCTGGGCCGGGCCGGGCCGTGCCGGCGGGCAGGGGCCTGGCCTTGGCCGGGCCGGGCCGAGCCGGCGGGCAGGAGCCTGCCCTTGGCCGGGCCGGGCCGAGCCGGCGGACAGGGGCCTGGCCTTGGCCGGGCCGGGCCGGGTCGGGCCGAGCCGACGGGCAGGGGCCTGGCCTTGGCCAGGCCGGGCCGGGCCGAGCAGGCGGGCAGGGGCCTGGCCTTGGCCAGGACGGGACGGGACGGGCCGAGCCGGCGGGCAGGGGCCTGGCCTTGGCCAGGCCGGGCCGGGCCGAGCAGGCGGGCAGGGGCCTGGCCTTGGCCAGGACGGGCTGGGCCGGGCCGAGCCGGCGGGCAGGGGCCTGGCCTTGGCCGGGCCGGGCCGAGCCGGCGGGCAGGGGCCTGGCCTTGGCCGGGCAGGGGCCGGGCCGAGCCGGCGGGCAGGGGCCTGGCCTTGGCCGGGCCGGGCCGAGCCGGCGGGCAGGGGCCCGGCCTGGGCCGGGCCGGGCCTGGCCGAGCCGGCGGGCCGGGGCCTGGCCTTGGCCGGGCCGGGCCAAGCCTGCGGGCAGGGGCCTGGCCTTGTCCGGGCCGGGCCGGGCCGAGCCGGCGGGCAGGGGCCTGGCCTTGTCCGGGCCGGGGCGGGCCGGGCCGAGCCGGCGGGCAGGGGCCTGGCCTTGTCCGGGTTTTGTCTGGGCCGGGCCGAGCCAGCGGGCAGGGGCCTGGCCTTGGGCGGGCAGGGGCCGGGCCGAGCCGGCGGGCAGGGGCCTGGCCTTGGCCGGGCAGGGACCTGGCCTGGGCCGGGCCGGGCTGAGCCGGCGGGCAGGGGCCTGGCCTTGGCTGGGCCAGGCCGAGCCGGCGGGCAGGGGCCTGGCCTCGGCCGGGACTTGGCCGGGCCGGGCCGAGCCGGCGGGCAGGAGCTGGCCTTGTCCGGGCCGGGCCGGGCCGAGCCGGCGGGCAGGGGCCTGGCCTTGGCCAGGACGGGACGGGACGGGCCGAGCCGGCGGGCAGGGGCCTGGCCTTGGCCAGGCCGGGCCGGGCCGAGCAGGCGGGCAGGGGCCTGGCCTTGGCCAGAACGGGCTGGGCCGGGCCGAGCCGGCGGGCAGGGGCCTGGCCTTGGCCGGGCCGGGCCGAGCCGGCGGGCAGGGGCCCGGCCTTGGTCGGGCCGGGCCGAACCGTCGGGCAGGGGCTGGCCTTGTCCGGGCCGGGCCGGGCCGAGCCGGCGGGCAGGGGCCTGGCCTTGTCCGGGCCGGGCCGGGCCGGCGGGCAGGAGCCTGGCCTTGTCCGGGCCGGTCCGGGCCGGCGGGCAGGGGCTGGCCTTGTCCGGGCCGGGCCGGGCCGAGCCGGCGGGCAGGGGCCTGGCATTGGCCGGGCCGGGCCGGGCCGGCGGGCAGGAGCCTGGCCTTGTCCGGGCCGGGCCGAGCCGGGCAGAGCCGGCGGGCAGGGGCCTGGCCTTGTCCGGGCCGGGCCGAGCCGGGCCGAGCCGGCGGGTAGGGGCCTGGCCTTGTCCGGGCCGGGCCGAGCCGGGCCGAGCCGGCGGGCAGGGGCCTGGCCTTGTCCGGGCCGGGCCGAGCCGGGCCGAGCCGGCGGGCAGGGGCCTGGCCTTGTCCGGGCCGGGCCGAGCCGGGCCGAGCCGGCGGGTAGGGGCATGGCCTTGTCGGGGCCGGGCCGAGTCGGGCCGAGCCGGCGGACAGGGGCCTGGCCTTGGCCGGGCCGGGCCGGGCCGAGCCGGCGGGCAGGGGCCTGTCCTTGGCCGGGCCGGGCCGGCGGGCAGGAGCCTGGCCTTGTCCGGGCCGGGCCGAGACGGGCCGAGCCGGCAGGCAGGGGCCTGGCCTTGTCCGGGCCGGGCCGAGCCAGCGGGCAGGGGCCTGGCCTTGGGCGGGCAGGGGCCGGGCCGAGCCGGCGGGCAGGGGCCTGGCCTTGGCCGGGCAGGGGCCTGGCCTGGGCCGGGCCGGGCCGAGCCGGCGGGCAGGGGCCTGGCCTCGGCTGGGCCGGGCCGAGCCGGCGGGCAGGTGCCTGGCCTCGGCCGGTCCTTGGCCGGGCCGGGCCGAGCCGGCGGGCAGGGGCCTGGCCTCGGCCGGGCCTTGGCCGGGTCGAGCCGGAGGGCAGGGGCCTGGCCTTGGCCGGGCCGGGCCGGCGGGCAGGGTCCTGGCCTTGGCCGGGCCGGGCCCAGCCGGCGGGCAGGGGCCTGGCCTTGGCCGGGCCGAGTCGGCGGGCAGGGGCCTGGCCTGGGCCGGGCCGAGCCGGCGGGCAGGGGCTGGCCTTGTCCGGGCCGGGCCGGGCCGAGACGGTGGGCAGGGGCCTGGCCTTGTCCGGGCCGGGCCCGGCCGGCGGGCAGGGGCTGGCCTTGTCCGGGCCGAGCCGGGCCGAGCCGGGCCGAGCCGGCGGGCAGGGGCCCGGCCTTGGCCGGGCCGGGCCGAGCCGGCGGGCAGGGGCCTGGCCTTGTCCGGGCCGGGCCGAGCCGGGCCGAGCCGGCGGGCAGGGGCCTGGCCTTGTCCGGGCCGGGCCGAGCCGGGCCGAGCCGGCGGGCAGGGGCCTGGCCTTGTCCGGGCCGGGCCGAGCCGGGCCGAGCCGGCGGGTAGGGGCATGGCCTTGTCGGGGCCGGGCCGAGTCGGGCCGAGCCGGCGGACAGGGGCCTGGCCTTGGCCGGGCCGGGCCGGGCCGAGCCGGCGGGCAGGGGCCTGTCCTTGGCCGGGCCGGGCCGGCGGGCAGGAGCCTGGCCTTGTCCGGGCCGGGCCGAGATGGGCCGAGCCGGCAGGCAGGGGCCTGGCCTTGTCCGGGCCGGGCCGAGCCAGCGGGCAGGGGCCTGGCCTTGGGCGGGCAGGGGCCGGGCCGAGCCGGCGGGCAGGGGCCTGGCCTTGGCCGGGCAGGGGCCTGGCCTGGGCCGGGCCGGGCCGAGCCGGCGGGCAGGGGCCTGGCCTCGGCTGGGCCGGGCCGTGCCGGCGGGCAGGGGCCTGGCCTTGGCCGGGCCAGGCCGGCGGGCAGGGGACTGGCTTTGTCCGGGCCGAGCCGGGCCGAGCCGGCGGGCAGGGGCCTGGCCTGGGCCGGGCCGGGCCGTGCCGGCGGGCAGGGGCCTGGCCTTGGCCGGGCCGGGCCGAGCCGGCGGGCAGGAGCCTGCCCTTGGCCGGGCCGGGCCGAGCCGGCGGACAGGGGCCTGGCCTTGGCCGGGCCGGGCCGGGTCGGGCCGAGCCGACGGGCAGGGGCCTGGCCTTGGCCAGGCCGGGCCGGGCCGAGCAGCGGGCAGGGGCCTGGCCTTGGCCAGGACGGGACGGGACGGGCCGAGCCGGCGGGCAGGGGCCTGGCCTTGGCCAGGCCTGGCCGGGCCGAGCAGGCGGGCAGGGGCCTGGCCTTGGCCAGGACGGGCTGGGCCGGGCCGAGCCGGCGGGCAGGGGCCTGGCCTTGGCCGGGCCGGGCCGAGCCGGCGGGCAGGGGCCTGGCCTTGGCCGGGCAGGGGCCGGGCCGAGCCGGCGGGCAGGGGCCTGGCCTTGGCCGGGCAGGGGCCTGGCCTTGGCCGGGCCGGGCCGAGCCGGCGGGCAGGGGCCTGGACTTGTCCGGGCCGGGCCGGGCCGAGCCGGCGGGCAGGGGCCTGGCCTTGTCCGGGCCGGGGCGGGCCGGGCCGAGCCGGCGGGCAGGGGCCTGGCCTTGTCCGGGTTTTGTCTGGGCCGGGCCGAGCCAGCGGGCAGGGGCCTGGCCTTGGGCGGGCAGGGGCCTGGCCTTGGGCGGGCAGGGGCCGGGCCGAGCCGGCGGGCAGGGGCCTGGCCTTGGCCGGGCAGGGGCCTGGCCTGGGCCGGGCCGGGCTGAGCCGGCGGGCAGGTGCCTGGCCTCGGCCGGGACTTGGCCGGGCCGGGCCGAGCCGGCGGGCAGGAGCTGGCCTTGTCCGGGCCGGGCCGGGCCGAGCCGGCGGGCAGGGGCCTGGCCTTGGCCAGGACGGGACGGGATGGGCCGAGCCGGCGGGCAGGGGCCTGGCCTTGGCCAGGCCGCGCCGGGCCGAGCCGGCGGGCAGGGGCCTGGCCTTGGCCAGGACGGGCTGGGCCGGGCCGAGCCGGCGGGCAGGGGCCTGGCCTTGGCCGGGCCGGGCCGAGCCGGCGGGCAGGGGCCTGGCCTTGGTCGGGCCGGGCCGAACCAGCGGGCAGGGGCTGGCCTTGTCCGGGCCGGGCCGGGCCGAGCCGGCGGGCAGGGGCCTGGCCTTGTCCGGGCCGGGCCGGGCCGGCGGGCAGGAGCCTGGCCTTGTCCGGGCCGGGCCGGCGGGCAGGAGCCTGGCCTTGTCCGGGCCGGTCCGGGCCGGCGGGCAGGGGCTGGCCTTGTCCGGGCCGGGCCGGGCCGAGCCGGCGGGCAGGGGCCTGGCCTTGGCCGGGCCGGGCCGGGCCGGCGGGCAGGAGCCTGGCCTTGTCCGGGCCGGGCCGAGCCGGGCAGAGCCGGCGGGCAGGGGCCTGGCCTTGTCCGGGCCGGGCCGAGCCGGCGGGCAGGGGCCTGGCCTTGTCCGGGCCGGGCCGAGCCGGGCCGAGCCGGCGGGCAGGGGCCTGGCCTTGTCCGGGCCGGGCCGAGCCGGGCCTAGCCGGCGGGCAGGGGCCTGGCATTGTCCGGGCCGGGCCGAGACGGGCCGAGCCGGCAGGCAGGGGCCTGGCCTTGTCCGGGCCTTGTCTGGGCCGGGCCGAGCCAGCGGGCAGGGGCCTGGCCTTGGGCGGGCAGGGGCCGGGCCGAGCCGGCGGGCAGGGGCCTGGCCTTGGCCGGGCAGGGGCCTGGCCTGGGCCGGGCCGGGCTGAGCCGGCGGGCAGGGGCCTGGCTTTGGCTGGGCCAGGCCGAGCCGGCGGGCAGTTGCCTGGCCTCGGCCGGGCCTTGGCCGGGCCGGGCCGAGCCGGCGGGCAGGGGCTGGCCTTGTCCGGGCCGGGCCGGGCCGAGACGGTGGGCAGGGGCCTGGCCTTGTCCGGGCCGGGCCGGGCCGGCGGGCAGGGGCTGGCCTTGTCCGGGCCGAGCCGGGCCGAGCCGGGCCGAGCCGGCGGGCAGGGGCCCGGCCTTGGCCGGGCCGGGCCGAGCCGGCGGGCAGGGGCCTGGCCTTGTCCGGGCCGGGCCGAGCCGGGCCGAGCCGGCGGGCAGGTGCCTGGCCTTGTCCGGGCCGGGCCGAGCCGGGCCGAGCCGGCAGGCAGGGGCCTGGCCTTGTCCGGGCCTTGTCTGGGCCGGGCCGAGCCAGCGGGCAGGGGCCTGGCCTTGGGCGGGCAGGGGCCGGGCCGAGCCGGCGGGCAGGGGCCTGGCCTTGGCCGGGCAGGGGCCTGGCCTGGGCCGGGCCGGGCTGAGCCGGCGGGCAGGGGCCTGGCCTTGTCCGGGCCGGGCCGAGTCGGGCCGAGCCGGCGGGCAGGGGCCTGGCCTTGTCCGGGCCGGGCCGAGTCGGGCCGAGCCGGCGGACAGGGGCCTGGCCTTGTCCGGGCCTTGTCTGGGCCGGGCCGAGCCGGCGGGCAGGGGCCTGTCCTTGGCCGGGCCGGGCCGGCGGGCAGGAGCCTGGCCTTGTCCGGGCCGGGCCGAGACAGGCCGAGCCGGCAGGCAGGGGCCTGGCCTTGTCCGGGCCGGGCCGAGCCAGCGGGCAGGGGCCTGGCCTTGGGCGGGCAGGGGCCTGGCCTTGGGCGGGCAGGGGCCGGGCCGAGCCGGCGGGCAGGGGCCTGGCCTTGACCGGGCAGGGGCCTGGCCTGGGCCGGGCCGGGCCGAGCCGGCGGACAGGGGCCTGGCCTCGGCTGGGCCGGGCCGAGCCGGCGGGAAGGTGCCTGGCCTCGGCCGGGCCTTGGCCGGGCCGGGCCGAGCCGGCGGGCAGGGGCCTGGCCTCGGCCGGGCCTTGGCCGGGTCGAGCCGGAGGGCAGGGGCCTGGCCTTGGCCGGGCCGGGCCGGCGGGCAGGGGCCTGGCCTTGGCCGGGCCGGGCCGAGCCGGCGGGCAGGGGCCTGGCCTTGGCCGGGCCGAGTCGGCGGGCAGGGGCCTGGCCTGGGCCGGGCCGAGCCGGCGGGCAGGGGCCTGGCTTTGTCCGGGCCGAGCCGGCGGGCAGGGGCCTGGCCTGGGCCGGGCCGGGCCGTGCCGGCAGGCAGGGGCCTGGCCTTGGCCGGGCCGGGCCGGCGGGCAGGGGCCTGGCTTTGTCCGGGCCGAGCCGGGCCGAGCCGGCGGGCAGGGTCCTGGCCTGGGCCGGGCCGGGCCGTGCCGGCGGGCAGGGGCCTGGCCTTGGCCGGGCCGGGCCGAGCCGGCGGGCAGGAGCCTGCCCTTGGCCGGGCCGGGCCGAGCCGGCGGACAGGGGCCTGGCCTTGGCCGGGCCGGGCCGGGTCGGGCCGAGCCGACGGGCAGGGGCCTGGCCTTGGCCAGGCCGGGCCGGGCCGAGCAGGCGGGCAGGGGCCTGGCCTTGGCCAGGACGGGACGGGACGGGCCGAGCCGGCGGGCAGGGGCCTGGCCTTGGCCAGGCCGGGCCGGGCCGAGCAGGCGGGCAGGGGCCTGGCATTGGCCAGGATGGGCAGGGCCGGGCCGAGCCGGCGGGCAGGGGCCTGGCCTTGGCCGGGCCGGGCCGAGCCGGCGGGCAGGGGCCTGGCCTTGGCCGGGCAGGGGCCGGGCCGAGCCGGCGGGCAGGGGCCTGGCCTTGGCCGGGCAGGGGCCTGGCCTTGGCCGGGCCGGGCCGAGCCGGCGGGCAGGGGCCCGGCCTGGGCCGGGCCGGGCCTGGCCGAGCCGGCGGGCCGGGGCCTGGCCTTGGCCGGGCCGGGCCAAGCCTGCGGGCAGGGGCCTGGACTTGTCCGGGCCGGGCCGGGCCGAGCCGGCGGGCAGGGGCCTGGCCTTGTCCGGGCCGGGGCGGGCCGGGCCGAGCCGGCGGGCAGGGGCCTGGCCTTGTCCGGGTTTTGTCTGGGCCGGGCCGAGCCAGCGGGCAGGGGCCTGGCCTTGGGCGGGCAGGGGCCGGGCCGAGCCGGCGGGCAGGGGCCTGGCCTTGGCCGGGCAGGGGCCTGGCCTGGGCCGGGCCGGGCTGAGCCGGCGGGCAGGGGCCTGGCCTTGGCTGGGCCAGGCCGAGCCGGCGGGCAGGTGCCTGGCCTCGGCCGGGACTTGGCCGGGCCGGGCCGATCCGGCGGGCAGGAGCTGGCCTTGTCCGGGCCGGGCCGGGCCGAGCCGGCGGGCAGGGGCCTGGCCTTGTCCGGGCCGGGCCGAGCGGGGGGGCAGGGGCCTGGCCTTGGCCGTGCCGGGCCGAAGCGGCGGGCAGGGGCCAGGCCTTGGCCGGGCCGGGCCAAACTGGCGGGCAGGGGCTGGCCTTGTCCGGGCCGGGCCGGGCCGAGCCAGCGGGCAGGGGCCTGGCCTTGTCCGGGCCGGTCCGGGCCGGCGGGCAGGGGCCTGGCCTTGTCCGGGCCGGGCGAGCCGGGCCGAGCCGGCGGGCAGGGGCCCGGCCTTGGCCTGGCCGGGCCGGGCTGGCGGGCAGGGGCCTGGCCTTGGCCGGGCCGAGCCGGCGGGCAGGGGCCTGGCCTTGGCCTGGCCGGGCCGGGCTGGCGAGCAGGGGCCTGGCCTTGGCCGGGCCGAGCCGGCGGGCAGGGGCCTGGTCTTGTCCGGGCCGGGCCGAGCCGGGCCGAGCCGGCGGGCAGGGGCCTGGCTTTGTCCGGGCCGGGCCGGGCCGAGCCGGCGGGCAGGGGCCTGGCATTGGCCGGGCCGGGCCGGGCCGGCGAGCAGGAGCCTGGCCTTGTCCGGGCCGGGCCGAGCCGGGCAGAGCCGGCGGGCAGGGGCCTGGCCTTGTCCGGGCCGGGCCGAGCCGGCGGGCAGGGGCCTGGCCTTGTCCGGGCCGGGCCAAGACGGCGGGCAGGGGCCTGGCCTTGTCCGGGCCGGGCCGAGCCGGGCCGAGCCGGCGGGCAGGGGCCTGGCCTTGTCCGGGCCGGGCCGAGCCGGGCCGAGCCGGCGGGCAGGGGCCTGGCCTTGTCCGGGCCTTGTCTGGGCCGGGCCGAGCCAGCGGGCAGGGGCCTGGCCTTGGGCGGGCAGGGGCCGGGCCGAGCCGGCGGGCAGGGGCCTGGCCTTGGCCGGGCAGGGGCCTGGCCTGGGCCGGGCCGGGCTGAGCCGGCGGGCAGGGGCCTGGCTTTGGCTGGGCCAGGCCGAGCCGGCGGGCAGTTGCCTGGCCTCGGCCGGGCCTTGGCCGGGCCGGGCCGAGCCGGCGGGCAGGGGCTGGCCTTGTCCGGGCCGGGCCGGGCCGAGACGGTGGGCAGGGGCCTGGCCTTGTCCGGGCCGGGCCGGGCCGGCGGGCAGGGGCTGGCCTTGTCCGGGCCGAGCCGGGCCGAGCCGGGCCGAGCCGGCGGGCAGGGGCCCGGCCTTGGCCGGGCCGGGCCGAGCCGGCAGGCAGGGGCCTGGCCTTGTCCGGGCCGGGCCGAGCCGGGCCGAGCCGGCGGGCAGGGGCCTGGCCTTGTCCGGGCCGGGCCGAGCCGGGCCGAGCCGGCGGGCAGGGGCCTGGCCTTGTCCGGGCCGGGCCGAGCCGGGCCGAGCCGGCGGGTAGGGGCATGGCCTTGTCCGGGCCGGGCCGAGTCGGGCCGAGCCGGCGGACAGGGGCCTGGACTTGGCCGGGCCGGGCCGGCGGGCAGGAGCCTGGCCTTGTCCGGGCCGGGCCGAGACGGGCCGAGCCGGCAGGCAGGGGCCTGGCCTTGTCCGGGCCGGGCCGAGCCAGCGGGCAGGGGCCTGGCCTTGGGCGGGCAGGGGCCGGGCCGAGCCGGCGGGCAGGGGCCTGGCCTTGGCCGGGCAGGGGCCTGGCCTGGGCCGGGCCGGGCCGAGCCGGCGGGCAGGGGCCTGGCCTCGGCTGGGCCGGGCCGAGCCGGCGGGCAGGTGCCTGGCCTCGGCCGGGCCTTGGCCGGGCCGGGCCGAGCCGGCGGGCAGGGGCCTGGCCTCGGCCGGGCCTTGGCCGGGTCGAGCCGGAGGGCAGGGGCCTGGCCTTGGCCGGGCCGGGCCGAGCCGGCGGGCAGGGGCCTGGCCTTGGCCGGGCCGAGTCGGCGGGCAGGGGCCTGGCCTGGGCCGGGCCGAGCCGGCGGGCAGGGGCCTGGCTTTGTCCGGGCCGAGCCGGGCCGAGCCGGCGGGCAGGGGCCTGGCCTGGGCCGGGCCGGGCCGTGCCGGCGGGCAGGGGCCTGGCCTTGGCCGGGCCGGGCCGGCGGGCAGGGGCCTGGCTTTGTCCGGGCCGAGCCGGGCCGAGCCGGCGGGCAGGGGCCTGGCCTGGGCCGGGCCGGGCCGTGCCGGCGGGCAGGGGCCTGGCCTTGGCCGGGCCGGGCCGAGCCGGCGGGCAGGAGCCTGCCCTTGGCCGGGCCGGGCCGAGCCGGCGGACAGGGTCCTGGCCTTGGCCGGGCCGGGTCGGGCCGAGCCGACGGGCAGGGGCCTGGCCTTGGCCAGGCCGGGCCGGGCCGAGCAGGCGGGCAGGGGCCTGGCCTTGGCCAGGACGGGACGGGACGGGCCGAGCCGGCGGGCAGGGGCCTGGCCTTGGCCAGGCCGGGCCGGGCCGAGCAGGCGGGCAGGGGCCTGGCCTTGGCCAGGACGGGCTGGGCCGGGCCGAGCCGGCGGGCAGGGGCCTGGCCTTGGCCGGGCCGGGCCGAGCCGGCGGGCAGGGGCCTGGCCTTGGCCGGGCAGGGGCCGGGCCGAGCCGGCGGGCAGGGGCCTGGCCTTGGCCGGGCAGGGGCCTGGCCTTGGCCGGGCCGGGCCGAGCCGGCGGGCAGGGGCCCGGCCTGGGCCGGGCCGGGCCTGGCCGAGCCGGCGGGCCGGGGCCTGGCCTTGGCCGGGCCGGGCCAAGCCTGCGGGCAGGGGCCTGGACTTGTCCGGGCCGGGCCGGGCCGAGCCGGCGGGCAGGGGCCTGGCCTTGTCCGGGCCGGGGCGGGCCGGGCCGAGCCGGCGGGCAGGGGCCTGGCCTTGTCCGGGTTTTGTCTGGGCCGGGCCGAGCCAGCGGGCAGGGGCCTGGCCTTGGGCGGGCAGGGGCCGGGCCGAGCCGGCGGGCAGGGGCCTGGCCTTGGCCGGGCAGGGGCCTGGCCTGGGCCGGGCCGGGCTGAGCCGGCGGGCAGGGGCCTGGCCTTGGCTGGGCCAGGCCGAGCCGGCGGGCAGGTGCCTGGCCTCGGCCGGGACTTGGCTGGGCCGGGCCGAGCCGGCGGGCAGGAGCTGGCCTTGTCCGGGCCGGGCCGGGCCGAGCCGGCGGGCAGGGGCCTGGCCTTGGCCAGGACGGGACGGGACGGGCCGAGCCGGCGGGCAGGGGCCTGGCCTTGGCCAGGCCGGGCCGGGCCGAGCAGGCGGGCAGGGGCCTGGCCTTGGCCAGGACGGGCTGGGCCGGGCCGAGCCGGCGGGCAGGGGCCTGGCCTTGGCCGGGCCGGGCCGAGCCGGCGGGCAGGGGCCCGGCCTTGGTCGGGCCGGGCCGAACCGGCGGGCAGGGGCTGGCCTTGTCCGGGCCGGGCCGGGCCGAGCCGGCGGGCAGGGGCCTGGCCTTGTCCGGGCCGGGCCGGGCCGGCGGGCAGGAGCCTGGCCTTGTCCGGGCCGGTCCGGGCCGGCGGGCAGGGGCTGGCCTTGTCCGGGCCGGGCCGGGCCGAGCCGGCGGGCAGGGGCCTGGCATTGGCCGGGCCGGGCCGGGCCGGCGGGCAGGAGCCTGGCCTTGTCCGGGCCGGGCCGAGCCGGGCAGAGCCGGCGGGCAGGGGCCTGGCCTTGTCCGGGCCGGGCCGAGCCGGCGGGCAGGGGCCTGGCCTTGTCCGGGCCAGGCCAAGCCGGCGGGCAGGGGCCTAGCCTTGTCCGGGCCGGGCCGAGCCGGGCCGAGCCGGCGGGCAGGGGCCTGGCCTTGGCCGGGCCGGGCCGAGCCGGCGGGCAGGGGCCTGGCCTTGGCCGGGCAGGGGCCGGGCCGAGCCGGCGGGCAGGGGCCTGGCCTTGGCCGGGCAGGGGCCTGGCCTTGGCCGGGCCGGGCCGAGCCGGCGGGCAGGGGCCCGGCCTGGGCCGGGCCGGGCCTGGCCGAGCCGGCGGGCCGGGGCCTGGCCTTGGCCGGGCCGGGCCAAGCCTGCGGGCAGGGGCCTGGAATTGGCCGGGCCGGGCCGGGCCGAGCCGGCGGGCAGGGGCCTGGCCTTGTCCGGGCCGGGGCGGGCCGGGCCGAGCCGGCGGGCAGGGGCCTGGCCTTGTCCGGGTTTTGTCTGGGCCGGGCCGAGCCAGCGGGCAGGGGCCTGGCCTTGGGCGGGCAGGGGCCGGGCCGAGCCGGCGGGCAGGGGCCTGGCCTTGGGCGGGCAGGGGCCTGGCCTGGGCCGGGCCGGGCTGAGCCGGCGGGCAGGGGCCTGGCCTTGGCTGGGCCAGGCCGAGCCGGCGGGCAGGTGCCTGGCCTCGGCCGGGACTTGGCCGGGCCGGGCCGAGCCGGCGGGCAGGAGCTGGCCTTGTCCGGGCCGGGCCGGGCCGAGCCGGCGGGCAGGGGCCTGGCCTTGGCCAGGACGGGACGGGACGGGCCGAGCCGGCGGGCAGGGGCCTGGCCTTGGCCAGGCCGGGCCGGGCCGAGCAGGCGGGCAGGGGCCTGGCCTTGGCCAGGACGGGCTGGGCCGGGCCGAGCCGGCGGGCAGGGGCCTGGCCTTGGCCGGGCCGGGCCGAGCCGGCGGGCAGGGGCCTGGCCTTGGTCGGGCCGGGCCGAACCGGCGGGCAGGGGCTGGCCTTGTCCGGGCCGGGCCGGGCCGAGCCGGAGGGCAGGGGCCTGGCCTTGTCCGGGCCGGGCCGGGCCGGCGGGCAGGAGCCTGGCCTTGTCCGGGCCGGTCCGGGCCGGCGGGCAGGGGCTGGCCTTGTCCGGGCCGGGCCGGGCCGAGCCGGCGGGCAGGGGCCTGGCATTGGCCGGGCCGGGCCGGGCCGGCGGGCAGGAGCCTGGCCTTGTCCGGGCCGGGCCGAGCCGGGCAGAGCCGGCGGGCAGGGGCCTGGCCTTGTCCGGGCCGGGCCGAGCCGGCGGGCAGGGGCCTGGCCTTGTCCGGGCCGGGCCAAGCCGGCGGGCAGGGGCCTAGCCTTGTCCAGGCCGGGCCGAGCCGGGCCGAGCCGAGCCGGGCCGAGCCGGCGGGCAGGGGCCTGGCCTTGTCCGGGCCGGGCCGAGCCGGGCCTAGCCGGCGGGCAGGGGCCTGGCATTGTCCGGGCCGGGCCGAGCCGGGCCTAGCCGGCGGGCAGGGGCCTGGCATTGTCCGGGCCGGGCCGAGCCGGGCCGAGCCGGCAGGCAGGGGCCTGGCCTTGTCCGGGCCTTGTCTGGGCCGGGCCGAGCCAGCGGGCAGGGGCCTGGCCTTGGGCGGGCAGGGGCCGGGCCGAGCCGGCGGGCAGGGGCCTGGCCTTGGCCGGGCAGGGGCCTGGCCTGGGCCGGGCCGGGCTGAGCCGGCGGGCAGGGGCCTGGCTTTGGCTGGGCCAGGCCGAGCCGGCGGGCAGGTGCCTGGCCTCGGCCGGGCCTTGGCCGGGCCGGGCCGAGCCGGCGGGCAGGGGCTGGCCTTGTCCGGGCCGGGCCGGGCCGAGACGGTGGGCAGGGGCCTGGCCTTGTCCGGGCCGGGCCGGGCCGAGCAGGCGGGCAGGGGCCTGGCCTTGGCCAGAACGGGCTGGGCCGGGCCGAGCCGGCGGGCAGGGGCCTGGCCTTGGCCGGGCCGGGCCGAGCCGGCGGGCAGGGGCCCGGCCTTGGTCGGGCCGGGCCGAACCGTCGGGCAGGGGCTGGCCTTGTCCGGGCCGGGCCGGGCCGAGCCGGCGGGCAGGGGCCTGGCCTTGTCCGGGCCGGGCCGGGCCGGCGGGCAGGAGCCTGGCCTTGTCCGGGCCGGTCCGGGCCGGCGGGCAGGGGCTGGCCTTGTCCGGGCCGGGCCGGGCCGAGCCGGCGGGCAGGGGCCTGGCATTGGCCGGGCCGGGCCGGGCCGGCGGGCAGGAGCCTGGCCTTGTCCGGGCCGGGCCGAGCCGGGCAGAGCCGGCGGGCAGGGGCCTGGCCTTGTCCGGGCCGGGCCGAGCCGGGCCGAGCCGGCGGGTAGGGGCCTGGCCTTGTCCGGGCCGGGCCGAGCCGGGCCGAGCCGGCGGGCAGGGGCCTGGCCTTGTCCGGGCCGGGCCGAGCCGGGCCGAGCCGGCGGGCAGGGGCCTGGCCTTGTCCGGGCCGGGCCGAGCCGGGCCGAGCCGGCGGGTAGGGGCATGGCCTTGTCGGGGCCGGGCCGAGTCGGGCCGAGCCGGCGGACAGGGGCCTGGCCTTGGCCGGGCCGGGCCGGGCCGAGCCGGCGGGCAGGGGCCTGTCCTTGGCCGGGCCGGGCCGGCGGGCAGGAGCCTGGCCTTGTCCGGGCCGGGCCGAGACGGGCCGAGCCGGCAGGCAGGGGCCTGGCCTTGTCCGGGCCGGGCCGAGCCAGCGGGCAGGGGCCTGGCCTTGGGCGGGCAGGGGCCGGGCCGAGCCGGCGGGCAGGGGCCTGGCCTTGGCCGGGCAGGGGCCTGGCCTGGGCCGGGCCGGGCCGAGCCGGCGGGCAGGGGCCTGGCCTCGGCTGGGCCGGGCCGAGCCGGCGGGCAGGTGCCTGGCCTCGGCCGGTCCTTGGCCGGGCCGGGCCGAGCCGGCGGGCAGGGGCCTGGCCTCGGCCGGGCCTTGGCCGGGTCGAGCCGGAGGGCAGGGGCCTGGCCTTGGCCGGGCCGGGCCGGCGGGCAGGGTCCTGGCCTTGGCCGGGCCGGGCCCAGCCGGCGGGCAGGGGCCTGGCCTTGGCCGGGCCGAGTCGGCGGGCAGGGGCCTGGCCTGGGCCGGGCCGAGCCGGCGGGCAGGGGCTGGCCTTGTCCGGGCCGGGCCGGGCCGAGACGGTGGGCAGGGGCCTGGCCTTGTCCGGGCCGGGCCCGGCCGGCGGGCAGGGGCTGGCCTTGTCCGGGCCGAGCCGGGCCGAGCCGGGCCGAGCCGGCGGGCAGGGGCCCGGCCTTGGCCGGGCCGGGCCGAGCCGGCGGGCAGGGGCCTGGCCTTGTCCGGGCCGGGCCGAGCCGGGCCGAGCCGGCGGGCAGGGGCCTGGCCTTGTCCGGGCCGGGCCGAGCCGGGCCGAGCCGGCGGGCAGGGGCCTGGCCTTGTCCGGGCCGGGCCGAGCCGGGCCGAGCCGGCGGGTAGGGGCATGGCCTTGTCGGGGCCGGGCCGAGTCGGGCCGAGCCGGCGGACAGGGGCCTGGCCTTGGCCGGGCCGGGCCGGGCCGAGCCGGCGGGCAGGGGCCTGTCCTTGGCCGGGCCGGGCCGGCGGGCAGGAGCCTGGCCTTGTCCGGGCCGGGCCGAGATGGGCCGAGCCGGCAGGCAGGGGCCTGGCCTTGTCCGGGCCGGGCCGAGCCAGCGGGCAGGGGCCTGGCCTTGGGCGGGCAGGGGCCGGGCCGAGCCGGCGGGCAGGGGCCTGGCCTTGGCCGGGCAGGGGCCTGGCCTGGGCCGGGCCGGGCCGAGCCGGCGGGCAGGGGCCTGGCCTCGGCTGGGCCGGGCCGTGCCGGCGGGCAGGGGCCTGGCCTTGGCCGGGCCAGGCCGGCGGGCAGGGGACTGGCTTTGTCCGGGCCGAGCCGGGCCGAGCCGGCGGGCAGGGGCCTGGCCTGGGCCGGGCCGGGCCGTGCCGGCGGGCAGGGGCCTGGCCTTGGCCGGGCCGGGCCGAGCCGGCGGGCAGGAGCCTGCCCTTGGCCGGGCCGGGCCGAGCCGGCGGACAGGGGCCTGGCCTTGGCCGGGCCGGGCCGGGTCGGGCCGAGCCGACGGGCAGGGGCCTGGCCTTGGCCAGGCCGGGCCGGGCCGAGCAGCGGGCAGGGGCCTGGCCTTGGCCAGGACGGGACGGGACGGGCCGAGCCGGCGGGCAGGGGCCTGGCCTTGGCCAGGCCTGGCCGGGCCGAGCAGGCGGGCAGGGGCCTGGCCTTGGCCAGGACGGGCTGGGCCGGGCCGAGCCGGCGGGCAGGGGCCTGGCCTTGGCCGGGCCGGGCCGAGCCGGCGGGCAGGGGCCTGGCCTTGGCCGGGCAGGGGCCGGGCCGAGCCGGCGGGCAGGGGCCTGGACTTGTCCGGGCCGGGCCGGGCCGAGCCGGCGGGCAGGGGCCTGGCCTTGTCCGGGCCGGGGCGGGCCGGGCCGAGCCGGCGGGCAGGGGCCTGGCCTTGTCCGGGTTTTGTCTGGGCCGGGCCGAGCCAGCGGGCTGGGGCCTGGCCTTGGGCGGGCAGGGGCCTGGCCTTGGGCGGGCAGGGGCCGGGCCGAGCCGGCGGGCAGGGGCCTGGCCTTGGCCGGGCAGGGGCCTGGCCTGGGCCGGGCCGGGCTGAGCCGGCGGGCAGGTGCCTGGCCTCGGCCGGGACTTGGCCGGGCCGGGCCGAGCCGGCGGGCAGGAGCTGGCCTTGGCCGGGCCGGGCCGGGCCGAGCCGGCGGGCAGGGGCCTGGCCTTGGCCAGGACGGGACGGGATGGGCCGAGCCGGCGGGCAGGGGCCTGGCCTTGGCCAGGCCGCGCCGGGCCGAGCCGGCGGGCAGGGGCCTGGCCTTGGCCAGGACGGGCTGGGCCGGGCCGAGCCGGCGGGCAGGGGCCTGGCCTTGGCCGGGCCGGGCCGAGCCGGCGGGCAGGGGCCTGGCCTTGGTCGGGCCGGGCCGAACCAGCGGGCAGGGGCTGGCCTTGTCCGGGCCGGGCCGGGCCGAGCCGGCGGGCAGGGGCCTGGCCTTGTCCGGGCCGGGCCGGGCCGGCGGGCAGGAGCCTGGCCTTGTCCGGGCCGGGCCGGCGGGCAGGAGAATGGCCTTGTCCGGGCCGGTCCGGGCCGGCGGGCAGGGGCTGGCCTTGTCCGGGCCGGGCCGGGCCGAGCCGGCGGGCAGGGGCCTGGCCTTGGCCGGGCCGGGCCGGGCCGGCGGGCAGGAGCCTGGCCTTGTCCGGGCCGGGCCGAGCCGGGCAGAGCCGGCGGGCAGGGGCCTGGCCTTGTCCGGGCCGGGCCGAGCCGGCGGGCAGGGGCCTGGCCTTGTCCGGGCCGGGCCGAGCCGGGCCGAGCCGGCGGGCAGGGGCCTGGCCTTGTCCGGGCCGGGCCGAGCCGGGCCTAGCCGGCGGGCAGGGGCCTGGCATTGTCCGGGCCGGGCCGAGACGGGCCGAGCCGGCAGGCAGGGGCCTGGCCTTGTCCGGGCCTTGTCTGGGCCGGGCCGAGCCAGCGGGCAGGGGCCTGGCCTTGGGCGGGCAGGGGCCGGGCCGAGCCGGCGGGCAGGGGCCTGGCCTTGGCCGGGCAGGGGCCTGGCCTGGGCCGGGCCGGGCTGAGCCGGCGGGCAGGGGCCTGGCTTTGGCTGGGCCAGGCCGAGCCGGCGGGCAGTTGCCTGGCCTCGGCCGGGCCTTGGCCGGGCCGGGCCGAGCCGGCGGGCAGGGGCTGGCCTTGTCCGGGCCGGGCCGGGCCGAGACGGTGGGCAGGGGCCTGGCCTTGTCCGGGCCGGGCCGGGCCGGCGGGCAGGGGCTGGCCTTGTCCGGGCCGAGCCGGGCCGAGCCGGGCCGAGCCGGCGGGCAGGGGCCCGGCCTTGGCCGGGCCGGGCCGAGCCGGCGGGCAGGGGCCTGGCCTTGTCCGGGCCGGGCCGAGCCGGGCCGAGCCGGCGGGCAGGTGCCTGGCCTTGTCCGGGCCGGGCCGAGCCGGGCCGAGCCGGCAGGCAGGGGCCTGGCCTTGTCCGGGCCTTGTCTGGGCCGGGCCGAGCCAGCGGGCAGGGGCCTGGCCTTGGGCGGGCAGGGGCCGGGCCGAACCGGCGGGCAGGGGCCTGGCCTTGGCCGGGCAGGGGCCTGGCCTGGGCCGGGCCGGGCTGAGCCGGCGGGCAGGGGCCTGGCCTTGTCCGGGCCGGGCCGAGTCGGGCCGAGCCGGCGGGCAGGGGCCTGGCCTTGTCCGGGCCGGGCCGAGTCGGGCCGAGCCGGCGGACAGGGGCCTGGCCTTGTCCGGGCCTTGTCTGGGCCGGGCCGAGCCGGCGGGCAGGGGCCTGTCCTTGGCCGGGCCGGGCCGGCGGGCAGGAGCCTGGCCTTGTCCGGGCCGGGCCGAGACAGGCCGAGCCGGCAGGCAGGGGCCTGGCCTTGTCCGGGCCGGGCCGAGCCAGCGGGCAGGGGCCTGGCCTTGGGCGGGCAGGGGCCTGGCCTTGGGCGGGCAGGGGCCGGGCCGAGCCGGCGGGCAGGGGCCTGGCCTTGACCGGGCAGGGGCCTGGCCTGGGCCGGGCCGGGCCGAGCCGGCGGACAGGGGCCTGGCCTCGGCTGGGCCGGGCCGAGCCGGCGGGAAGGTGCCTGGCCTCGGCCGGGCCTTGGCCGGGCCGGGCCGAGCCGGCGGGCAGGGGCCTGGCCTCGGCCGGGCCTTGGCCGGGTCGAGCCGGAGGGCAGGGGCCTGGCCTTGGCCGGGCCGGGCCGGCGGGCAGGGGCCTGGCCTTGGCCGGGCCGGGCCGAGCCGGCGGGCAGGGGCCTGGCCTTGGCCGGGCCGAGTCGGCGGGCAGGGGCCTGGCCTGGGCCGGGCCGAGCCGGCGGGCAGGGGCCTGGCTTTGTCCGGGCCGAGCCGGCGGGCAGGGGCCTGGCCTGGGCCGGGCCGGGCCGTGCCGGCAGGCAGGGGCCTGGCCTTGGCCGGGCCGGGCCGGCGGGCAGGGGCCTGGCTTTGTCCGGGCCGAGCCGGGCCGAGCCGGCGGGCAGGGTCCTGGCCTGGGCCGGGCCGGGCCGTGCCGGCGGGCAGGGGCCTGGCCTTGGCCGGGCCGGGCCGAGCCGGCGGGCAGGAGCCTGCCCTTGGCCGGGCCGGGCCGAGCCGGCGGACAGGGGCCTGGCCTTGGCCGGGCCGGGCCGGGTCGGGCCGAGCCGACGGGCAGGGGCCTGGCCTTGGCCAGGCCGGGCCGGGCCGAGCAGGCGGGCAGGGGCCTGGCCTTGGCCAGGACGGGACGGGACGGGCCGAGCCGGCGGGCAGGGGCCTGGCCTTGGCCAGGCCGGGCCGGGCCGAGCAGGCGGGCAGGGGCCTGGCATTGGCCAGGATGGGCAGGGCCGGGCCGAGCCGGCGGGCAGGGGCCTGGCCTTGGCCGGGCCGGGCCGAGCCGGCGGGCAGGGGCCTGGCCTTGGCCGGGCAGGGGCCGGGCCGAGCCGGCGGGCAGGGGCCTGGCCTTGGCCGGGCAGGGGCCTGGCCTTGGCCGGGCCGGGCCGAGCCGGCGGGCAGGGGCCCGGCCTGGGCCGGGCCGGGCCTGGCCGAGCCGGCGGGCCGGGGCCTGGCCTTGGCCGGGCCGGGCCAAGCCTGCGGGCAGGGGCCTGGACTTGTCCGGGCCGGGCCGGGCCGAGCCGGCGGGCAGGGGCCTGGCCTTGTCCGGGCCGGGGCGGGCCGGGCCGAGCCGGCGGGCAGGGGCCTGGCCTTGTCCGGGTTTTGTCTGGGCCGGGCCGAGCCAGCGGGCAGGGGCCTGGCCTTGGGCGGGCAGGGGCCGGGCCGAGCCGGCGGGCAGGGGCCTGGCCTTGGCCGGGCAGGGGCCTGGCCTGGGCCGGGCCGGGCTGAGCCGGCGGGCAGGGGCCTGGCCTTGGCTGGGCCAGGCCGAGCCGGCGGGCAGGTGCCTGGCCTCGGCCGGGACTTGGCCGGGCCGGGCCGATCCGGCGGGCAGGAGCTGGCCTTGTCCGGGCCGGGCCGGGCCGAGCCGGCGGGCAGGGGCCTGGCCTTGTCCGGGCCGGGCCGAGCGGGGGGGCAGGGGCCTGGCCTTGGCCGTGCCGGGCCGAAGCGGCGGGCAGGGGCCAGGCCTTGGCCGGGCCGGGCCAAACTGGCGGGCAGGGGCTGGCCTTGTCCGGGCCGGGCCGGGCCGAGCCAGCGGGCAGGGGCCTGGCCTTGTCCGGGCCCGTCCGGGCCGGCGGGCAGGGGCCTGGCCTTGTCCGGGCCGGGCGAGCCGGGCCGAGCCGGCGGGCAGGGGCCCGGCCTTGGCCTGGCCGGGCCGGGCTGGCGGGCAGGGGCCTGGCCTTGGCCGGGCCGAGCCGGCGGGCAGGGGCCTGGCCTTGGCCTGGCCGGGCCGGGCTGGCGAGCAGGGGCCTGGCCTTGGCCGGGCCGAGCCGGCGGGCAGGGGCCTGGTCTTGTCCGGGCCGGGCCGAGCCGGGCCGAGCCGGCGGGCAGGGGCCTGGCTTTGTCCGGGCCGGGCCGGGCCGAGCCGGCGGGCAGGGGCCTGGCATTGGCCGGGCCGGGCCGGGCCGGCGAGCAGGAGCCTGGCCTTGTCCGGGCCGGGCCGAGCCGGGCAGAGCCGGCGGGCAGGGGCCTGGCCTTGTCCGGGCCGGGCCGAGCCGGCGGGCAGGGGCCTGGCCTTGTCCGGGCCGGGCCAAGACGGCGGGCAGGGGCCTGGCCTTGTCCGGGCCGGGCCGAGCCGGGCCGAGCCGGCGGGCAGGGGCCTGGCCTTGTCCGGGCCGGGCCGAGCCGGGCCGAGCCGGCGGGCAGGGGCCTGGCCTTGTCCGGGCCTTGTCTGGGCCGGGCCGAGCCAGCGGGCAGGGGCCTGGCCTTGGGCGGGCAGGGGCCGGGCCGAGCCGGCGGGCAGGGGCCTGGCCTTGGCCGGGCAGGGGCCTGGCCTGGGCCGGGCCGGGCTGAGCCGGCGGGCAGGGGCCTGGCTTTGGCTGGGCCAGGCCGAGCCGGCGGGCAGTTGCCTGGCCTCGGCCGGGCCTTGGCCGGGCCGGGCCGAGCCGGCGGGCAGGGGCTGGCCTTGTCCGGGCCGGGCCGGGCCGAGACGGTGGGCAGGGGCCTGGCCTTGTCCGGGCCGGGCCGGGCCGGCGGGCAGGGGCTGGCCTTGTCCGGGCCGAGCCGGGCCGAGCCGGGCCGAGCCGGCGGGCAGGGGCCCGGCCTTGGCCGGGCCGGGCCGAGCCGGCAGGCAGGGGCCTGGCCTTGTCCGGGCCGGGCCGAGCCGGGCCGAGCCGGCGGGCAGGGGCCTGGCCTTGTCCGGGCCGGGCCGAGCCGGGCCGAGCCGGCGGGCAGGGGCCTGGCCTTGTCCGGGCCGGGCCGAGCCGGGCCGAGCCGGCGGGTAGGGGCATGGCCTTGTCCGGGCCGGGCCGAGTCGGGCCGAGCCGGCGGACAGGGGCCTGGACTTGGCCGGGCCGGGCCGGCGGGCAGGAGCCTGGCCTTGTCCGGGCCGGGCCGAGACGGGCCGAGCCGGCAGGCAGGGGCCTGGCCTTGTCCGGGCCGGGCCGAGCCAGCGGGCAGGGGCCTGGCCTTGGGCGGGCAGGGGCCGGGCCGAGCCGGCGGGCAGGGGCCTGGCCTTGGCCGGGCAGGGGCCTGGCCTGGGCCGGGCCGGGCCGAGCCGGCGGGCAGGGGCCTGGCCTCGGCTGGGCCGGGCCGAGCCGGCGGGCAGGTGCCTGGCCTCGGCCGGGCCTTGGCCGGGCCGGGCCGAGCCGGCGGGCAGGGGCCTGGCCTCGGCCGGGCCTTGGCCGGGTCGAGCCGGAGGGCAGGGGCCTGGCCTTGGCCGGGCCGGGCCGAGCCGGCGGGCAGGGGCCTGGCCTTGGCCGGGCCGAGTCGGCGGGCAGGGGCCTGGCCTGGGCCGGGCCGAGCCGGCGGGCAGGGGCCTGGCTTTGTCCGGGCCGAGCCGGGCCGAGCCGGCGGGCAGGGGCCTGGCCTGGGCCGGGCCGGGCCGTGCCGGCGGGCAGGGGCCTGGCCTTGGCCGGGCCGGGCCGGCGGGCAGGGGCCTGGCTTTGTCCGGGCCGAGCCGGGCCGAGCCGGCGGGCAGGGGCCTGGCCTGGGCCGGGCCGGGCCGTGCCGGCGGGCAGGGGCCTGGCCTTGGCCGGGCCGGGCCGTGCCGGCGGGCAGGGGCCTGGCCTTGGCCGGGCCGGGCCGAGCCGGCGGGCAGGAGCCTGCCCTTGGCCGGGCCGGGCCGAGCCGGCGGACAGGGTCCTGGCCTTGGCCGGGCCGGGTCGGGCCGAGCCGACGGGCAGGGGCCTGGCCTTGGCCAGGCCGGGCCGGGCCGAGCAGGCGGGCAGGGGCCTGGCCTTGGCCAGGACGGGACGGGACGGGCCGAGCCGGCGGGCAGGGGCCTGGCCTTGGCCAGGCCGGGCCGGGCCGAGCAGGCGGGCAGGGGCCTGGCCTTGGCCAGGACGGGCTGGGCCGGGCCGAGCCGGCGGGCAGGGGCCTGGCCTTGGCCGGGCCGGGCCGAGCCGGCGGGCAGGGGCCTGGCCTTGGCCGGGCAGGGGCCGGGCCGAGCCGGCGGGCAGGGGCCTGGCCTTGGCCGGGCAGGGGCCTGGCCTTGGCCGGGCCGGGCCGAGCCGGCGGGCAGGGGCCCGGCCTGGGCCGGGCCGGGCCTGGCCGAGCCGGCGGGCCGGGGCCTGGCCTTGGCCGGGCCGGGCCAAGCCTGCGGGCAGGGGCCTGGACTTGTCCGGGCCGGGCCGGGCCGAGCCGGCGGGCAGGGGCCTGGCCTTGTCCGGGCCGGGGCGGGCCGGGCCGAGCCGGCGGGCAGGGGCCTGGCCTTGTCCGGGTTTTGTCTGGGCCGGGCCGAGCCAGCGGGCAGGGGCCTGGCCTTGGGCGGGCAGGGGCCGGGCCGAGCCGGCGGGCAGGGGCCTGGCCTTGGCCGGGCAGGGGCCTGGCCTGGGCCGGGCCGGGCTGAGCCGGCGGGCAGGGGCCTGGCCTTGGCTGGGCCAGGCCGAGCCGGCGGGCAGGTGCCTGGCCTCGGCCGGGACTTGGCTGGGCCGGGCCGAGCCGGCGGGCAGGAGCTGGCCTTGTCCGGGCCGGGCCGGGCCGAGCCGGCGGGCAGGGGCCTGGCCTTGGCCAGGACGGGACGGGACGGGCCGAGCCGGCGGGCAGGGGCCTGGCCTTGGCCAGGCCGGGCCGGGCCGAGCAGGCGGGCAGGGGCCTGGCCTTGGCCAGGACGGGCTGGGCCGGGCCGAGCCGGCGGGCAGGGGCCTGGCCTTGGCCGGGCCGGGCCGAGCCGGCGGGCAGGGGCCCGGCCTTGGTCGGGCCGGGCCGAACCGGCGGGCAGGGGCTGGCCTTGTCCGGGCCGGGCCGGGCCGAGCCGGCGGGCAGGGGCCTGGCCTTGTCCGGGCCGGGCCGGGCCGGCGGGCAGGAGCCTGGCCTTGTCCGGGCCGGTCCGGGCCGGCGGGCAGGGGCTGGCCTTGTCCGGGCCGGGCCGGGCCGAGCCGGCGGGCAGGGGCCTGGCATTGGCCGGGCCGGGCCGGGCCGGCGGGCAGGAGCCTGGCCTTGTCCGGGCCGGGCCGAGCCGGGCAGAGCCGGCGGGCAGGGGCCTGGCCTTGTCCGGGCCGGGCCGAGCCGGCGGGCAGGGGCCTGGCCTTGTCCGGGCCGGGCCAAGCCGGCGGGCAGGGGCCTAGCCTTGTCCGGGCCGGGCCGAGCCGGGCCGAGCCGGCGGGCAGGGGCCTGGCCTTGGCCGGGCCGGGCCGAGCCGGCGGGCAGGGGCCTGGCCTTGGCCGGGCAGGGGCCGGGCCGAGCCGGCGGGCAGGGGCCTGGCCTTGGCCGGGCAGGGGCCTGGCCTTGGCCGGGCCGGGCCGAGCCGGCGGGCAGGGGCCCGGCCTGGGCCGGGCCGGGCCTGGCCGAGCCGGCGGGCCGGGGCCTGGCCTTGGCCGGGCCGGGCCAAGCCTGCGGGCAGGGGCCTGGAATTGGCCGGGCCGGGCCGGGCCGAGCCGGCGGGCAGGGGCCTGGCCTTGTCCGGGCCGGGGCGGGCCGGGCCGAGCCGGCGGGCAGGGGCCTGGCCTTGTCCGGGTTTTGTCTGGGCCGGGCCGAGCCAGCGGGCAGGGGCCTGGCCTTGGGCGGGCAGGGGCCGGGCCGAGCCGGCGGGCAGGGGCCTGGCCTTGGGCGGGCAGGGGCCTGGCCTGGGCCGGGCCGGGCTGAGCCGGCGGGCAGGGGCCTGGCCTTGGCTGGGCCAGGCCGAGCCGGCGGGCAGGTGCCTGGCCTCGGCCGGGACTTGGCCGGGCCGGGCCGAGCCGGCGGGCAGGAGCTGGCCTTGTCCGGGCCGGGCCGGGCCGAGCCGGCGGGCAGGGGCCTGGCCTTGGCCAGGACGGGACGGGACGGGCCGAGCCGGCGGGCAGGGGCCTGGCCTTGGCCAGGCCGGGCCGGGCCGAGCAGGCGGGCAGGGGCCTGGCCTTGGCCAGGACGGGCTGGGCCGGGCCGAGCCGGCGGGCAGGGGCCTGGCCTTGGCCGGGCCGGGCCGAGCCGGCGGGCAGGGGCCTGGCCTTGGTCGGGCCGGGCCGAACCGGCGGGCAGGGGCTGGCCTTGTCCGGGCCGGGCCGGGCCGAGCCGGAGGGCAGGGGCCTGGCCTTGTCCGGGCCGGGCCGGGCCGGCGGGCAGGAGCCTGGCCTTGTCCGGGCCGGTCCGGGCCGGCGGGCAGGGGCTGGCCTTGTCCGGGCCGGGCCGGGCCGAGCCGGCGGGCAGGGGCCTGGCATTGGCCGGGCCGGGCCGGGCCGGCGGGCAGGAGCCTGGCCTTGTCCGGGCCGGGCCGAGCCGGGCAGAGCCGGCGGGCAGGGGCCTGGCCTTGTCCGGGCCGGGCCGAGCCGGCGGGCAGGGGCCTGGCCTTGTCCGGGCCGGGCCAAGCCGGCGGGCAGGGGCCTAGCCTTGTCCAGGCCGGGCCGAGCCGGGCCGAGCCGAGCCGGGCCGAGCCGGCGGGCAGGGGCCTGGCCTTGTCCGGGCCGGGCCGAGCCGGGCCTAGCCGGCGGGCAGGGGCCTGGCATTGTCCGGGCCGGGCCGAGCCGGGCCTAGCCGGCGGGCAGGGGCCTGGCATTGTCCGGGCCGGGCCGAGCCGGGCCGAGCCGGCAGGCAGGGGCCTGGCCTTGTCCGGGCCTTGTCTGGGCCGGGCCGAGCCAGCGGGCAGGGGCCTGGCCTTGGGCGGGCAGGGGCCGGGCCGAGCCGGCGGGCAGGGGCCTGGCCTTGGCCGGGCAGGGGCCTGGCCTGGGCCGGGCCGGGCTGAGCCGGCGGGCAGGGGCCTGGCTTTGGCTGGGCCAGGCCGAGCCGGCGGGCAGGTGCCTGGCCTCGGCCGGGCCTTGGCCGGGCCGGGCCGAGCCGGCGGGCAGGGGCTGGCCTTGTCCGGGCCGGGCCGGGCCGAGACGGTGGGCAGGGGCCTGGCCTTGTCCGGGCCGGGCCCGGCCGGCGGGCAGGGGCTGGCCTTGTCCGGGCCGAGCCGGGCCGAGCCGGGCCGAGCCGGCGGGCAGGGGCCTGGCCTTGTCCGGGCCGGGCCGAGCCGGGCCGAGCCGGCGGGCAGGGGCCTGGCCTTGTCCGGGCCGGGCCGAGCCGGGCCGAGCCGGCGGGCAGGGGCCTGGCCTTGTCCAGGCCGGGCCGAGCCGGGCCGAGCCGGCGGGTAGGGGCATGGCCTTGTCCGGGCCGGGCCGAGTCGGGCCGAGCCGGCGGACAGGGGCCTGGCCTTGGCCGGGCCGGGCCGGGCCGAGCCGGCGGGCAGGGGCCTGTCCTTGGCCGGGCCGGGCCGGCGGGCAGGAGCCTGGCCTTGTCCGGGCCGGGCCGAGACGGGCCGAGCCGGCAGGCAGGGGCCTGGCCTTGTCCGGGCCGGGCCGAGCCAGCGGGCAGGGGCCTGGCCTTGGGCGGGCAGGGGCCGGGCCGAGCCGGCGGGCAGGGGCCTGGCCTTGGCCGGGCAGGGGCCTGGCCTGGGCCGGGCCGGGCCGAGCCGGCGGGCAGGGGCCTGGCCTCGGCTGGGCCGGGCCGAGCCGGCGGGCAGGTGCCTGGCCTCGGCCGGGCCTTGGCCGGGCCGGGCCGAGCCGGCGGGCAGGGGCCTGGCCTCGGCCGGGCCTTGGCCGGGTCGAGCCGGAGGGCAGGGGCCTGGCCTTGGCCGGGCCGGGCCGAGCCGGCGGGCAGGGGCCTGGCCTTGGCCGGGCCGAGTCGGCGGGCAGGGGCCTGGCCTGGGCCGGGCCGAGCCGGCGGGCAGGGGCCTGGCTTTGTCCGGGCCGAGCCGGGCCGAGCCGGCGGGCAGGGGCCTGGCTTTGTCCGGGCCGAACCGGGCCGAGCCGGCGGGCAGGGGCCTGGCCTGGGCCGGGCCGGGCCTTGCCGGCGGGCAGGGGCCTGGCCTTGGCCGGGCCGGGCCGGCGGGCAGGGGCCTGGCTTTGTCCGGGCCGAGCCGGGCCTAGCCGGCGGGCAGGGGCCTGGCCTGGGCCGGGCCGGGCCATGCCGGCGGGCAGGGGCCTGGCCTTGGCCGGGCCGGGCCGAGTCGGCGGGCAGGAGCCTGCCCTTGGCCGGGCCGGGCCGAGCCGGCGGACAGGGGCCTGGCCTTGGCCGGGCCGGGCCGGGTCGGGCCGAGCCGACGGGCAGGGGCCTGGCCTTGGCCAGGCCGGGCCGGGCCGAGCAGGCGGGCAGGGGCCTGGCCTTGGCCAGGACGGGACGGGACGGGCCGAGCCGGCGGGCAGGGGCCTGGCCTTGGCCAGGCCGGGCCGGGCCGAGCAGGCGGGCAGGGGCCTGGCCTTGGCCAGGACGGGCTGGGCCGTACCGAGCCGGCGGGCAGGGGCCTGGCCTTGGCCGGGCCGGGCCGAGCCGGCGGGCAGGGGCCTGGCCTTGGTCGGGCCGGGCCGAACCGGTGGGCAGGGGCTGGCCTTGTCCGGGCCGGGCCGGGCCGAGCCGGCGGGCAGGGGCCTGGCCTTGTCCGGGCCGGGCCGGGCCGGCGTGCAGGATCCTGGCCTTGTCCGGGCCGGTCCGGGCCGGCGGGCAGGGACTGGCCTTGTCCGGGCCGGGCCGGGCCGAGCCGGCGGGCAGGGGCCTGGCATTGGCCGGGCCGGGCCGGGCCGGCGGGCAGGAGCCTGGCCTTGTCCGGGCCGGGCCGAGCCGGGCAGAGCCGGCGGGCAGGGGCCTGGCCTTGTCCGGGCCGGGCCGAGCCGGCGGGCAGGGGCCTGGCCTTGTCCGGGCCGGGCCAAGCCGGCGGGCAGGGGCCTGGCCTTGTCCGGGCCGGGCCGAGCCGGGCCGAGCCGGCGGGCAGGGGCCTGGCCTTGTCCGGGCCGGGCCGAGCCGGGCCTAGCCGGCGGGCAGGGGCCTGGCATTGTCCGGGCCGGGCCGAGACGGGCCGAGCCGGCAGGCAGGGGCCTGGCCTTGTCCGGGCCTTGTCTGGGCCGGGCCGAGCCAGCGGGCAGGGGCCTGGCCTTGGGCGGGCAGGGGCCGGGCCGAGCCGGCGGGCAGGGGCCTGGCCTTGGCCGGGCAGGGGCCTGGCCTGGGCCGGGCCGGGCTGAGCCGGCGGGCAGGGGCCTGGCTTTGGCTGGGCCAGGCCGAGCCGGCGGGCAGTTGCCTGGCCTCGGCCGGGCCTTGGCCGGGCCGGGCCGAGCCGGCGGGCAGGGGCTGGCCTTGTCCGGGCCGGGCCGGGCCGAGACGGTGGGCAGGGGCCTGGCCTTGTCCGGGCCGGGCCGAGCCGGCAGGCAGGGGCCTGGCCTTGTCCGGGCCGGGCCGAGCCGGGCCGAGCCGGCGGGCAGGGGCCTGGCCTTGTCCGGGCCGGGCCGAGCCGGGCCGAGCCGGCGGGCAGGGGCCTGGCCTTGTCCGGGCCGGGCCGAGCCGGGCCGAGCCGGCGGGTAGGGGCATGGCCTTGTCCGGGCCGGGCTGAGTCGGGCCGAGCCGGCGGACAGGGGCCTGGCCTTGGCCGGGCCGGGCCGGCGGGCAGGAGCCTGGCCTTGTCCGGGCCGGGTCGAGACGGGCCGAGCCGGCAGGCAGGGGCCTGGCCTTGTCCGGGCCGGGCCGAGCCAGCGGGCAGGGGCCTGGCCTTGGGCGGGCAGGGGCCTGGCCTTGGGCGGGCAGGGGCCGGGCCGAGCCGGCGGGCAGGGGCCTGGCCTTGGCCGGGCAGGGGCCTGGCCTGGGCCGGGCCGGGCCGAGCCGGCGGGCAGAGGCCTGGCCTCGGCTGGGCCGGGCCGAGCCGGCGGGCAGGTGCCTGGCCTCGGCCGGGCCTTGGCCGGGCCGGGCCGAGCCGGCGGGCAGGGGCCTGGCCTCGGCCGGGCCTTGGCCGGGTCGAGCCGGAGGGCAGGGGCCTGGCCTTGGCCGGGCCGGGCCGGCGGGCAGGGGCCTGGCCTTGGCCGGGCCGGGCCGAGCCGGCGGGCAGGGGCCTGGCCTTGGCCGGGCCGAGTCGGCGGGCAGGGGCCTGGCCTGGGCCGGGCCGAGCCGGCGGGCAGGGGCCTGGCTTTGTCCGGGCCGAGCCGGGCCGAGCCGGCGGGCAGGGGCCTGGCCTGGGCCGGGCCGGGCCGTGCCGGCGGGCAGGGGCCTGGCCTTGTCCGGGCCGGGCCGGGCCGGCGGGCAGGGGCTGGCCTTGTCCGGGCCGAGCCGGGCCGAGCCGGGCCGAGCCGGCGGGCAGGGGCCCGGCCTTGGCCGGGCCGGGCCGAGCCGGCAGGCAGGGGCCTGGCCTTGTCCGGGCCGGGCCGAGCCGGGCCGAGCCGGCGGGCAGGGGCCTGGCCTTGTCCGGGCCGGGCCGAGCCGGGCCGAGCCGGCGGGCAGGGGCCTGGCCTTGTCCGGGCCGGGCCGAGCCGGGCCGAGCCGGCGGGTAGGGGCATGGCCTTGTCCGGGCCGGGCCGAGTCGGGCCGAGCCGGCGGACAGGGGCCTGGACTTGGCCGGGCCGGGCCGGCGGGCAGGAGCCTGGCCTTGTCCGGGCCGGGCCGAGACGGGCCGAGCCGGCAGGCAGGGGCCTGGCCTTGTCCGGGCCGGGCCGAGCCAGCGGGCAGGGGCCTGGCCTTGGGCGGGCAGGGGCCGGGCCGAGCCGGCGGGCAGGGGCCTGGCCTTGGCCGGGCAGGGGCCTGGCCTGGGCCGGGCCGGGCCGAGCCGGCGGGCAGGGGCCTGGCCTCGGCTGGGCCGGGCCGAGCCGGCGGGCAGGTGCCTGGCCTCGGCCGGGCCTTGGCCGGGCCGGGCCGAGCCGGCGGGCAGGGGCCTGGCCTCGGCCGGGCCTTGGCCGGGTCGAGCCGGAGGGCAGGGGCCTGGCCTTGGCCGGGCCGGGCCGAGCCGGCGGGCAGGGGCCTGGCCTTGGCCGGGCCGAGTCGGCGGGCAGGGGCCTGGCCTGGGCCGGGCCGAGCCGGCGGGCAGGGGCCTGGCTTTGTCCGGGCCGAGCCGGGCCGAGCCGGCGGGCAGGGGCCTGGCCTGGGCCGGGCCGGGCCGTGCCGGCGGGCAGGGGCCTGGCCTTGGCCGGGCCGGGCCGGCGGGCAGGGGCCTGGCTTTGTCCGGGCCGAGCCGGGCCGAGCCGGCGGGCAGGGGCCTGGCCTGGGCCGGGCCGGGCCGTGCCGGCGGGCAGGGGCCTGGCCTTGGCCGGGCCGGGCCGTGCCGGCGGGCAGGGGCCTGGCCTTGGCCGGGCCGGGCCGAGCCGGCGGGCAGGAGCCTGCCCTTGGCCGGGCCGGGCCGAGCCGGCGGACAGGGTCCTGGCCTTGGCCGGGCCGGGTCGGGCCGAGCCGACGGGCAGGGGCCTGGCCTTGGCCAGGCCGGGCCGGGCCGAGCAGGCGGGCAGGGGCCTGGCCTTGGCCAGGACGGGACGGGACGGGCCGAGCCGGCGGGCAGGGGCCTGGCCTTGGCCAGGCCGGGCCGGGCCGAGCAGGCGGGCAGGGGCCTGGCCTTGGCCAGGACGGGCTGGGCCGGGCCGAGCCGGCGGGCAGGGGCCTGGCCTTGGCCGGGCCGGGCCGAGCCGGCGGGCAGGGGCCTGGCCTTGGCCGGGCAGGGGCCGGGCCGAGCCGGCGGGCAGGGGCCTGGCCTTGGCCGGGCAGGGGCCTGGCCTTGGCCGGGCCGGGCCGAGCCGGCGGGCAGGGGCCCGGCCTGGGCCGGGCCGGGCCTGGCCGAGCCGGCGGGCCGGGGCCTGGCCTTGGCCGGGCCGGGCCAAGCCTGCGGGCAGGGGCCTGGACTTGTCCGGGCCGGGCCGGGCCGAGCCGGCGGGCAGGGGCCTGGCCTTGTCCGGGCCGGGGCGGGCCGGGCCGAGCCGGCGGGCAGGGGCCTGGCCTTGTCCGGGTTTTGTCTGGGCCGGGCCGAGCCAGCGGGCAGGGGCCTGGCCTTGGGCGGGCAGGGGCCGGGCCGAGCCGGCGGGCAGGGGCCTGGCCTTGGCCGGGCAGGGGCCTGGCCTGGGCCGGGCCGGGCTGAGCCGGCGGGCAGGGGCCTGGCCTTGGCTGGGCCAGGCCGAGCCGGCGGGCAGGTGCCTGGCCTCGGCCGGGACTTGGCTGGGCCGGGCCGAGCCGGCGGGCAGGAGCTGGCCTTGTCCGGGCCGGGCCGGGCCGAGCCGGCGGGCAGGGGCCTGGCCTTGGCCAGGACGGGACGGGACGGGCCGAGCCGGCGGGCAGGGGCCTGGCCTTGGCCAGGCCGGGCCGGGCCGAGCAGGCGGGCAGGGGCCTGGCCTTGGCCAGGACGGGCTGGGCCGGGCCGAGCCGGCGGGCAGGGGCCTGGCCTTGGCCGGGCCGGGCCGAGCCGGCGGGCAGGGGCCCGGCCTTGGTCGGGCCGGGCCGAACCGGCGGGCAGGGGCTGGCCTTGTCCGGGCCGGGCCGGGCCGAGCCGGCGGGCAGGGGCCTGGCCTTGTCCGGGCCGGGCCGGGCCGGCGGGCAGGAGCCTGGCCTTGTCCGGGCCGGTCCGGGCCGGCGGGCAGGGGCTGGCCTTGTCCGGGCCGGGCCGGGCCGAGCCGGCGGGCAGGGGCCTGGCATTGGCCGGGCCGGGCCGGGCCGGCGGGCAGGAGCCTGGCCTTGTCCGGGCCGGGCCGAGCCGGGCAGAGCCGGCGGGCAGGGGCCTGGCCTTGTCCGGGCCGGGCCGAGCCGGCGGGCAGGGGCCTGGCCTTGTCCGGGCCGGGCCAAGCCGGCGGGCAGGGGCCTAGCCTTGTCCGGGCCGGGCCGAGCCGGGCCGAGCCGGCGGGCAGGGGCCTGGCCTTGGCCGGGCCGGGCCGAGCCGGCGGGCAGGGGCCTGGCCTTGGCCGGGCAGGGGCCGGGCCGAGCCGGCGGGCAGGGGCCTGGCCTTGGCCGGGCAGGGGCCTGGCCTTGGCCGGGCCGGGCCGAGCCGGCGGGCAGGGGCCCGGCCTGGGCCGGGCCGGGCCTGGCCGAGCCGGCGGGCCGGGGCCTGGCCTTGGCCGGGCCGGGCCAAGCCTGCGGGCAGGGGCCTGGAATTGGCCGGGCCGGGCCGGGCCGAGCCGGCGGGCAGGGGCCTGGCCTTGTCCGGGCCGGGGCGGGCCGGGCCGAGCCGGCGGGCAGGGGCCTGGCCTTGTCCGGGTTTTGTCTGGGCCGGGCCGAGCCAGCGGGCAGGGGCCTGGCCTTGGGCGGGCAGGGGCCGGGCCGAGCCGGCGGGCAGGGGCCTGGCCTTGGGCGGGCAGGGGCCTGGCCTGGGCCGGGCCGGGCTGAGCCGGCGGGCAGGGGCCTGGCCTTGGCTGGGCCAGGCCGAGCCGGCGGGCAGGTGCCTGGCCTCGGCCGGGACTTGGCCGGGCCGGGCCGAGCCGGCGGGCAGGAGCTGGCCTTGTCCGGGCCGGGCCGGGCCGAGCCGGCGGGCAGGGGCCTGGCCTTGGCCAGGACGGGACGGGACGGGCCGAGCCGGCGGGCAGGGGCCTGGCCTTGGCCAGGCCGGGCCGGGCCGAGCAGGCGGGCAGGGGCCTGGCCTTGGCCAGGACGGGCTGGGCCGGGCCGAGCCGGCGGGCAGGGGCCTGGCCTTGGCCGGGCCGGGCCGAGCCGGCGGGCAGGGGCCTGGCCTTGGTCGGGCCGGGCCGAACCGGCGGGCAGGGGCTGGCCTTGTCCGGGCCGGGCCGGGCCGAGCCGGAGGGCAGGGGCCTGGCCTTGTCCGGGCCGGGCCGGGCCGGCGGGCAGGAGCCTGGCCTTGTCCGGGCCGGTCCGGGCCGGCGGGCAGGGGCTGGCCTTGTCCGGGCCGGGCCGGGCCGAGCCGGCGGGCAGGGGCCTGGCATTGGCCGGGCCGGGCCGGGCCGGCGGGCAGGAGCCTGGCCTTGTCCGGGCCGGGCCGAGCCGGGCAGAGCCGGCGGGCAGGGGCCTGGCCTTGTCCGGGCCGGGCCGAGCCGGCGGGCAGGGGCCTGGCCTTGTCCGGGCCGGGCCAAGCCGGCGGGCAGGGGCCTAGCCTTGTCCAGGCCGGGCCGAGCCGGGCCGAGCCGAGCCGGGCCGAGCCGGCGGGCAGGGGCCTGGCCTTGTCCGGGCCGGGCCGAGCCGGGCCTAGCCGGCGGGCAGGGGCCTGGCATTGTCCGGGCCGGGCCGAGCCGGGCCTAGCCGGCGGGCAGGGGCCTGGCATTGTCCGGGCCGGGCCGAGCCGGGCCGAGCCGGCAGGCAGGGGCCTGGCCTTGTCCGGGCCTTGTCTGGGCCGGGCCGAGCCAGCGGGCAGGGGCCTGGCCTTGGGCGGGCAGGGGCCGGGCCGAGCCGGCGGGCAGGGGCCTGGCCTTGGCCGGGCAGGGGCCTGGCCTGGGCCGGGCCGGGCTGAGCCGGCGGGCAGGGGCCTGGCTTTGGCTGGGCCAGGCCGAGCCGGCGGGCAGGTGCCTGGCCTCGGCCGGGCCTTGGCCGGGCCGGGCCGAGCCGGCGGGCAGGGGCTGGCCTTGTCCGGGCCGGGCCGGGCCGAGACGGTGGGCAGGGGCCTGGCCTTGTCCGGGCCGGGCCCGGCCGGCGGGCAGGGGCTGGCCTTGTCCGGGCCGAGCCGGGCCGAGCCGGGCCGAGCCGGCGGGCAGGGGCCTGGCCTTGTCCGGGCCGGGCCGAGCCGGGCCGAGCCGGCGGGCAGGGGCCTGGCCTTGTCCGGGCCGGGCCGAGCCGGGCCGAGCCGGCGGGCAGGGGCCTGGCCTTGTCCGGGCCGGGCCGAGCCGGGCCGAGCCGGCGGGTAGGGGCATGGCCTTGTCCGGGCCGGGCCGAGTCGGGCCGAGCCGGCGGACAGGGGCCTGGCCTTGGCCGGGCCGGGCCGGGCCGAGCCGGCGGGCAGGGGCCTGTCCTTGGCCGGGCCGGGCCGGCGGGCAGGAGCCTGGCCTTGTCCGGGCCGGGCCGAGACGGGCCGAGCCGGCAGGCAGGGGCCTGGCCTTGTCCGGGCCGGGCCGAGCCAGCGGGCAGGGGCCTGGCCTTGGGCGGGCAGGGGCCGGGCCGAGCCGGCGGGCAGGGGCCTGGCCTTGGCCGGGCAGGGGCCTGGCCTGGGCCGGGCCGGGCCGAGCCGGCGGGCAGGGGCCTGGCCTCGGCTGGGCCGGGCCGAGCCGGCGGGCAGGTGCCTGGCCTCGGCCGGGCCTTGGCCGGGCCGGGCCGAGCCGGCGGGCAGGGGCCTGGCCTCGGCCGGGCCTTGGCCGGGTCGAGCCGGAGGGCAGGGGCCTGGCCTTGGCCGGGCCGGGCCGAGCCGGCGGGCAGGGGCCTGGCCTTGGCCGGGCCGAGTCGGCGGGCAGGGGCCTGGCCTGGGCCGGGCCGAGCCGGCGGGCAGGGGCCTGGCTTTGTCCGGGCCGAGCCGGGCCGAGCCGGCGGGCAGGGGCCTGGCTTTGTCCGGGCCGAACCGGGCCGAGCCGGCGGGCAGGGGCCTGGCCTGGGCCGGGCCGGGCCTTGGCCGGGCCGGGCCGGCGGGCAGGGGCCTGGCTTTGTCCGGGCCGAGCCGGGCCTAGCCGGCGGGCAGGGGCCTGGCCTGGGCCGGGCCGGGCCGTGCCGGCGGGCAGGGGCCTGGCCTTGGCCGGGCCGGGCCGAGTCGGCGGGCAGGAGCCTGCCCTTGGCCGGGCCGGGCCGAGCCGGCGGACAGGGGCCTGGCCTTGGCCGGGCCGGGCCGGGTCGGGCCGAGCCGACGGGCAGGGGCCTGGCCTTGGCCAGGCCGGGCCGGGCCGAGCAGGCGGGCAGGGGCCTGGCCTTGGCCAGGACGGGACGGGACGGGCCGAGCCGGCGGGCAGGGGCCTGGCCTTGGCCAGGCCGGGCCGGGCCGAGCAGGCGGGCAGGGGCCTGGCCTTGGCCAGGACGGGCTGGGCCGGACCGAGCCGGCGGGCAGGGGCCTGGCCTTGGCCGGGCCGGGCCGAGCCGGCGGGCAGGGGCCTGGCCTTGGTCGGGCCGGGCCGAACCGGTGGGCAGGGGCTGGCCTTGTCCGGGCCGGGCCGGGCCGAGCCGGCGGGCAGGGGCCTGGCCTTGTCCGGGCCGGGCCGGGCCGGCGGGCAGGATCCTGGCCTTGTCCGGGCCGGTCCGGGCCGGCGGGCAGGGACTGGCCTTGTCCGGGCCGGGCCGGGCCGAGCCGGCGGGCAGGGGCCTGGCATTGGCCGGGCCGGGCCGGGCCGGCGGGCAGGAGCCTGGCCTTGTCCGGGCCGGGCCGAGCCGGGCAGAGCCGGCGGGCAGGGGCCTGGCCTTGTCCGGGCCGGGCCGAGCCGGCGGGCAGGGGCCTGGCCTTGTCCGGGCCGGGCCAAGCCGGCGGGCAGGGGCCTGGCCTTGTCCGGGCCGGGCCGAGCCGGGCCGAGCCGGCGGGCAGGGGCCTGGCCTTGTCCGGGCCGGGCCGAGCCGGGCCTAGCCGGCGGGCAGGGGCCTGGCATTGTCCGGGCCGGGCCGAGACGGGCCGAGCCGGCAGGCAGGGGCCTGGCCTTGTCCGGGCCTTGTCTGGGCCGGGCCGAGCCAGCGGGCAGGGGCCTGGCCTTGGGCGGGCAGGGGCCGGGCCGAGCCGGCGGGCAGGGGCCTGGCCTTGGCCGGGCAGGGGCCTGGCCTGGGCCGGGCCGGGCTGAGCCGGCGGGCAGGGGCCTGGCTTTGGCTGGGCCAGGCCGAGCCGGCGGGCAGTTGCCTGGCCTCGGCCGGGCCTTGGCCGGGCCGGGCCGAGCCGGCGGGCAGGGGCTGGCCTTGTCCGGGCCGGGCCGGGCCGAGACGGTGGGCAGGGGCCTGGCCTTGTCCGGGCCGGGCCGAGCCGGCAGGCAGGGGCCTGGCATTGTCCGGGCCGGGCCGAGCCGGGCCGAGCCGGCGGGCAGGGGCCTGGCCTTGTCCGGGCCGGGCCGAGCCGGGCCGAGCCGGCGGGCAGGGGCCTGGCCTTGTCCGGGCCGGGCCGAGCCGGGCCGAGCCGGCGGGTAGGGGCATGGCCTTGTCCGGGCCGGGCTGAGTCGGGCCGAGCCGGCGGACAGGGGCCTGGCCTTGGCCGGGCCGGGCCGGCGGGCAGGAGCCTGGCCTTGTCCGGGCCGGGCCGAGACGGGCCGAGCCGGCAGGCAGGGGCCTGGCCTTGTCCGGGCCGGGCCGAGCCAGCGGGCAGGGGCCTGGCCTTGGGCGGGCAGGGGCCTGGCCTTGGGCGGGCAGGGGCCGGGCCGAGCCGGCGGGCAGGGGCCTGGCCTTGGCCGGGCATGGGCCTGGCCTGGGCCGGGCCGGGCCGAGCCGGCGGGCAGGGGCCTGGCCTCGGCTGGGCCGGGCCGAGCCGGCGGGCAGGTGCCTGGCCTCGGCCGGGCCTTGGCCGGGCCGGGCCGAGCCGGCGGGCAGGGGCCTGGCCTCGGCCGGGCCTTGGCCGGGTCGAGCCGGAGGGCAGGGGCCTGGCCTTGGCCGGGCCGGGCCGGCGGGCAGGGGCCTGGCCTTGGCCGGGCCGGGCCGAGCCGGCGGGCAGGGGCCTGGCCTTGGCCGGGCCGAGTCGGCGGGCAGGGGCCTGGCCTGGGCCGGGCCGAGCCGGCGGGCAGGGGCCTGGCTTTGTCCGGGCCGAGCCGGGCCGAGCCGGCGGGCAGGGGCCTGGCCTGGGCCGGGCCGGGCCGTGCCGGCGGGCAGGGGCCTGGCCTTGGCCGGGCCGGGCCGGCGGGCAGGGGCCTGGCTTTGTCCGGGCCGAGCCGGGCCGAGCCGGCGGGCAGGGGCCTGGCCTGGGCCGGGCCGGGCCGTGCCGGCGGGCAGGGGCCTGGCCTTGGCCGGGCCGGGCCGAGCCGGCGGGCAGGAGCCTGCCCTTGGCCGGGCCGGGCCGAGCCGGCGGACAGGGGCCTGGCCTTGGCCGGGCCGGGCCGGGTCGGGCCGAGCCGACGGGCAGGGGCCTGGCCTTGGCCAGGCCGGGCCGGGCCGAGCAGGCGGGCAGGGGCCTGGCCTTGGCCAGGACGGGACGGGACGGGCCGAGCCGGCGGGCAGGGGCCTGGCCTTGGCCAGGCCGGGCCGGGCCGAGCAGGCGGGCAGGGGCCTGGCCTTGGCCAGGACGGGCTGGGCCGGGCCGAGCCGGCGGGCAGGGGCCTGGCCTTGGCCGGGCCGGGCCGAGCCGGCGGGCAGGGGCCTGGCCTTGGCCGGGCAGGGGCCGGGCCGAGCCGGCGGGCAGGGGCCTGGCCTTGGCCGGGCAGGGGCCTGGCCTTGGCCGGGCCGGGCCGAGCCGGCGGGCAGGGGCCCGGCCTGGGCCGGGCCGGGCCTGGCCGAGCCGGCGGGCCGGGGCCTGGCCTTGGCCGGGCCGGGCCAAGCCTGCGGGCAGGGGCCTGGACTTGTCCGGGCCGGGCCGGGCCGAGCCGGCGGGCAGGGGCCTGGCCTTGTCCGGGCCGGGGCGGGCCGGGCCGAGCCGGCGGGCAGGGGCCTGGCCTTGTCCGGGTTTTGTCTGGGCCGGGCCGAGCCAGCGGGCAGGGGCCTGGCCTTGGGCGGGCAGGGGCCGGGCCGAGCCGGCGGGCAGGGGCCTGGCCTTGGGCGGGCAGGGGCCTGGCCTGGGCCGGGCCGGGCTGAGCCGGCGGGCAGGGGCCTGGCCTTGGCTGGGCCAGGCCGAGCCGGCGGGCAGGTGCCTGGCCTCGGCCGGGACTTGGCCGGGCCGGGCCGAGCCGGCGGGCAGGAGCTGGCCTTGTCCGGGCCGGGCCGGGCCGAGCCGGCGGGCAGGGGCCTGGCCTTGGCCAGGACGGGACGGGACGGGCCGAGCCGGCGGGCAGGGGCCTGGCCTTGGCCAGGCCGGGCCGGGCCGAGCAGGCGGGCAGGGGCCTGGCCTTGGCCAGGACGGGCTGGGCCGGGCCGAGCCGGCGGGCAGGGGCCTGGCCTTGGCCGGGCCGGGCCGAGCCGGCGGGCAGGGGCCTGGCCTTGGTCGGGCCGGGACGAACCGGCGGGCAGGGGCTGGCCTTGTCCGGGCCGGGCCGGGCCGAGCCGGCGGGCAGGGGCCTGGCCTTGTCCGGGCCGGGCCGGGCCGGCGGGCAGGAGCCTGGCCTTGTCCGGGCCGGTCCGGGCCGGCGGGCAGGGGCTGGCCTTGTCCGGGCCGGGCCGGGCCGAGCCGGCGGGCAGGAGCCTGGCCTTGTCCGGGCCGGGCCGAGCCGGGCAGAGCCGGCGGGCAGGGGCCTGGCCTTGTCCGGGCCGGGCCGAGCCGGCGGGCAGGGGCCTGGCCTTGTCCGGGCCGGGCCAAGCCGGCGGGCAGGGGCCTAGCCTTGTCCGGGCCGGGCCGAGCCGGGCCGAGCCGAGCCGGGCCGAGCCGGCGGGCAGGGGCCTGGCCTTGTCCGGGCCGGGCCGAGCCGGGCCTAGCCGGCGGGCAGGGGCCTGGCATTGTCCGGGCCGGGCCGAGCCGGGCCTAGCCGGCGGGCAGGGGCCTGGCATTGTCCGGGCCGGGCCGAGCCGGGCCGAGCCGGCAGGCAGGGGCCTGGCCTTGTCCGGGCCTTGTCTGGGCCGGGCCGAGCCAGCGGGCAGGGGCCTGGCCTTGGGCGGGCAGGGGCCGGGCCGAGCCGGCGGGCAGGGGCCTGGCCTTGGCCGGGCAGGGGCCTGGCCTGGGCTGGGCCGGGCTGAGCCGGCGGGCAGGGGCCTGGCTTTGGCTGGGTCAGGCCGAGCCGGCGGGCAGGTGCCTGGCCTCGGCCGGGCCTTGGCCGGGCCGGGCCGAGCCGGCGGGCAGGGGCTGGCCTTGTCCGGGCCGGGCCGGGCCGAGACGGTGGGCAGGGGCCTGGCCTTGTCCGGGCCGGGCCCGGCCGGCGGGCAGGGGCTGGCCTTGTCCGGGCCGAGCCGGGCCGAGCCGGGCCGAGCCGGCGGGCAGGGGCCCGGCCTTGGCCGGGCCGGGCCGAGCCGGCGGGCAGGGGCCTGGCCTTGTCCGGGCCGGGCCGAGCCGGGCCGAGCCGGCGGGCAGGGGCCTGGCCTTGTCCGGGCCGGGCCGAGCCGGGCCGAGCCGGCGGGCAGGGGCCTGGCCTTGTCCGGGCCGGGCCGAGCCGGGCCGAGCCGGCGGGTAGGGGCATGGCCTTGTCCGGGCCGGGCCGAGTCGGGCCGAGCCGGCGGACAGGGGCCTGGCCTTGGCCGGGCCGGGCCGGGCCGAGCCGGCGGGCAGGGGCCTGTCCTTGGCCGGGCCGGGCCGGCGGGCAGGAGCCTGGCCTTGTCCGGGCCGGGCCGAGACGGGCCGAGCCGGCAGGCAGGGGCCTGGCCTTGTCCGGGCCGGGCCGAGCCAGCGGGCAGGGGCCTGGCCTTGGGCGGGCAGGGGCCTGGCCTTGGGCGGGCAGGGGCCGGGCCGAGCCGGCGGGCAGGGGCCTGGCCTTGGCCGGGCAGGGGCCTGGCCTGGGCCGGGCCGGGCCGAGCCGGCGGGCAGGGGCCTGGCCTCGGCTGGGCCGGGCCGAGCCGGCGGGCAGGTGCCTGGCCTCGGCCGGGCCTTGGCCGGGCCGGGCCGAGCCGGCGGGCAGGGGCCTGGCCTCGGCCGGGCCTTGGCCGGGTCGAGCCGGAGGGCAGGGGCCTGGCCTTGGCCGGGCCGGGCCGGCGGGCAGGGGCCTGGCCTTGGCCGGGCCGGGCCGAGCCGGCGGGCAGGGGCCTGGCCTTGGCCGGGCCGAGTCGGCGGGCAGGGGCCTGGCCTGGGCCGGGACGAGCCGGCGGGCAGGGGCCTGGCTTTGTCCGGGCCGAGCCGGGCCGAGCCGGCGGGCAGGGGCCTGGCCTGGGCCGGGCCGGGCCGTGCCGGCGGGCAGGGGCCTGGCCTTGGCCGGGCCGGGCCGGCGGGCAGGGGCCTGGCTTTGTCCGGGCCGAGCCGGGCCGAGCCGGCGGGCAGGGGCCTGGCCTGGGCCGGGCCGGGCCGTGCCGGCGGGCAGGGGCCTGGCCTTGGCCGGGCCGGGCCGAGCCGGCGGGCAGGAGCCTGCCCTTGGCCGGGCCGGGCCGAGCCGGCGGACAGGGGCCTGGCCTTGGCCGGGCCGGGCCGGGTCGGGCCGAGCCGACGGGCAGGGGCCTGGCCTTGGCCAGGCCGGGCCGGGCCGAGCAGGCGGGCAGGGGCCTGGCCTTGGCCAGGACGGGACGGGACGGGCCGAGCCGGCGGGCAGGGGCCTGGCCTTGGCCAGGCCGGGCCGGGCCGAGCAGGCGGGCAGGGGCCTGGCCTTGGCCAGGACGGGCTGGGCCGGGCCGAGCCGGCGGGCAGGGGCCTGGCCTTGGCCGGGCCGGGCCGAGCCGGCGGGCAGGGGCCTGGCCTTGGCCGGGCAGGGGCCGGGCCGAGCCGGCGGGCAGGGGCCTGGCCTTGTCCGGGCCGGGCCGGGCCGAGACGGTGGGCAGGGGCCTGGCCTTGTCCGGGCCGGGCCCGGCCGGCGGGCAGGGGCTGGCCTTGTCCGGGCCGAGCCGGGCCGAGCCGGGCCGAGCCGGCGGGCAGGGGCCCGGCCTTGGCCGGGCCGGGCCGAGCCGGCGGGCAGGGGCCTGGCCTTGTCCGGGCCGGGCCGAGCCGGGCCGAGCCGGCGGGCAGGGGCCTGGCCTTGTCCGGGCCGGGCCGAGCCGGGCCGAGCCGGCGGGCAGGGGCCTGGCCTTGTCCGGGCCGGGCCGAGCCGGGCCGAGCCGGCGGGTAGGGGCATGGCCTTGTCCGGGCCGGGCCGAGTCGGGCCGAGCCGGCGGACAGGGGCCTGGCCTTGGCCGGGCCGGGCCGGGCCGAGCCGGCGGGCAGGGGCCTGTCCTTGGCCGGGCCGGGCCGGCGGGCAGGAGCCTGGCCTTGTCCGGGCCGGGCCGAGACGGGCCGAGCCGGCAGGCAGGGGCCTGGCCTTGTCCGGGCCGGGCCGAGCCAGCGGGCAGGGGCCTGGCCTTGGGCGGGCAGGGGCCTGGCCTTGGGCGGGCAGGGGCCGGGCCGAGCCGGCGGGCAGGGGCCTGGCCTTGGCCGGGCAGGGGCCTGGCCTGGGCCGGGCCGGGCCGAGCCGGCGGGCAGGGGCCTGGCCTCGGCTGGGCCGGGCCGAGCCGGCGGGCAGGTGCCTGGCCTCGGCCGGGCCTTGGCCGGGCCGGGCCGAGCCGGCGGGCAGGGGCCTGGCCTCGGCCGGGCCTTGGCCGGGTCGAGCCGGAGGGCAGGGGCCTGGCCTTGGCCGGGCCGGGCCGGCGGGCAGGGGCCTGGCCTTGGCCGGGCCGGGCCGAGCCGGCGGGCAGGGGCCTGGCCTTGGCCGGGCCGAGTCGGCGGGCAGGGGCCTGGCCTGGGCCGGGACGAGCCGGCGGGCAGGGGCCTGGCTTTGTCCGGGCCGAGCCGGGCCGAGCCGGCGGGCAGGGGCCTGGCCTGGGCCGGGCCGGGCCGTGCCGGCGGGCAGGGGCCTGGCCTTGGCCGGGCCGGGCCGGCGGGCAGGGGCCTGGCTTTGTCCGGGCCGAGCCGGGCCGAGCCGGCGGGCAGGGGCCTGGCCTGGGCCGGGCCGGGCCGTGCCGGCGGGCAGGGGCCTGGCCTTGGCCGGGCCGGGCCGAGCCGGCGGGCAGGAGCCTGCCCTTGGCCGGGCCGGGCCGAGCCGGCGGACAGGGGCCTGGCCTTGGCCGGGCCGGGCCGGGTCGGGCCGAGCCGACGGGCAGGGGCCTGGCCTTGGCCAGGCCGGGCCGGGCCGAGCAGGCGGGCAGGGGCCTGGCCTTGGCCAGGACGGGACGGGACGGGCCGAGCCGGCGGGCAGGGGCCTGGCCTTGGCCAGGCCGGGCCGGGCCGAGCAGGCGGGCAGGGGCCTGGCCTTGGCCAGGACGGGCTGGGCCGGGCCGAGCCGGCGGGCAGGGGCCTGGCCTTGGCCGGGCCGGGCCGAGCCGGCGGGCAGGGGCCTGGCCTTGGCCGGGCAGGGGCCGGGCCGAGCCGGCGGGCAGGGGCCTGGCCTTGGCCGGGCAGGGGCCTGGCCTTGGCCGGGCCGGGCCGAGCCGGCGGGCAGGGGCCCGGCCTGGGCCGGGCCGGGCCTGGCCGAGCCGGCGGGCCGGGGCCTGGCCTTGGCCGGGCCGGGCCAAGCCTGCGGGCAGGGGCCTGGACTTGTCCGGGCCGGGCCGGGCCGAGCCGGCGGGCAGGGGCCTGGCCTTGTCCGGGCCGGGGCGGGCCGGGCCGAGCCGGCGGGCAGGGGCCTGGCCTTGTCCGGGTTTTGTCTGGGCCGGGCCGAGCCAGCGGGCAGGGGCCTGGCCTTGGGCGGGCAGGGGCCGGGCCGAGCCGGCGGGCAGGGGCCTGGCCTTGGGCGGGCAGGGGCCTGGCCTGGGCCGGGCCGGGCTGAGCCGGCGGGCAGGGGCCTGGCCTTGGCTGGGCCAGGCCGAGCCGGCGGGCAGGTGCCTGGCCTCGGCCGGGACTTGGCCGGGCCGGGCCGAGCCGGCGGGCAGGAGCTGGCCTTGTCCGGGCCGGGCCGGGCCGAGCCGGCGGGCAGGGGCCTGGCCTTGGCCAGGACGGGACGGGACGGGCCGAGCCGGCGGGCAGGGGCCTGGCCTTGGCCAGGCCGGGCCGGGCCGAGCAGGCGGGCAGGGGCCTGGCCTTGGCCAGGACGGGCTGGGCCGGGCCGAGCCGGCGGGCAGGGGCCTGGCCTTGGCCGGGCCGGGCCGAGCCGGCGGGCAGGGGCCTGGCCTTGGTCGGGCCGGGCCGAACCGGCGGGCAGGGGCTGGCCTTGTCCGGGCCGGGCCGGGCCGAGCCGGCGGGCAGGGGCCTGGCCTTGTCCGGGCCGGGCCGGGCCGGCGGGCAGGAGCCTGGCCTTGTCCGGGCCGGTCCGGGCCGGCGGGCAGGGGCTGGCCTTGTCCGGGCCGGGCCGGGCCGAGCCGGCGGGCAGGGGCCTGGCATTGGCCGGGCCGGGCCGGGCCGGCGGGCAGGAGCCTGGCCTTGTCCGGGCCGGGCCGAGCCGGGCAGAGCCGGCGGGCAGGGGCCTGGCCTTGTCCGGGCCGGGCCGAGCCGGCGGGCAGGGGCCTGGCCTTGTCCGGGCCGGGCCAAGCCGGCGGGCAGGGGCCTAGCCTTGTCCGGGCCGGGCCGAGCCGGGCCGAGCCGAGCCGGGCCGAGCCGGCGGGCAGGGGCCTGGCCTTGTCCGGGCCGGGCCGAGCCGGGCCTAGCCGGCGGGCAGGGGCCTGGCATTGTCCGGGCCGGGCCGAGCCGGGCCTAGCCGGCGGGCAGGGGCCTGGCATTGTCCGGGCCGGGCCGAGCCGGGCCGAGCCGGCAGGCAGGGGCCTGGCCTTGTCCGGGCCTTGTCTGGGCCGGGCCGAGCCAGCGGGCAGGGGCCTGGCCTTGGGCGGGCAGGGGCCGGGCCGAGCCGGCGGGCAGGGGCCTGGCCTTGGCCGGGCAGGGGCCTGGCCTGGGCTGGGCCGGGCTGAGCCGGCGGGCAGGGGCCTGGCTTTGGCTGGGTCAGGCCGAGCCGGCGGGCAGGTGCCTGGCCTCGGCCGGGCCTTGGCCGGGCCGGGCCGAGCCGGCGGGCAGGGGCTGGCCTTGTCCGGGCCGGGCCGGGCCGAGACGGTGGGCAGGGGCCTGGCCTTGTCCGGGCCGGGCCCGGCCGGCGGGCAGGGGCTGGCCTTGTCCGGGCCGAGCCGGGCCGAGCCGGGCCGAGCCGGCGGGCAGGGGCCCGGCCTTGGCCGGGCCGGGCCGAGCCGGCGGGCAGGGGCCTGGCCTTGTCCGGGCCGGGCCGAGACGGGCCGAGCCGGCAGGCAGGGGCCTGGCCTTGTCCGGGCCGGGCCGAGCCAGCGGGCAGGGGCCTGGCCTTGGGCGGGCAGGGGCCGGGCCGAGCCGGCGGGCAGGGGCCTGGCCTTGGCCGGGCAGGGGCCTGGCCTGGGCCGGGCCGGGCCGAGCCGGCGGGCAGGGGCCTGGCCTCGGCTGGGCCGGGCCGAGCCGGCGGGCAGGTGCCTGGCCTCGGCCGGGCCTTGGCCGGGCCGGGCCGAGCCGGCGGGCAGGGGCCTGGCCTCGGCCGGGCCTTGGCCGGGTCGAGCCGGAGGGCAGGGGCCTGGCCTTGGCCGGGCCGGGCCGGCGGGCAGGGGCCTGGCCTTGGCCGGGCCGGGCCGAGCCGGCGGGCAGGGGCCTGGCCTTGGCCGGGCCGAGTCGGCGGGCAGGGGCCTGGCCTGGGCCGGGCCGAGCCGGCGGGCAGGGGCCTGGCTTTGTCCGGGCCGAGCCGGGCCGAGCCGGCGGGCAGGGGCCTGGCCTGGGCCGGGCCGGGCCGTGCCGGCGGGCAGGGGCCTGGCCTTGGCCGGGCCGGGCCGGCGGGCAGGGGCCTGGCTTTGTCCGGGCCGAGCCGGGCCGAGCCGGCGGGCAGGGGCCTGGCCTGGGCCGGGCCGGGCCGTGCCGGCGGGCAGGGGCCTGGCCTTGGCCGGGCCGGGCCGAGCCGGCGGGCAGGAGCCTGCCCTTGGCCGGGCCGGGCCGAGCCGGCGGACAGGGGCCTGGCCTTGGCCGGGCCGGGCCGGGTCGGGCCGAGCCGACGGGCAGGGGCCTGGCCTTGGCCAGGCCGGGCCGGGCCGAGCAGGCGGGCAGGGGCCTGGCCTTGGCCAGGACGGGACGGGACGGGCCGAGCCGGCGGGCAGGGGCCTGGCCTTGGCCAGGCCGGGCCGGGCCGAGCAGGCGGGCAGGGGCCTGGCCTTGGCCAGGACGGGCTGGGCCGGGCCGAGCCGGCGGGCAGGGGCCTGGCCTTGGCCGGGCCGGGCCGAGCCGGCGGGCAGGGGCCTGGCCTTGGCCGGGCAGGGGCCGGGCCGAGCCGGCGGGCAGGGGCCTGGCCTTGGCCGGGCAGGGGCCTGGCCTTGGCCGGGCCGGGCCGAGCCGGCGGGCAGGGGCCCGGCCTGGGCCGGGCCGGGCCTGGCCGAGCCGGCGGGCCGGGGCCTGGCCTTGGCCGGGCCGGGCCAAGCCTGCGGGCAGGGGCCTGGACTTGTCCGGGCCGGGCCGGGCCGAGCCGGCGGGCAGGGGCCTGGCCTTGTCCGGGCCGGGGCGGGCCGGGCCGAGCCGGCGGGCAGGGGCCTGGCCTTGTCCGGGTTTTGTCTGGGCCGGGCCGAGCCAGCGGGCAGGGGCCTGGCCTTGGGCGGGCAGGGGCCGGGCCGAGCCGGCGGGCAGGGGCCTGGCCTTGGGCGGGCAGGGGCCTGGCCTGGGCCGGGCCGGGCTGAGCCGGCGGGCAGGGGCCTGGCCTTGGCTGGGCCAGGCCGAGCCGGCGGGCAGGTGCCTGGCCTCGGCCGGGACTTGGCCGGGCCGGGCCGAGCCGGCGGGCAGGAGCTGGCCTTGTCCGGGCCGGGCCGGGCCGAGCCGGCGGGCAGGGGCCTGGCCTTGGCCAGGACGGGACGGGACGGGCCGAGCCGGCGGGCAGGGGCCTGGCCTTGGCCAGGCCGGGCCGGGCCGAGCAGGCGGGCAGGGGCCTGGCCTTGGCCAGGACGGGCTGGGCCGGGCCGAGCCGGCGGGCAGGGGCCTGGCCTTGGCCGGGCCGGGCCGAGCCGGCGGGCAGGGGCCTGGCCTTGGTCGGGCCGGGCCGAACCGGCGGGCAGGGGCTGGCCTTGTCCGGGCCGGGCCGGGCCGAGCCGGCGGGTAGGGGCATGGCCTTGTCCGGGCCGGGCCGAGTCGGGCCGAGCCGGCGGACAGGGGCCTGGCCTTGGCCGGGCCGGGCCGGGCCGAGCCGGCGGGCAGGGGCCTGTCCTTGGCCGGGCCGGGCCGGCGGGCAGGAGCCTGGCCTTGTCCGGGCCGGGCCGAGACGGGCCGAGCCGGCAGGCAGGGGCCTGGCCTTGTCCGGGCCGGGCCGAGCCAGCGGGCAGGGGCCTGGCCTTGGGCGGGCAGGGGCCTGGCCTTGGGCGGGCAGGGGCCGGGCCGAGCCGGCGGGCAGGGGCCTGGCCTTGGCCGGGCAGGGGCCTGGCCTGGGCCGGGCCGGGCCGAGCCGGCGGGCAGGGGCCTGGCCTCGGCTGGGCCGGGCCGAGCCGGCGGGCAGGTGCCTGGCCTCGGCCGGGCCTTGGCCGGGCCGGGCCGAGCCGGCGGGCAGGGGCCTGGCCTCGGCCGGGCCTTGGCCGGGTCGAGCCGGAGGGCAGGGGCCTGGCCTTGGCCGGGCCGGGCCGGCGGGCAGGGGCCTGGCCTTGGCCGGGCCGGGCCGAGCCGGCGGGCAGGGGCCTGGCCTTGGCCGGGCCGAGTCGGCGGGCAGGGGCCTGGCCTGGGCCGGGACGAGCCGGCGGGCAGGGGCCTGGCTTTGTCCGGGCCGAGCCGGGCCGAGCCGGCGGGCAGGGGCCTGGCCTGGGCCGGGCCGGGCCGTGCCGGCGGGCAGGGGCCTGGCCTTGGCCGGGCCGGGCCGGCGGGCAGGGGCCTGGCTTTGTCCGGGCCGAGCCGGGCCGAGCCGGCGGGCAGGGGCCTGGCCTGGGCCGGGCCGGGCCGTGCCGGCGGGCAGGGGCCTGGCCTTGGCCGGGCCGGGCCGAGCCGGCGGGCAGGAGCCTGCCCTTGGCCGGGCCGGGCCGAGCCGGCGGACAGGGGCCTGGCCTTGGCCGGGCCGGGCCGGGTCGGGCCGAGCCGACGGGCAGGGGCCTGGCCTTGGCCAGGCCGGGCCGGGCCGAGCAGGCGGGCAGGGGCCTGGCCTTGGCCAGGACGGGACGGGACGGGCCGAGCCGGCGGGCAGGGGCCTGGCCTTGGCCAGGCCGGGCCGGGCCGAGCAGGCGGGCAGGGGCCTGGCCTTGGCCAGGACGGGCTGGGCCGGGCCGAGCCGGCGGGCAGGGGCCTGGCCTTGGCCGGGCCGGGCCGAGCCGGCGGGCAGGGGCCTGGCCTTGGCCGGGCAGGGGCCGGGCCGAGCCGGCGGGCAGGGGCCTGGCCTTGGCCGGGCAGGGGCCTGGCCTTGGCCGGGCCGGGCCGAGCCGGCGGGCAGGGGCCCGGCCTGGGCCGGGCCGGGCCTGGCCGAGCCGGCGGGCCGGGGCCTGGCCTTGGCCGGGCCGGGCCAAGCCTGCGGGCAGGGGCCTGGACTTGTCCGGGCCGGGCCGGGCCGAGCCGGCGGGCAGGGGCCTGGCCTTGTCCGGGCCGGGGCGGGCCGGGCCGAGCCGGCGGGCAGGGGCCTGGCCTTGTCCGGGTTTTGTCTGGGCCGGGCCGAGCCAGCGGGCAGGGGCCTGGCCTTGGGCGGGCAGGGGCCGGGCCGAGCCGGCGGGCAGGGGCCTGGCCTTGGGCGGGCAGGGGCCTGGCCTGGGCCGGGCCGGGCTGAGCCGGCGGGCAGGGGCCTGGCCTTGGCTGGGCCAGGCCGAGCCGGCGGGCAGGTGCCTGGCCTCGGCCGGGACTTGGCCGGGCCGGGCCGAGCCGGCGGGCAGGAGCTGGCCTTGTCCGGGCCGGGCCGGGCCGAGCCGGCGGGCAGGGGCCTGGCCTTGGCCAGGACGGGACGGGACGGGCCGAGCCGGCGGGCAGGGGCCTGGCCTTGGCCAGGCCGGGCCGGGCCGAGCAGGCGGGCAGGGGCCTGGCCTTGGCCAGGACGGGCTGGGCCGGGCCGAGCCGGCGGGCAGGGGCCTGGCCTTGGCCGGGCCGGGCCGAGCCGGCGGGCAGGGGCCTGGCCTTGGTCGGGCCGGGCCGAACCGGCGGGCAGGGGCTGGCCTTGTCCGGGCCGGGCCGGGCCGAGCCGGCGGGCAGGGGCCTGGCCTTGTCCGGGCCGGGCCGGGCCGGCGGGCAGGAGCCTGGCCTTGTCCGGGCCGGTCCGGGCCGGCGGGCAGGGGCTGGCCTTGTCCGGGCCGGGCCGGGCCGAGCCGGCGGGCAGGGGCCTGGCATTGGCCGGGCCGGGCCGGGCCGGCGGGCAGGAGCCTGGCCTTGTCCGGGCCGGGCCGAGCCGGGCAGAGCCGGCGGGCAGGGGCCTGGCCTTGTCCGGGCCGGGCCGAGCCGGCGGGCAGGGGCCTGGCCTTGTCCGGGCCGGGCCAAGCCGGCGGGCAGGGGCCTAGCCTTGTCCGGGCCGGGCCGAGCCGGGCCGAGCCGAGCCGGGCCGAGCCGGCGGGCAGGGGCCTGGCCTTGTCCGGGCCGGGCCGAGCCGGGCCTAGCCGGCGGGCAGGGGCCTGGCATTGTCCGGGCCGGGCCGAGCCGGGCCTAGCCGGCGGGCAGGGGCCTGGCATTGTCCGGGCCGGGCCGAGCCGGGCCGAGCCGGCAGGCAGGGGCCTGGCCTTGTCCGGGCCTTGTCTGGGCCGGGCCGAGCCAGCGGGCAGGGGCCTGGCCTTGGGCGGGCAGGGGCCGGGCCGAGCCGGCGGGCAGGGGCCTGGCCTTGGCCGGGCAGGGGCCTGGCCTGGGCTGGGCCGGGCTGAGCCGGCGGGCAGGGGCCTGGCTTTGGCTGGGTCAGGCCGAGCCGGCGGGCAGGTGCCTGGCCTCGGCCGGGCCTTGGCCGGGCCGGGCCGAGCCGGCGGGCAGGGGCTGGCCTTGTCCGGGCCGGGCCGGGCCGAGACGGTGGGCAGGGGCCTGGCCTTGTCCGGGCCGGGCCCGGCCGGCGGGCAGGGGCTGGCCTTGTCCGGGCCGAGCCGGGCCGAGCCGGGCCGAGCCGGCGGGCAGGGGCCCGGCCTTGGCCGGGCCGGGCCGAGCCGGCGGGCAGGGGCCTGGCCTTGTCCGGGCCGGGCCGAGACGGGCCGAGCCGGCAGGCAGGGGCCTGGCCTTGTCCGGGCCGGGCCGAGCCAGCGGGCAGGGGCCTGGCCTTGGGCGGGCAGGGGCCTGGCCTTGGGCGGGCAGGGGCCGGGCCGAGCCGGCGGGCAGGGGCCTGGCCTTGGCCGGGCAGGGGCCTGGCCTGGGCCGGGCCGGGCCGAGCCGGCGGGCAGGGGCCTGGCCTCGGCTGGGCCGGGCCGAGCCGGCGGGCAGGTGCCTGGCCTCGGCCGGGCCTTGGCCGGGCCGGGCCGAGCCGGCGGGCAGGGGCCTGGCCTCGGCCGGGCCTTGGCCGGGTCGAGCCGGAGGGCAGGGGCCTGGCCTTGGCCGGGCCGGGCCGGCGGGCAGGGGCCTGGCCTTGGCCGGGCCGGGCCGAGCCGGCGGGCAGGGGCCTGGCCTTGGCCGGGCCGAGTCGGCGGGCAGGGGCCTGGCCTGGGCCGGGCCGAGCCGGCGGGCAGGGGCCTGGCTTTGTCCGGGCCGAGCCGGGCCGAGCCGGCGGGCAGGGGCCTGGCCTGGGCCGGGCCGGGCCGTGCCGGCGGGCAGGGGCCTGGCCTTGGCCGGGCCGGGCCGGCGGGCAGGGGCCTGGCTTTGTCCGGGCCGAGCCGGGCCGAGCCGGCGGGCAGGGGCCTGGCCTGGGCCGGGCCGGGCCGTGCCGGCGGGCAGGGGCCTGGCCTTGGCCGGGCCGGGCCGAGCCGGCGGGCAGGAGCCTGCCCTTGGCCGGGCCGGGCCGAGCCGGCGGACAGGGGCCTGGCCTTGGCCGGGCCGGGCCGGGTCGGGCCGAGCCGACGGGCAGGGGCCTGGCCTTGGCCAGGCCGGGCCGGGCCGAGCAGGCGGGCAGGGGCCTGGCCTTGGCCAGGACGGGACGGGACGGGCCGAGCCGGCGGGCAGGGGCCTGGCCTTGGCCAGGCCGGGCCGGGCCGAGCAGGCGGGCAGGGGCCTGGCCTTGGCCAGGACGGGCTGGGCCGGGCCGAGCCGGCGGGCAGGGGCCTGGCCTTGGCCGGGCCGGGCCGAGCCGGCGGGCAGGGGCCTGGCCTTGGCCGGGCAGGGGCCGGGCCGAGCCGGCGGGCAGGGGCCTGGCCTTGGCCGGGCAGGGGCCTGGCCTTGGCCGGGCCGGGCCGAGCCGGCGGGCAGGGGCCCGGCCTGGGCCGGGCCGGGCCTGGCCGAGCCGGCGGGCCGGGGCCTGGCCTTGGCCGGGCCGGGCCAAGCCTGCGGGCAGGGGCCTGGACTTGTCCGGGCCGGGCCGGGCCGAGCCGGCGGGCAGGGGCCTGGCCTTGTCCGGGCCGGGGCGGGCCGGGCCGAGCCGGCGGGCAGGGGCCTGGCCTTGTCCGGGTTTTGTCTGGGCCGGGCCGAGCCAGCGGGCAGGGGCCTGGCCTTGGGCGGGCAGGGGCCGGGCCGAGCCGGCGGGCAGGGGCCTGGCCTTGGGCGGGCAGGGGCCTGGCCTGGGCCGGGCCGGGCTGAGCCGGCGGGCAGGGGCCTGGCCTTGGCTGGGCCAGGCCGAGCCGGCGGGCAGGTGCCTGGCCTCGGCCGGGACTTGGCCGGGCCGGGCCGAGCCGGCGGGCAGGAGCTGGCCTTGTCCGGGCCGGGCCGGGCCGAGCCGGCGGGCAGGGGCCTGGCCTTGGCCAGGACGGGACGGGACGGGCCGAGCCGGCGGGCAGGGGCCTGGCCTTGGCCAGGCCGGGCCGGGCCGAGCAGGCGGGCAGGGGCCTGGCCTTGGCCAGGACGGGCTGGGCCGGGCCGAGCCGGCGGGCAGGGGCCTGGCCTTGGCCGGGCCGGGCCGAGCCGGCGGGCAGGGGCCTGGCCTTGGTCGGGCCGGGCCGAACCGGCGGGCAGGGGCTGGCCTTGTCCGGGCCGGGCCGGGCCGAGCCGGCGGGCAGGGGCCTGGCCTTGTCCGGGCCGGGCCGGGCCGGCGGGCAGGAGCCTGGCCTTGTCCGGGCCGGTCCGGGCCGGCGGGCAGGGGCTGGCCTTGTCCGGGCCGGGCCGGGCCGAGCCGGCGGGCAGGGGCCTGGCATTGGCCGGGCCGGGCCGGGCCGGCGGGCAGGAGCCTGGCCTTGTCCGGGCCGGGCCGAGCCGGGCAGAGCCGGCGGGCAGGGGCCTGGCCTTGTCCGGGCCGGGCCGAGCCGGCGGGCAGGGGCCTGGCCTTTTCCGGGCCGGGCCAAGCCGGCGGGCAGGGGCCTAGCCTTGTCCGGGCCGGGCCGAGCCGGGCCGAGCCGAGCCGGGCCGAGCCGGCGGGCAGGGGCCTGGCCTTGTCCGGGCCGGGCCGAGCCGGGCCTAGCCGGCGGGCAGGGGCCTGGCATTGTCCGGGCCGGGCCGAGCCGGGCCTAGCCGGCGGGCAGGGGCCTGGCATTGTCCGGGCCGGGCCGAGCCGGGCCGAGCCGGCAGGCAGGGGCCTGGCCTTGTCCGGGCCTTGTCTGGGCCGGGCCGAGCCAGCGGGCAGGGGCCTGGCCTTGGGCGGGCAGGGGCCGGGCCGAGCCGGCGGGCAGGGGCCTGGCCTTGGCCGGGCAGGGGCCTGGCCTGGGCTGGGCCGGGCTGAGCCGGCGGGCAGGGGCCTGGCTTTGGCTGGGTCAGGCCGAGCCGGCGGGCAGGTGCCTGGCCTCGGCCGGGCCTTGGCCGGGCCGGGCCGAGCCGGCGGGCAGGGGCTGGCCTTGTCCGGGCCGGGCCGGGCCGAGACGGTGGGCAGGGGCCTGGCCTTGTCCGGGCCGGGCCCGGCCGGCGGGCAGGGGCTGGCCTTGTCCGGGCCGAGCCGGGCCGAGCCGGGCCGAGCCGGCGGGCAGGGGCCCGGCCTTGGCCGGGCCGGGCCGAGCCGGCGGGCAGGGGCCTGGCCTTGTCCGGGCCGGGCCGAGCCGGGCCGAGCCGGCGGGCAGGGGCCTGGCCTTGTCCGGGCCGGGCCGAGCCGGGCCGAGCCGGCGGGCAGGGGCCTGGCCTTGTCCGGGCCGGGCCGAGCCGGGCCGAGCCGGCGGGTAGGGGCATGGCCTTGTCCGGGCCGGGCCGAGTCGGGCCGAGCCGGCGGACAGGGGCCTGGCCTTGGCCGGGCCGGGCCGGGCCGAGCCAGCGGGCAGGGGCCTGTCCTTGGCCGGGCCGGGCCGGCGGGCAGGAGCCTGGCCTTGTCCGGGCCGGGCCGAGACGGGCCGAGCCGGCAGGCAGGGGCCTGGCCTTGTCCGGGCCGGGCCGAGCCAGCGGGCAGGGGCCTGGCCTTGGGCGGGCAGGGGCCTGGCCTTGGGCGGGCAGGGGCCGGGCCGAGCCGGCGGGCAGGGGCCTGGCCTTGGCCGGGCAGGGGCCTGGCCTGGGCCGGGCCGGGCCGAGCCGGCGGGCAGGGGCCTGGCCTCGGCTGGGCCGGGCCGAGCCGGCGGGCAGGTGCCTGGCCTCGGCCGGGCCTTGGCCGGGCCGGGCCGAGCCGGCGGGCAGGGGCCTGGCCTCGGCCGGGCCTTGGCCGGGTCGAGCCGGAGGGCAGGGGCCTGGCCTTGGCCGGGCCGGGCCGGCGGGCAGGGGCCTGGCCTTGGCCGGGCCGGGCCGAGCCGGCGGGCAGGGGCCTGGCCTTGGCCGGGCCGAGTCGGCGGGCAGGGGCCTGGCCTGGGCCGGGCCGAGCCGGCGGGCAGGGGCCTGGCTTTGTCCGGGCCGAGCCGGGCCGAGCCGGCGGGCAGGGGCCTGGCCTGGGCCGGGCCGGGCCGTGCCGGCGGGCAGGGGCCTGGCCTTGGCCGGGCCGGGCCGGCGGGCAGGGGCCTGGCTTTGTCCGGGCCGAGCCGGGCCGAGCCGGCGGGCAGGGGCCTGGCCTGGGCCGGGCCGGGCCGTGCCGGCGGGCAGGGGCCTGGCCTTGGCCGGGCCGGGCCGAGCCGGCGGGCAGGAGCCTGCCCTTGGCCGGGCCGGGCCGAGCCGGCGGACAGGGGCCTGGCCTTGGCCGGGCCGGGCCGGGTCGGGCCGAGCCGACGGGCAGGGGCCTGGCCTTGGCCAGGCCGGGCCGGGCCGAGCAGGCGGGCAGGGGCCTGGCCTTGGCCAGGACGGGACGGGACGGGCCGAGCCGGCGGGCAGGGGCCTGGCCTTGGCCAGGCCGGGCCGGGCCGAGCAGGCGGGCAGGGGCCTGGCCTTGGCCAGGACGGGCTGGGCCGGGCCGAGCCGGCGGGCAGGGGCCTGGCCTTGGCCGGGCCGGGCCGAGCCGGCGGGCAGGGGCCTGGCCTTGGCCGGGCAGGGGCCGGGCCGAGCCGGCGGGCAGGGGCCTGGCCTTGTCCGGGCCGGGCCGGGCCGAGACGGTGGGCAGGGGCCTGGCCTTGTCCGGGCCGGGCCCGGCCGGCGGGCAGGGGCTGGCCTTGTCCGGGCCGAGCCGGGCCGAGCCGGGCCGAGCCGGCGGGCAGGGGCCCGGCCTTGGCCGGGCCGGGCCGAGCCGGCGGGCAGGGGCCTGGCCTTGTCCGGGCCGGGCCGAGCCGGGCCGAGCCGGCGGGCAGGGGCCTGGCCTTGTCCGGGCCGGGCCGAGCCGGGCCGAGCCGGCGGGCAGGGGCCTGGCCTTGTCCGGGCCGGGCCGAGCCGGGCCGAGCCGGCGGGTAGGGGCATGGCCTTGTCCGGGCCGGGCCGAGTCGGGCCGAGCCGGCGGACAGGGGCCTGGCCTTGGCCGGGCCGGGCCGGGCCGAGCCGGCGGGCAGGGGCCTGTCCTTGGCCGGGCCGGGCCGGCGGGCAGGAGCCTGGCCTTGTCCGGGCCGGGCCGAGACGGGCCGAGCCGGCAGGCAGGGGCCTGGCCTTGTCCGGGCCGGGCCGAGCCAGCGGGCAGGGGCCTGGCCTTGGGCGGGCAGGGGCCGGGCCGAGCCGGCGGGCAGGGGCCTGGCCTTGGCCGGGCAGGGGCCTGGCCTGGGCCGGGCCGGGCCGAGCCGGCGGGCAGGGGCCTGGCCTCGGCTGGGCCGGGCCGAGCCGGCGGGCAGGTGCCTGGCCTCGGCCGGGCCTTGGCCGGGCCGGGCCGAGCCGGCGGGCAGGGGCCTGGCCTCGGCCGGGCCTTGGCCGGGTCGAGCCGGAGGGCAGGGGCCTGGCCTTGGCCGGGCCGGGCCGGCGGGCAGGGGCCTGGCCTTGGCCGGGCCGGGCCGAGCCGGCGGGCAGGGGCCTGGCCTTGGCCGGGCCGAGTCGGCGGGCAGGGGCCTGGCCTGGGCCGGGACGAGCCGGCGGGCAGGGGCCTGGCTTTGTCCGGGCCGAGCCGGGCCGAGCCGGCGGGCAGGGGCCTGGCCTGGGCCGGGCCGGGCCGTGCCGGCGGGCAGGGGCCTGGCCTTGGCCGGGCCGGGCCGGCGGGCAGGGGCCTGGCTTTGTCCGGGCCGAGCCGGGCCGAGCCGGCGGGCAGGGGCCTGGCCTGGGCCGGGCCGGGCCGTGCCGGCGGGCAGGGGCCTGGCCTTGGCCGGGCCGGGCCGAGCCGGCGGGCAGGAGCCTGCCCTTGGCCGGGCCGGGCCGAGCCGGCGGACAGGGGCCTGGCCTTGGCCGGGCCGGGCCGGGTCGGGCCGAGCCGACGGGCAGGGGCCTGGCCTTGGCCAGGCCGGGCCGGGCCGAGCAGGCGGGCAGGGGCCTGGCCTTGGCCAGGACGGGACGGGACGGGCCGAGCCGGCGGGCAGGGGCCTGGCCTTGGCCAGGCCGGGCCGGGCCGAGCAGGCGGGCAGGGGCCTGGCCTTGGCCAGGACGGGCTGGGCCGGGCCGAGCCGGCGGGCAGGGGCCTGGCCTTGGCCGGGCCGGGCCGAGCCGGCGGGCAGGGGCCTGGCCTTGGCCGGGCAGGGGCCGGGCCGAGCCGGCGGGCAGGGGCCTGGCCTTGGCCGGGCAGGGGCCTGGCCTTGGCCGGGCCGGGCCGAGCCGGCGGGCAGGGGCCCGGCCTGGGCCGGGCCGGGCCTGGCCGAGCCGGCGGGCCGGGGCCTGGCCTTGGCCGGGCCGGGCCAAGCCTGCGGGCAGGGGCCTGGACTTGTCCGGGCCGGGCCGGGCCGAGCCGGCGGGCAGGGGCCTGGCCTTGTCCGGGCCGGGGCGGGCCGGGCCGAGCCGGCGGGCAGGGGCCTGGCCTTGTCCGGGTTTTGTCTGGGCCGGGCCGAGCCAGCGGGCAGGGGCCTGGCCTTGGGCGGGCAGGGGCCGGGCCGAGCCGGCGGGCAGGGGCCTGGCCTTGGGCGGGCAGGGGCCTGGCCTGGGCCGGGCCGGGCTGAGCCGGCGGGCAGGGGCCTGGCCTTGGCTGGGCCAGGCCGAGCCGGCGGGCAGGTGCCTGGCCTCGGCCGGGACTTGGCCGGGCCGGGCCGAGCCGGCGGGCAGGAGCTGGCCTTGTCCGGGCCGGGCCGGGCCGAGCCGGCGGGCAGGGGCCTGGCCTTGGCCAGGACGGGACGGGACGGGCCGAGCCGGCGGGCAGGGGCCTGGCCTTGGCCAGGCCGGGCCGGGCCGAGCAGGCGGGCAGGGGCCTGGCCTTGGCCAGGACGGGCTGGGCCGGGCCGAGCCGGCGGGCAGGGGCCTGGCCTTGGCCGGGCCGGGCCGAGCCGGCGGGCAGGGGCCTGGCCTTGGTCGGGCCGGGCCGAACCGGCGGGCAGGGGCTGGCCTTGTCCGGGCCGGGCCGGGCCGAGCCGGCGGGCAGGGGCCTGGCCTTGTCCGGGCCGGGCCGGGCCGGCGGGCAGGAGCCTGGCCTTGTCCGGGCCGGTCCGGGCCGGCGGGCAGGGGCTGGCCTTGTCCGGGCCGGGCCGGGCCGAGCCGGCGGGCAGGGGCCTGGCATTGGCCGGGCCGGGCCGGGCCGGCGGGCAGGAGCCTGGCCTTGTCCGGGCCGGGCCGAGCCGGGCAGAGCCGGCGGGCAGGGGCCTGGCCTTGTCCGGGCCGGGCCGAGCCGGCGGGCAGGGGCCTGGCCTTGTCCGGGCCGGGCCAAGCCGGCGGGCAGGGGCCTAGCCTTGTCCGGGCCGGGCCGAGCCGGGCCGAGCCGAGCCGGGCCGAGCCGGCGGGCAGGGGCCTGGCCTTGTCCGGGCCGGGCCGAGCCGGGCCTAGCCGGCGGGCAGGGGCCTGGCATTGTCCGGGCCGGGCCGAGCCGGGCCTAGCCGGCGGGCAGGGGCCTGGCATTGTCCGGGCCGGGCCGAGCCGGGCCGAGCCGGCAGGCAGGGGCCTGGCCTTGTCCGGGCCTTGTCTGGGCCGGGCCGAGCCAGCGGGCAGGGGCCTGGCCTTGGGCGGGCAGGGGCCGGGCCGAGCCGGCGGGCAGGGGCCTGGCCTTGGCCGGGCAGGGGCCTGGCCTGGGCTGGGCCGGGCTGAGCCGGCGGGCAGGGGCCTGGCTTTGGCTGGGTCAGGCCGAGCCGGCGGGCAGGTGCCTGGCCTCGGCCGGGCCTTGGCCGGGCCGGGCCGAGCCGGCGGGCAGGGGCTGGCCTTGTCCGGGCCGGGCCGGGCCGAGCCGGCGGGCAGGGGCCTGGCCTTGTCCGGGCCGGGCCGGGCCGGCGGGCAGGAGCCTGGCCTTGTCCGGGCCGGTCCGGGCCGGCGGGCAGGGGCTGGCCTTGTCCGGGCCGGGCCGGGCCGAGCCGGCGGGCAGGGGCCTGGCATTGGCCGGGCCGGGCCGGGCCGGCGGGCAGGAGCCTGGCCTTGTCCGGGCCGGGCCGAGCCGGGCAGAGCCGGCGGGCAGGGGCCTGGCCTTGTCCGGGCCGGGCCGAGCCGGCGGGCAGGGGCCTGGCCTTGTCCGGGCCGGGCCAAGCCGGCGGGCAGGGGCCTAGCCTTGTCCGGGCCGGGCCGAGCCGGGCCGAGCCGAGCCGGGCCGAGCCGGCGGGCAGGGGCCTGGCCTTGTCCGGGCCGGGCCGAGCCGGGCCTAGCCGGCGGGCAGGGGCCTGGCATTGTCCGGGCCGGGCCGAGCCGGGCCTAGCCGGCGGGCAGGGGCCTGGCATTGTCCGGGCCGGGCCGAGCCGGGCCGAGCCGGCAGGCAGGGGCCTGGCCTTGTCCGGGCCTTGTCTGGGCCGGGCCGAGCCAGCGGGCAGGGGCCTGGCCTTGGGCGGGCAGGGGCCGGGCCGAGCCGGCGGGCAGGGGCCTGGCCTTGGCCGGGCAGGGGCCTGGCCTGGGCTGGGCCGGGCTGAGCCGGCGGGCAGGGGCCTGGCTTTGGCTGGGTCAGGCCGAGCCGGCGGGCAGGTGCCTGGCCTCGGCCGGGCCTTGGCCGGGCCGGGCCGAGCCGGCGGGCAGGGGCTGGCCTTGTCCGGGCCGGGCCGGGCCGAGACGGTGGGCAGGGGCCTGGCCTTGTCCGGGCCGGGCCCGGCCGGCGGGCAGGGGCTGGCCTTGTCCGGGCCGAGCCGGGCCGAGCCGGGCCGAGCCGGCGGGCAGGGGCCCGGCCTTGGCCGGGCCGGGCCGAGCCGGCGGGCAGGGGCCTGGCCTTGTCCGGGCCGGGCCGAGACGGGCCGAGCCGGCAGGCAGGGGCCTGGCCTTGTCCGGGCCGGGCCGAGCCAGCGGGCAGGGGCCTGGCCTTGGGCGGGCAGGGGCCTGGCCTTGGGCGGGCAGGGGCCGGGCCGAGCCGGCGGGCAGGGGCCTGGCCTTGGCCGGGCAGGGGCCTGGCCTGGGCCGGGCCGGGCCGAGCCGGCGGGCAGGGGCCTGGCCTCGGCTGGGCCGGGCCGAGCCGGCGGGCAGGTGCCTGGCCTCGGCCGGGCCTTGGCCGGGCCGGGCCGAGCCGGCGGGCAGGGGCCTGGCCTCGGCCGGGCCTTGGCCGGGTCGAGCCGGAGGGCAGGGGCCTGGCCTTGGCCGGGCCGTGCCGGCGGGCAGGGGCCTGGCCTTGGCCGGGCCGGGCCGAGCCGGCGGGCAGGGGCCTGGCCTTGGCCGGGCCGAGTCGGCGGGCAGGGGCCTGGCCTGGGCCGGGCCGAGCCGGCGGGCAGGGGCCTGGCTTTGTCCGGGCCGAGCCGGGCCGAGCCGGCGGGCAGGGGCCTGGCCTGGGCCGGGCCGGGCCGTGCCGGCGGGCAGGGGCCTGGCCTTGGCCGGGCCGGGCCGGCGGGCAGGGGCCTGGCTTTGTCCGGGCCGAGCCGGGCCGAGCCGGCGGGCAGGGGCCTGGCCTGGGCCGGGCCGGGCCGTGCCGGCGGGCAGGGGCCTGGCCTTGGCCGGGCCGGGCCGAGCCGGCGGGCAGGAGCCTGCCCTTGGCCGGGCCGGGCCGAGCCGGCGGACAGGGGCCTGGCCTTGGCCGGGCCGGGCCGGGTCGGGCCGAGCCGACGGGCAGGGGCCTGGCCTTGGCCAGGCCGGGCCGGGCCGAGCAGGCGGGCAGGGGCCTGGCCTTGGCCAGGACGGGACGGGACGGGCCGAGCCGGCGGGCAGGGGCCTGGCCTTGGCCAGGCCGGGCCGGGCCGAGCAGGCGGGCAGGGGCCTGGCCTTGGCCAGGACGGGCTGGGCCGGGCCGAGCTGGCGGGCAGGGGCCTGGCCTTGTCCGGGCCGGGCCGGGCCGGCGGGCAGGAGCCTGGCCTTGTCCGGGCCGGTCCGGGCCGGCGGGCAGGGGCTGGCCTTGTCCGGGCCGGGCCGGGCCGAGCCGGCGGGCAGGGGCCTGGCATTGGCCGGGCCGGGCCGGGCCGGCGGGCAGGAGCCTGGCCTTGTCCGGGCCGGGCCGAGCCGGGCAGAGCCGGCGGGCAGGGGCCTGGCCTTGTCCGGGCCGGGCCGAGCCGGCGGGCAGGGGCCTGGCCTTGTCCGGGCCGGGCCAAGCCGGCGGGCAGGGGCCTAGCCTTGTCCGGGCCGGGCCGAGCCGGGCCGAGCCGAGCCGGGCCGAGCCGGCGGGCAGGGGCCTGGCCTTGTCCGGGCCGGGCCGAGCCGGGCCTAGCCGGCGGGCAGGGGCCTGGCATTGTCCGGGCCGGGCCGAGCCGGGCCTAGCCGGCGGGCAGGGGCCTGGCATTGTCCGGGCCGGGCCGAGCCGGGCCGAGCCGGCAGGCAGGGGCCTGGCCTTGTCCGGGCCTTGTCTGGGCCGGGCCGAGCCAGCGGGCAGGGGCCTGGCCTTGGGCGGGCAGGGGCCGGGCCGAGCCGGCGGGCAGGGGCCTGGCCTTGGCCGGGCAGGGGCCTGGCCTGGGCTGGGCCGGGCTGAGCCGGCGGGCAGGGGCCTGGCTTTGGCTGGGTCAGGCCGAGCCGGCGGGCAGGTGCCTGGCCTCGGCCGGGCCTTGGCCGGGCCGGGCCGAGCCGGCGGGCAGGGGCTGGCCTTGTCCGGGCCGGGCCGGGCCGAGCCGGCGGGCAGGGGCCTGGCCTTGTCCGGGCCGGGCCGGGCCGGCGGGCAGGAGCCTGGCCTTGTCCGGGCCGGTCCGGGCCGGCGGGCAGGGGCTGGCCTTGTCCGGGCCGGGCCGGGCCGAGCCGGCGGGCAGGGGCCTGGCATTGGCCGGGCCGGGCCGGGCCGGCGGGCAGGAGCCTGGCCTTGTCCGGGCCGGGCCGAGCCGGGCAGAGCCGGCGGGCAGGGGCCTGGCCTTGTCCGGGCCGGGCCGAGCCGGCGGGCAGGGGCCTGGCCTTGTCCGGGCCGGGCCAAGCCGGCGGGCAGGGGCCTAGCCTTGTCCGGGCCGGGCCGAGCCGGGCCGAGCCGAGCCGGGCCGAGCCGGCGGGCAGGGGCCTGGCCTTGTCCGGGCCGGGCCGAGCCGGGCCTAGCCGGCGGGCAGGGGCCTGGCATTGTCCGGGCCGGGCCGAGCCGGGCCTAGCCGGCGGGCAGGGGCCTGGCATTGTCCGGGCCGGGCCGAGCCGGGCCGAGCCGGCAGGCAGGGGCCTGGCCTTGTCCGGGCCTTGTCTGGGCCGGGCCGAGCCAGCGGGCAGGGGCCTGGCCTTGGGCGGGCAGGGGCCGGGCCGAGCCGGCGGGCAGGGGCCTGGCCTTGGCCGGGCAGGGGCCTGGCCTGGGCTGGGCCGGGCTGAGCCGGCGGGCAGGGGCCTGGCTTTGGCTGGGTCAGGCCGAGCCGGCGGGCAGGTGCCTGGCCTCGGCCGGGCCTTGGCCGGGCCGGGCCGAGCCGGCGGGCAGGGGCTGGCCTTGTCCGGGCCGGGCCGGGCCGAGACGGTGGGCAGGGGCCTGGCCTTGTCCGGGCCGGGCCCGGCCGGCGGGCAGGGGCTGGCCTTGTCCGGGCCGAGCCGGGCCGAGCCGGGCCGAGCCGGCGGGCAGGGGCCCGGCCTTGGCCGGGCCGGGCCGAGCCGGCGGGCAGGGGCCTGGCCTTGTCCGGGCCGGGCCGAGCCGGGCCGAGCCGGCGGGCAGGGGCCTGGCCTTGTCCGGGCCGGGCCGAGCCGGGCCGAGCCGGCGGGCAGGGGCCTGGCCTTGTCCGGGCCGGGCCGAGCCGGGCCGAGCCGGCGGGTAGGGGCATGGCCTTGTCCGGGCCGGGCCGAGTCGGGCCGAGCCGGCGGACAGGGGCCTGGCCTTGGCCGGGCCGGGCCGGGCCGAGCCGGCGGGCAGGGGCCTGTCCTTGGCCGGGCCGGGCCGGCGGGCAGGAGCCTGGCCTTGTCCGGGCCGGGCCGAGACGGGCCGAGCCGGCAGGCAGGGGCCTGGCCTTGTCCGGGCCGGGCCGAGCCAGCGGGCAGGGGCCTGGCCTTGGGCGGGCAGGGGCCGGGCCGAGCCGGCGGGCAGGGGCCTGGCCTCGGCTGGGCCGGGCCGAGCCGGCGGGCAGGTGCCTGGCCTCGGCCGGGCCTTGGCCGGGCCGGGCCGAGCCGGCGGGCAGGGGCCTGGCCTCGGCCGGGCCTTGGCCGGGTCGAGCCGGAGGGCAGGGGCCTGGCCTTGGCCGGGCCGGGCCGAGCCGGCGGGCAGGGGCCTGGCCTTGGCCGGGCCGAGTCGGCGGGCAGGGGCCTGGCCTGGGCCGGGCCGAGCCGGCGGGCAGGGGCCTGGCTTTGTCCGGGCCGAGCCGGGCCGAGCCGGCGGGCAGGGGCCTGGCCTGGGCCGGGCCGGGCCGTGCCGGCGGGCAGGGGCCTGGCCTTGGCCGGGCCGGGCCGGCGGGCAGGGGCCTGGCTTTGTCCGGGCCGAGCCGGGCCTAGCCGGCGGGCAGGGGCCTGGCCTGGGCCGGGCCGGGCCGTGCCGGCGGGCAGGGGCCTGGCCTTGGCCGGGCCGGGCCGAGCCGGCGGGCAGGAGCCTGCCCTTGGCCGGGCCGGGCCGAGCCGGCGGACAGGGGCCTGGCCTTGGCCGGGCCGGGCCGGGTCGGGCCGAGCCGACGGGCAGGGGCCTGGCCTTGGCCAGGCCGGGCCGGGCCGAGCAGGCGGGCAGGGGCCTGGCCTTGGCCAGGACGGGACGGGACGGGCCGAGCCGGCGGGCAGGGGCCTGGCCTTGGCCAGGCCGGGCCGGGCCGAGCAGGCGGGCAGGGGCCTGGCCTTGGCCAGGACGGGCTGGGCCGGGCCGAGCTGGCGGGCAGGGGCCTGGCCTTGGCCGGGCCGGGCCGAGCCGGCGGGCAGGGGCCTGGCCTTGGTCGGGCCGGGCCGAACCGGCGGGCAGGGGCTGGCCTTGTCCGGGCCGGGCCGGGCCGAGCCGGCGGGCAGGGGCCTGGCCTTGTCCGGGCCGGGCCGGGCCGGCGGGCAGGAGCCTGGCCTTGTCCGGGCCGGTCCGGGCCGGCGGGCAGGGGCTGGCCTTGTCCGGGTCGGGCCGGGCCGAGCCGGCGGGCAGGGGCCTGGCATTGGCCGGGCCGGGCCGGGCCGGCGAGCAGGAGCCTGGCCTTGTCCGGGCCGGGCCGAGCCGGGCAGAGCCGGCGGGCAGGGGCCTGGCCTTGTCCGGGCCGGGCCGAGCCGGCGGGCAGGGGCCTGGCCTTGTCCGGGCCGGGCCAAGACGGCGGGCAGGGGCCTGGCCTTGTCCGGGCCGGGCCGAGCCGGGCCGAGCCGGCGGGCAGGGGCCTGGCCTTGTCCGGGCCGGGCCGAGCCGGGCCGAGCCGGCGGGCAGGGGCCTGGCCTTGGGCGGGCAGGGGCCGGGCCGAGCCGGCGGGCAGGGGCCTGGCCTTGGCCGGGCAGGGGCCTGGCCTGGGTCGGGCCGGGCCGAGCCGGCGGGCAGGGGCCTGGCCTCGGCTGGGCCGGGCCGAGCCGGCGGGCAGGTGCCTGGCCTCGGCCGGGCCTTGGCCGGGCCGGGCCGAGCCGGCGGGCAGGGGCCTGGCCTCGGCCGGGCCTTGGCCGGGTCGAGCCGGAGGGCAGGGGCCTGGCCTTGGCCGGGCCGGGCCGAGCCGGCGGGCAGGGGCCTGGCCTTGGCCGGGCCGAGTCGGCGGGCAGGGGCCTGGCCTGGGCCGGGCCGAGCCGGCGGGCAGGGGCCTGGCTTTGTCCGGGCCGAGCCGGGCCGAGCCGGCGGGCAGGGGCCTGGCCTGGGCCGGGCCGGGCCGTGCCGGCGGGCAGGGGCCTGGCCTTGGCCGGGCCGGGCCGGCGGGCAGGGGCCTGGCTTTGTCCGGGCCGAGCCGGGCCTAGCCGGCGGGCAGGGGCCTGGCCTGGGCCGGGCCGGGCCGTGCCGGCGGGCAGGGGCCTGGCCTTGGCCGGGCCGGGCCGAGCCGGCGGGCAGGAGCCTGCCCTTGGCCGGGCCGGGCCGAGCCGGCGGACAGGGGCCTGGCCTTGGCCGGGCCGGGCCGGGTCGGGCCGAGCCGACGGGCAGGGGCCTGGCCTTGGCCAGGCCGGGCCGGGCCGAGCAGGCGGGCAGGGGCCTGGCCTTGGCCAGGACGGGACGGGACGGGCCGAGCCGGCGGGCAGGGGCCTGGCCTTGGCCAGGCCGGGCCGGGCCGAGCAGGCGGGCAGGGGCCTGGCCTTGGCCAGGACGGGCTGGGCCGGGCCGAGCTGGCGGGCAGGGGCCTGGCCTTGGCCGGGCCGGGCCGAGCCGGCGGGCAGGGGCCTGGCCTTGGTCGGGCCGGGCCGAACCGGCGGGCAGGGGCTGGCCTTGTCCGGGCCGGGCCGGGCCGGCGGGCAGGAGCCTGGCCTTGTCCGGGCCGGTCCGGGCCGGCGGGCAGGGGCTGGCCTTGTCCGGGCCGGGCCGGGCCGAGCCGGCGGGCAGGGGCCTGGCATTGGCCGGGCCGGGCCGGGCCGGCGAGCAGGAGCCTGGCCTTGTCCGGGCCGGGCCGAGCCGGGCAGAGCCGGCGGGCAGGGGCCTGGCCTTGTCCGGGCCGGGCCGAGCCGGCGGGCAGGGGCCTGGCCTTGTCCGGGCCGGGCCAAGACGGCGGGCAGGGGCCTGGCCTTGTCCGGGCCGGGCCGAGCCGGGCCGAGCCGGCGGGCAGGGGCCTGGCCTTGTCCGGGCCGGGCCGAGCCGGGCCGAGCCGGCGGGCAGGGGCCTGGCCTTGTCCGGGCCGGGCCGAGCCGGGCCTAGCCGGCGGGCAGGGGCCTGGCATTGTCCGGGCCGGGCCGAGACGGGCCGAGCCGGCAGGCAGGGGCCTGGCCTTGTCCGGGCCTTGTCTGGGCCGGGCCGAGCCAGCGGGCAGGGGCCTGGCCTTGGGCGGGCAGGGGCCGGGCCGAGCCGGCGGGCAGGGGCCTGGCCTTGGCCGGGCAGGGGCCTGGCCTGGGCCGGGCCGGGCTGAGCCGGCGGGCAGGGGCCTGGCTTTGGCTGGGCCAGGCCGAGCCGGCGGGCAGTTGCCTGGCCTCGGCCGGGCCTTGGCCGGGCCGGGCCGAGCCGGCGGGCAGGGGCTGGCCTTGTCCGGGCCGGGCCGGGCCGAGACGGTGGGCAGGGGCCTGGCCTTGTCCGGGCCGGGCCGGGCCGGCGGGCAGGGGCTGGCCTTGTCCGGGCCGAGCCGGGCCGAGCCGGGCCGAGCCGGCGGGCAGGGGCCCGGCCTTGGCCGGGCCGGGCCGAGCCGGCGGGCAGGGGCCTGGCCTTGTCCGGGCCGGGCCGAGCCGGGCCGAGCCGGCGGGCAGGGGCCTGGCCTTGTCCGGGCCGGGCCGAGCCGGGCCGAGCCGGCGGGCAGGGGCCTGGCCTTGTCCGGGCCGGGCCGAGCCGGGCCGAGCCGGCGGGTAGGGGCATGGCCTTGTCCGGGCCGGGCCGAGTCGGGCCGAGCCGGCGGACAGGGGCCTGGACTTGGCCGGGCCGGGCCGGCGGGCAGGAGCCTGGCCTTGTCCGGGCCGGGCCGAGACGGGCCGAGCCGGCAGGCAGGGGCCTGGCCTTGTCCGGGCCGGGCCGAGCCAGCGGGCAGGGGCCTGGCCTTGGGCGGGCAGGGGCCGGGCCGAGCCGGCGGGCAGGGGCCTGGCCTTGGCCGGGCAGGGGCCTGGCCTGGGCCGGGCCGGGCCGAGCCGGCGGGCAGGGGCCTGGCCTCGGCTGGGCCGGGCCGAGCCGGCGGGCAGGTGCCTGGCCTCGGCCGGGCCTTGGCCGGGCCGGGCCGAGCCGGCGGGCAGGGGCCTGGCCTCGGCCGGGCCTTGGCCGGGTCGAGCCGGAGGGCAGGGGCCTGGCCTTGGCCGGGCCGGGCCGAGCCGGCGGGCAGGGGCCTGGCCTTGGCCGGGCCGAGTCGGCGGGCAGGGGCCTGGCCTGGGCCGGGCCGAGCCGGCGGGCAGGGGCCTGGCTTTGTCCGGGCCGAGCCGGGCCGAGCCGGCGGGCAGGGGCCTGGCCTGGGCCGGGCCGGGCCGTGCCGGCGGGCAGGGGCCTGGCCTTGGCCGGGCCGGGCCGGCGGGCAGGGGCCTGGCTTTGTCCGGGCCGAGCCGGGCCGAGCCGGCGGGCAGGGGCCTGGCCTGGGCCGGGCCGGGCCGTGCCGGCGGGCAGGGGCCTGGCCTTGGCCGGGCCGGGCCGTGCCGGCGGGCAGGGGCCTGGCCTTGGCCGGGCCGGGCCGAGCCGGCGGGCAGGAGCCTGCCCTTGGCCGGGCCGGGCCGAGCCGGCGGACAGGGGCCTGGCCTTGTCCGGGCCGGGCCGGGCCGAGCCGGCGGGCAGGGGCCTGGCATTGGCCGGGCCGGGCCGGGCCGGCGGGCAGGAGCCTGGCCTTGTCCGGGCCGGGCCGAGCCGGGCAGAGCCGGCGGGCAGGGGCCTGGCCTTGTCCGGGCCGAGCCGGCGGGCAGGGGCCTGGCCTTGTCCGGGCCGGGCCAAGCCGGCGGGCAGGGGCCTAGCCTTGTCCGGGCCGGGCCGAGCCGGGCCGAGCCGAGCCGGGCCGAGCCGGCGGGCAGGGGCCTGGCCTTGTCCGGGCCGGGCCGAGCCGGGCCTAGCCGGCGGGCAGGGGCCTGGCATTGTCCGGGCCGGGCCGAGCCGGGCCTAGCCGGCGGGCAGGGGCCTGGCATTGTCCGGGCCGGGCCGAGCCGGGCCGAGCCGGCAGGCAGGGGCCTGGCCTTGTCCGGGCCTTGTCTGGGCCGGGCCGAGCCAGCGGGCAGGGGCCTGGCCTTGGGCGGGCAGGGGCCGGGCCGAGCCGGCGGGCAGGGGCCTGGCCTTGGCCGGGCAGGGGCCTGGCCTGGGCCGGGCCGGGCTGAGCCGGCGGGCAGGGGCCTGGCTTTGGCTGGGCCAGGCCGAGCCGGCGGGCAGGTGCCTGGCCTCGGCCGGGCCTTGGCCGGGCCGGGCCGAGCCGGCGGGCAGGGGCTGGCCTTGTCCGGGCCGGGCCGGGCCGAGACGGTGGGCAGGGGCCTGGCCTTGTCCGGGCCGGGCCCGGCCGGCGGGCAGGGGCTGGCCTTGTCCGGGCCGAGCCGGGCCGAGCCGGGCCGAGCCGGCGGGCAGGGGCCCGGCCTTGGCCGGGCCGGGCCGAGCCGGCGGGCAGGGGCCTGGCCTTGTCCGGGCCGGGCCGAGCCGGGCCGAGCCGGCGGGCAGGGGCCTGGCCTTGTCCGGGCCGGGCCGAGCCGGGCCGAGCCGGCGGGCAGGGGCCTGGCCTTGTCCGGGCCGGGCCGAGCCGGGCCGAGCCGGCGGGTAGGGGCATGGCCTTGTCCGGGCCGGGCCGAGTCGGGCCGAGCCGGCGGACAGGGGCCTGGCCTTGGCCGGGCCGGGCCGGGCCGAGCCGGCGGGCAGGGGCCTGTCCTTGGCCGGGCCGGGCCGGCGGGCAGGAGCCTGGCCTTGTCCGGGCCGGGCCGAGACGGGCCGAGCCGGCAGGCAGGGGCCTGGCCTTGTCCGGGCCGGGCCGAGCCAGCGGGCAGGGGCCTGGCCTTGGGCGGGCAGGGGCCGGGCCGAGCCGGCGGGCAGGGGCCTGGCCTTGGCCGGGCAGGGGCCTGGCCTGGGCCGGGCCGGGCCGAGCCGGCGGGCAGGGGCCTGGCCTCGGCTGGGCCGGGCCGAGCCGGCGGGCAGGTGCCTGGCCTCGGCCGGGCCTTGGCCGGGCCGGGCCGAGCCGGCGGGCAGGGGCCTGGCCTCGGCCGGGCCTTGGCCGGGTCGAGCCGGAGGGCAGGGGCCTGGCCTTGGCCGGGCCGGGCCGAGCCGGCGGGCAGGGGCCTGGCCTTGGCCGGGCCGAGTCGGCGGGCAGGGGCCTGGCCTGGGCCGGGCCGAGCCGGCGGGCAGGGGCCTGGCTTTGTCCGGGCCGAGCCGGGCCGAGCCGGCGGGCAGGGGCCTGGCCTGGGCCGGGCCGGGCCGTGCCGGCGGGCAGGGGCCTGGCCTTGGCCGGGCCGGGCCGGCGGGCAGGGGCCTGGCTTTGTCCGGGCCGAGCCGGGCCTAGCCGGCGGGCAGGGGCCTGGCCTGGGCCGGGCCGGGCCGTGCCGGCGGGCAGGGGCCTGGCCTTGGCCGGGCCGGGCCGAGCCGGCGGGCAGGAGCCTGCCCTTGGCCGGGCCGGGCCGAGCCGGCGGACAGGGGCCTGGCCTTGGCCGGGCCGGGCCGGGTCGGGCCGAGCCGACGGGCAGGGGCCTGGCCTTGGCCAGGCCGGGCCGGGCCGAGCAGGCGGGCAGGGGCCTGGCCTTGGCCAGGACGGGACGGGACGGGCCGAGCCGGCGGGCAGGGGCCTGGCCTTGGCCAGGCCGGGCCGGGCCGAGCAGGCGGGCAGGGGCCTGGCCTTGGCCAGGACGGGCTGGGCCGGGCCGAGCTGGCGGGCAGGGGCCTGGCCTTGGCCGGGCCGGGCCGAGCCGGCGGGCAGGGGCCTGGCCTTGGTCGGGCCGGGCCGAACCGGCGGGCAGGGGCTGGCCTTGTCCGGGCCGGGCCGGGCCGAGCCGGCGGGCAGGGGCCTGGCCTTGTCCGGGCCGGGCCGGGCCGGCGGGCAGGGGCCTGGCCTTGTCCGGGCCGGGCCGGGCCGGGGGGCAGGGGCTGGCCTTGTCCGGGCCGGGCCGGGCCGAGCCGGCGGGCAGGGGCCTGGCATTGGCCGGGCCGGGCCGGGCCGGCGAGCAGGAGCCTGGCCTTGTCCGGGCCGGGCCGAGCCGGGCAGAGCCGGCGGGCAGGGGCCTGGCCTTGTCCGGGCCGGGCCGAGCCAGCGGGCAGGGGCCTGGCCTTGTCCGGGCCGGGCCAAGACGGCGGGCAGGGGCCTGGCCTTGTCCGGGCCGGGCCGAGCCGGGCCGAGCCGGCGGGCAGGGGCCTGGCCTTGTCCGGGCCGGGCCGAGCCGGGCCGAGCCGGGCCGAGCCGGCGGGCAGGGGCCTGGCCTTGTCCGGGCCGGGCCGAGCCGGGCCTAGCCGGCGGGCAGGGGCCTGGCATTGTCCGGGCCGGGCCGAGACGGGCCGAGCCGGCAGGCAGGGGCCTGGCCTTGTCCGGGCCTTGTCTGGGCCGGGCCGAGCCAGCGGGCAGGGGCCTGGCCTTGGGCGGGCAGGGGCCGGGCCGAGCCGGCGGGCAGGGGCCTGGCCTTGTCCGGGCCGGGCCGAGACGGGCCGAGCCGGCAGGCAGGGGCCTGGCCTTGTCCGGGCCGGGCCGAGCCAGCTGGCAGGGGCCTGGCCTTGGGCGGGCAGGGGCCGGGCCGAGCCGGCGGGCAGGGGCCTGGCCTTGGCCGGGCAGGGGCCTGGCCTGGGCCGGGCCGGGCCGAGCCGGCGGGCAGGGGCCTGGCCTCGGCTGGGCCGGGCCGAGCCGGCGGGCAGGTGCCTGGCCTCGGCCGGGCCTTGGCCGGGCCGGGCCGAGCCGGCGGGCAGGGGCCTGGCCTCGGCCGGGCCTTGGCCGGGTCGAGCCGGAGGGCAGGGGCCTGGCCTTGGCCGGGCTGGGCCGAGCCGGCGGGCAGGGGCCTGGCCTTGGCCGGGCCGAGTCGGCGGGCAGGGGCCTGGCCTGGGCCGGGCCGAGCCGGCGGGCAGGGGCCTGGCTTTGTCCGGGCCGAGCCGGGCCGAGCCGGCGGGCAGGGGCCTGGCCTGGGCCGGGCCGGGCCGTGCCGGCGGGCAGGGGCCTGGCCTTGGCCGGGCCGGGCCGGCGGGCAGGGGCCTGGCTTTGTCCGGGCCGAGCCGGGCCTAGCCGGCGGGCAGGGGCCTGGCCTGGGCCGGGCCGGGCCGTGCCGGCGGGCAGGGGCCTGGCCTTGGCCGGGCCGGGCCGAGCCGGCGGGCAGGAGCCTGCCCTTGGCCGGGCCGGGCCGAGCCGGCGGACAGGGGCCTGGCCTTGGCCGGGCCGGGCCGGGTCGGGCCGAGCCGACGGGCAGGGGCCTGGCCTTGGCCAGGCCGGGCCGGGCCGAGCAGGCGGGCAGGGGCCTGGCCTTGGCCAGGACGGGACGGGACGGGCCGAGCCGGCGGGCAGGGGCCTGGCCTTGGCCAGGCCGGGCCGGGCCGAGCAGGCGGGCAGGGGCCTGGCCTTGGCCAGGACGGGCTGGGCCGGGCCGAGCTGGCGGGCAGGGGCCTGGCCTTGGCCGGGCCGGGCCGAGCCGGCGGGCAGGGGCCTGGCCTTGGTCGGGCCGGGCCGAACCGGCGGGCAGGGGCTGGCCTTGTCCGGGCCGGGCCGGGCCGAGCCGGCGGGCAGGGGCCTGGCCTTGTCCGGGCCGGGCCGGGCCGGCGGGCAGGAGCCTGGCCTTGTCCGGGCCGGTCCGGGCCGGCGGGCAGGGGCTGGCCTTGTCCGGGCCGGGCCGGGCCGAGCCGGCGGGCAGGGGCCTGGCCTTGTCCGGGCCGGGCCGGGCCGGCGGGCAGGAGCCTGGCCTTGTCCGGGCCGGTCCGGGCCGGCGGGCAGGGGCTGGCCTTGTCCGGGCCGAGCCGGGCCGAGCCGGCGGGCAGGGGTCTGGCCTTGTCCGGGCCGGGCCGAGCCGGGCCGAGCCGGCGGGCAGGGGCCTGGCCTTGTCCGGGCCGGGCCGAGCCGGGCCGAGCCGGCGGGTAGGGGCATGGCCTTGTCCGGGCCGGGCCGAGTCGGGCCGAGCCGGCGGACAGGGGCCTGGACTTGGCCGGGCCGGGCCGGCGGGCAGGAGCCTGGCCTTGTCCGGGCCGGGCCGAGACGGGCCGAGCCGGCAGGCAGGGGCCTGGCCTTGTCCGGGCCGGGCCGAGCCAGCGGGCAGGGGCCTGGCCTTGGGCGGGCAGGGGCCGGGCCGAGCCGGCGGGCAGGGGCCTGGCCTTGGCCGGGCAGGGGCCTGGCCTGGGCCGGGCCGGGCCGAGCCGGCGGGCAGGGGCCTGGCCTCGGCTGGGCCGGGCCGAGCCGGCGGGCAGGTGCCTGGCCTCGGCCGGGCCTTGGCCGGGCCGGGCCGAGCCGGCGGGCAGGGGCCTGGCCTCGGCCGGGCCTTGGCCGGGACGAGCCGGAGGGCAGGGGCCTGGCCTTGGCCGGGCCGGGCCGAGCCGGCGGGCAGGGGCCTGGCCTTGGCCGGGCCGAGTCGGCGGGCAGGGGCCTGGCCTGGGCCGGGCCGAGCCGGCGGGCAGGGGCCTGGCTTTGTCCGGGCCGAGCCGGGCCGAGCCGGCGGGCAGGGGCCTGGCCTGGGCCGGGCCGGGCCGTGCCGGCGGGCAGGGGCCTGGCCTTGGCCGGGCCGGGCCGGCGGGCAGGGGCCTGGCTTTGTCCGGGCCGAGCCGGGCCGAGCCGGCGGGCAGGGGCCTGGCCTGGGCCGGGCCGGGCCGTGCCGGCGGGCAGGGGCCTGGCCTTGGCCGGGCCGGGCCGTGCCGGCGGGCAGGGGCCTGGCCTTGGCCGGGCCGGGCCGAGCCGGCGGGCAGGAGCCTGCCCTTGGCCGGGCCGGGCCGAGCCGGCGGACAGGGGCCTGGCCTTGTCCGGGCCGGGCCGGGCCGAGCCGGCGGGCAGGGGCCTGGCATTGGCCGGGCCGGGCCGAGCCGGGCCGAGCCGGCAGGCAGGGGCCTGGCCTTGTCCGGGCCTTGTCTGGGCCGGGCCGAGCCAGCGGGCAGGGGCCTGGCCTTGGGCGGGCAGGGGCCGGGCCGAGCCGGCGGGCAGGGGCCTGGCCTTGGCCGGGCAGGGGCCTGGCCTGGGCCGGGCCGGGCTGAGCCGGCGGGCAGGGGCCTGGCTTTGGCTGGGCCAGGCCGAGCCGGCGGGCAGGTGCCTGGCCTCGGCCGGGCCTTGGCCGGGCCGGGCCGAGCCGGCGGGCAGGGGCTGGCCTTGTCCGGGCCGGGCCGGGCCGAGACGGTGGGCAGGGGCCTGGCCTTGTCCGGGCCGGGCCCGGCCGGCGGGCAGGGGCTGGCCTTGTCCGGGCCGAGCCGGGCCGAGGCGGCGGACAGGGGCCCGGCCTTGGCCGGGCCGGGCCGAGCCGGCGGGCAGGGGCCTGGCCTTGTCCGGGCCGGGCCGGGCCGGGCCGAGCCGGCGGACAGGGGCCTGGCCTTGGCCGGGCCGGGCCGGGTCGGGCCGAGCCGACGGGCAGGGGCCTGGCCTTGGCCAGGCCGGGCCGGGCCGAGCAGGCGGGCAGGGGCCTGGCCTTGGCCAGGACGGGACGGGACGGGCCGAGCCGGCGGGCAGGGGCCTGGCCTTGGCCAGGCCGGGCCGGGCCGAGCAGGCGGGCAGGGGCCTGGCCTTGGCCAGGACGGGCTGGGCCGGGCCGAGCTGGCGGGCAGGGGCCTGGCCTTGGCCGGGCCGGGCCGAGCCGGCGGGCAGGGGCCTGGCCTTGGTCGGGCCGGGCCGAACCGGCGGGCAGGGGCTGGCCTTGTCCGGGCCGGGCCGGGCCGAGCCGGCGGGCAGGGGCCTGGCCTTGTCCGGGCCGGGCCGGGCCGGCGGGCAGGAGCCTGGCCTTGTCCGGGCCGGTCCGGGCCGGCGGGCAGGGGCTGGCCTTGTCCGGGCCGGGCCGGGCCGAGCCGGCGGGCAGGGGCCTGGCATTGGCCGGGCCGGGCCGAGCCGGCGGGCAGGAGCCTGGCCTTGTCCGGGCCGGGCCAAGACGGCGGGCAGGGGCCTGGCCTTGTCCGGGCCGGGCCGAGCCGGGCCGAGCCGGCGGGCAGGGGCCTGGCCTTGTCCGGGCCGGGCCGAGCCGGGCCGAGCCGGCGGGCAGGGGCCTGGCCTTGTCCGGGCCGGGCCGAGCCGGGCCTAGCCGGCGGGCAGGGGCTTGGCATTGTCCGGGCCGGGCCGAGACGGGCCGAGCCGGCAGGCAGGGGCCTGGCCTTGTCCGGGCCTTGTCTGGGCCGGGCCGAGCCAGCGGGCAGGGGCCTGGCCTTGGGCGGGCAGGGGCCGGGCCGAGCCGGCGGGCAGGGGCCTGGCCTTGGCCGGGTAGGGGCCTGGCCTGGGCCGGGCCGGGCTGAGCCGGCGGGCAGGGGCCTGGCTTTGGCTGGGCCAGGCCGAGCCGGCGGGCAGTTGCCTGGCCTCGGCCGGGCCTTGGCCGGGCCGGGCCGAGCCGGCGGGCAGGGGCTGGCCTTGTCCGGGCCGGGCCGGGCCGAGACGGTGGGCAGGGGCCTGGCCTTGTCCGGGCCGGGCCGGGCCGGCGGGCAGGGGCTGGCCTTGTCCGGGCCGAGCCGGGCCGAGCCGGGCCGAGCCGGCGGGCAGGGGCCCGGCCTTGGCCGGGCCGGGCCGAGCCGGCGGGCAGGGGCCTGGCCTTGTCCGGGCCGGGCCGAGCCGGGCCGAGCCGGCGGGCAGGGGCCTGGCCTTGTCCGGGCCGGGCCGAGCCGGGCCGAGCCGGCGGGCAGGGGCCTGGCCTTGTCCGGGCCGGGCCGAGCCGGGCCGAGCCGGCGGGTAGGGGCATGGCCTTGTCCGGGCCGGGCCGAGTCGGGCCGAGCCGGCGGACAGGGGCCTGGACTTGGCCGGGCCGGGCCGGCGGGCAGGAGCCTGGCCTTGTCCGGGCCGGGCCGAGACGGGCCGAGCCGGCAGGCAGGGGCCTGGCCTTGTCCGGGCCGGGCCGAGCCAGCGGGCAGGGGCCTGGCCTTGGGCGGGCAGGGGCCGGGCCGAGCCGGCGGGCAGGGGCCTGGCCTTGGCCGGGCAGGGGCCTGGCCTGGGCCGGGCCGGGCCGAGCCGGCGGGCAGGGGCCTGGCCTCGGCTGGGCCGGGCCGAGCCGGCGGGCAGGTGCCTGGCCTCGGCCGGGCCTTGGCCGGGCCGGGCCGAGCCGGCGGGCAGGGGCCTGGCCTCGGCCGGGCCTTGGCCGGGTCGAGCCGGAGGGCAGGGGCCTGGCCTTGGCCGGGCCGGGCCGAGCCGGCGGGCAGGGGCCTGGCCTTGGCCGGGCCGAGTCGGCGGGCAGGGGCCTGGCCTGGGCCGGGCCGAGCCGGCGGGCAGGGGCCTGGCTTTGTCCGGGCCGAGCCGGGCCGAGCCGGCGGGCAGGGGCCTGGCCTGGGCCGGGCCGGGCCGTGCCGGCGGGCAGGGGCCTGGCCTTGGCCGGGCCGGGCCGGCGGGCAGGGGCCTGGCTTTGTCCGGGCCGAGCCGGGCCGAGCCGGCGGGCAGGGGCCTGGCCTGGGCCGGGCCGGGCCGTGCCGGCGGGCAGGGGCCTGGCCTTGGCCGGGCCGGGCCGTGCCGGCGGGCAGGGGCCTGGCCTTGGCCGGGCCGGGCCGAGCCGGCGGGCAGGAGCCTGCCCTTGGCCGGGCCGGGCCGAGCCGGCGGACAGGGGCCTGGCCTTGTCCGGGCCGGGCCGGGCCGAGCCGGCGGGCAGGGGCCTGGCATTGGCCGGGCCGGGCCGGGCCGGCGGGCAGGAGCCTGGCCTTGTCCGGGCCGGGCCGAGCCGGGCAGAGCCGGCGGGCAGGGGCCTGGCCTTGTCCGGGCCGGGCCGAGCCGGCGGGCAGGGGCCTGGCCTTGTCCGGGCCGGGCCAAGCCGGCGGGCAGGGGCCTAGCCTTGTCCGGGCCGGGCCGAGCCGGGCCGAGCCGAGCCGGGCCGAGCCGGCGGGCAGGGGCCTGGCCTTGTCCGGGCCGGGCCGAGCCGGGCCTAGCCGGCGGGCAGGGGCCTGGCATTGTCCGGGCCGGGCCGAGCCGGGCCTAGCCGGCGGGCAGGGGCCTGGCATTGTCCGGGCCGGGCCGAGCCGGGCCGAGCCGGCAGGCAGGGGCCTGGCCTTGTCCGGGCCTTGTCTGGGCCGGGCCGAGCCAGCGGGCAGGGGCCTGGCCTTGGGCGGGCAGGGGCCGGGCCGAGCCGGCGGGCAGGGGCCTGGCCTTGGCCGGGCAGGGGCCTGGCCTGGGCCGGGCCGGGCTGAGCCGGCGGGCAGGGGCCTGGCTTTGGCTGGGCCAGGCCGAGCCGGCGGGCAGGTGCCTGGCCTCGGCCGGGCCTTGGCCGGGCCGGGCCGAGCCGGCGGGCAGGGGCTGGCCTTGTCCGGGCCGGGCCGGGCCGAGACGGTGGGCAGGGGCCTGGCCTTGTCCGGGCCGGGCCCGGCCGGCGGGCAGGGGCTGGCCTTGTCCGGGCCGAGCCGGGCCGAGGCGGCGGACAGGGGCCCGGCCTTGGCCGGGCCGGGCCGAGCCGGCGGGCAGGGGCCTGGCCTTGTCCGGGCCGGGCCGAGCCGGGCCGAGCCGGCGGGCAGGGGCCTGGCCTTGTCCGGGCCGGGCCGAGCCGGGCCGAGCCGGCGGGCAGGGGCCTGGCCTTGTCCGGGCCGGGCCGAGCCGGGCCGAGCCGGCGGGTAGGGGCCTGGCCTTGTCCGGGCCGGGCCGAGTCGGGCCGAGCCGGCGGACAGGGGCCTGGCCTTGGCCGGGCCGGGCCGGGCCGAGCCGGCGGGCAGGGGCCTGTCCTTGGCCGGGCCGGGCCGGCGGGCAGGAGCCTGGCCTTGTCCGGGCCGGGCCGAGACGGGCCGAGCCGGCAGGCAGGGGCCTGGCCTTGTCCGGGCCGGGCCGAGCCAGCGGGCAGGGGCCTGGCCTTGGGCGGGCAGGGGCCGGGCCGAGCCGGCGGGCAGGGGCCTGGCCTTGGCCGGGCAGGGGCCTGGCCTGGGCCGGGCCGGGCCGAGCCGGCGGGCAGGGGCCTGGCCTCGGCTGGGCCGGGCCGAGCCGGCGGGCAGGTGCCTGGCCTCGGCCGGGCCTTGGCCGGGCCGGGCCGAGCCGGCGGGCAGGGGCCTGGCCTCGGCCGGGCCTTGGCCGGGTCGAGCCGGAGGGCAGGGGCCTGGCCTTGGCCGGGCCGGGCCGAGCCGGCGGGCAGGGGCCTGGCCTTGGCCGGGCCGAGTCGGCGGGCAGGGGCCTGGCCTGGGCCGGGCCGAGCCGGCGGGCAGGGGCCTGGCTTTGTCCGGGCCGAGCCGGGCCGAGCCGGCGGGCAGGGGCCTGGCCTGGGCCGGGCCGGGCCGTGCCGGCGGGCAGGGGCCTGGCCTTGGCCGGGCCGGGCCGGCGGGCAGGGGCCTGGCTTTGTCCGGGCCGAGCCGGGCCTAGCCGGCGGGCAGGGGCCTGGCCTGGGCCGGGCCGGGCCGTGCCGGCGGGCAGGGGCCTGGCCTTGGCCGGGCCGGGCCGAGCCGGCGGGCAGGAGCCTGCCCTTGGCCGGGCCGGGCCGAGCCGGCGGACAGGGGCCTGGCCTTGGCCGGGCCGGGCCGGGTCGGGCCGAGCCGACGGGCAGGGGCCTGGCCTTGGCCAGGCCGGGCCGGGCCGAGCAGGCGGGCAGGGGCCTGGCCTTGGCCAGGACGGGACGGGACGGGCCGAGCCGGCGGGCAGGGGCCTGGCCTTGGCCAGGCCGGGCCGGGCCGAGCAGGCGGGCAGGGGCCTGGCCTTGGCCAGGACGGGCTGGGCCGGGCCGAGCTGGCGGGCAGGGGCCTGGCCTTGGCCGGGCCGGGCCGAGCCGGCGGGCAGGGGCCTGGCCTTGGTCGGGCCGGGCCGAACCGGCGGGCAGGGGCTGGCCTTGTCCGGGCCGGGCCGGGCCGAGCCGGCGGGCAGGGGCCTGGCCTTGTCCGGGCCGGGCCGGGCCGGCGGGCAGGAGCCTGGCCTTGTCCGGGCCGGTCCGGGCCGGCGGGCAGGGGCTGGCCTTGTCCGGGCCGGGCCGGGCCGAGCCGGCGGGCAGGGGCCTGGCATTGGCCGGGCCGGGCCGGGCCGGCGAGCAGGAGCCTGGCCTTGTCCGGGCCGGGCCGAGCCGGGCAGAGCCGGCGGGCAGGGGCCTGGCCTTGTCCGGGCCGGGCCGAGCCGGCGGGCAGGGGCCTGGCCTTGTCCGGGCCGGGCCAAGACGGCGGGCAGGGGCCTGGCCTTGTCCGGGCCGGGCCGAGCCGGGCCGAGCCGGCGGGCAGGGGCCTGGCCTTGTCCGGGCCGGGCCGAGCCGGGCCGAGCCGGCGGGCAGGGGCCTGGCCTTGTCCGGGCCGGGCCGAGCCGGGCCTAGCCGGCGGGCAGGGGCTTGGCATTGTCCGGGCCGGGCCGAGACGGGCCGAGCCGGCAGGCAGGGGCCTGGCCTTGTCCGGGCCTTGTCTGGGCCGGGCCGAGCCAGCGGGCAGGGGCCTGGCCTTGGGCGGGCAGGGGCCGGGCCGAGCCGGCGGGCAGGGGCCTGGCCTTGGCCGGGCAGGGGCCTGGCCTGGGCCGGGCCGGGCTGAGCCGGCGGGCAGGGGCCTGGCTTTGGCTGGGCCAGGCCGAGCCGGCGGGCAGTTGCCTGGCCTCGGCCGGGCCTTGGCCGGGCCGGGCCGAGCCGGCGGGCAGGGGCTGGCCTTGTCCGGGCCGGGCCGGGCCGAGACGGTGGGCAGGGGCCTGGCCTTGTCCGGGCCGGGCCGGGCCGGCGGGCAGGGGCTGGCCTTGTCCGGGCCGAGCCGGGCCGAGCCGGGCCGAGCCGGCGGGCAGGGGCCCGGCCTTGGCCGGGCCGGGCCGAGCCGGCGGGCAGGGGCCTGGCCTTGTCCGGGCCGGGCCGAGCCGGGCCGAGCCGGCGGGCAGGGGCCTGGCCTTGTCCGGGCCGGGCCGAGCCGGGCCGAGCCGGCGGGCAGGGGCCTGGCCTTGTCCGGGCCGGGCCGAGCCGGGCCGAGCCGGCGGGTAGGGGCATGGCCTTGTCCGGGCCGGGCCGAGTCGGGCCGAGCCGGCGGACAGGGGCCTGGACTTGGCCGGGCCGGGCCGGCGGGCAGGAGCCTGGCCTTGTCCGGGCCGGGCCGAGACGGGCCGAGCCGGCAGGCAGGGGCCTGGCCTTGTCCGGGCCGGGCCGAGCCAGCGGGCAGGGGCCTGGCCTTGGGCGGGCAGGGGCCGGGCCGAGCCGGCGGGCAGGGGCCTGGCCTTGGCCGGGCAGGGGCCTGGCCTGGGCCGGGCCGGGCCGAGCCGGCGGGCAGGGGCCTGGCCTCGGCTGGGCCGGGCCGAGCCGGCGGGCAGGTGCCTGGCCTCGGCCGGGCCTTGGCCGGGCCGGGCCGAGCCGGCGGGCAGGGGCCTGGCCTCGGCCGGGCCTTGGCCGGGTCGAGCCGGAGGGCAGGGGCCTGGCCTTGGCCGGGCCGGGCCGAGCCGGCGGGCAGGGGCCTGGCCTTGGCCGGGCCGAGTCGGCGGGCAGGGGCCTGGCCTGGGCCGGGCCGAGCCGGCGGGCAGGGGCCTGGCTTTGTCCGGGCCGAGCCGGGCCGAGCCGGCGGGCAGGGGCCTGGCCTGGGCCGGGCCGGGCCGTGCCGGCGGGCAGGGGCCTGGCCTTGGCCGGGCCGGGCCGGCGGGCAGGGGCCTGGCTTTGTCCGGGCCGAGCCGGGCCGAGCCGGCGGGCAGGGGCCTGGCCTGGGCCGGGCCGGGCCGTGCCGGCGGGCAGGGGCCTGGCCTTGGCCGGGCCGGGCCGTGCCGGCGGGCAGGGGCCTGGCCTTGGCCGGGCCGGGCCGAGCCGGCGGGCAGGAGCCTGCCCTTGGCCGGGCCGGGCCGAGCCGGCGGACAGGGGCCTGGCCTTGTCCGGGCCGGGCCGGGCCGAGCCGGCGGGCAGGGGCCTGGCATTGGCCGGGCCGGGCCGGGCCGGCGGGCAGGAGCCTGGCCTTGTCCGGGCCGGGCCGAGCCGGGCAGAGCCGGCGGGCAGGGGCCTGGCCTTGTCCGGGCCGGGCCGAGCCGGCGGGCAGGGGCCTGGCCTTGTCCGGGCCGGGCCAAGCCGGCGGGCAGGGGCCTAGCCTTGTCCGGGCCGGGCCGAGCCGGGCCGAGCCGAGCCGGGCCGAGCCGGCGGGCAGGGGCCTGGCCTTGTCCGGGCCGGGCCGAGCCGGGCCTAGCCGGCGGGCAGGGGCCTGGCATTGTCCGGGCCGGGCCGAGCCGGGCCTAGCCGGCGGGCAGGGGCCTGGCATTGTCCGGGCCGGGCCGAGCCGGGCCGAGCCGGCAGGCAGGGGCCTGGCCTTGTCCGGGCCTTGTCTGGGCCGGGCCGAGCCAGCGGGCAGGGGCCTGGCCTTGGGCGGGCAGGGGCCGGGCCGAGCCGGCGGGCAGGGGCCTGGCCTTGGCCGGGCAGGGGCCTGGCCTGGGCCGGGCCGGGCTGAGCCGGCGGGCAGGGGCCTGGCTTTGGCTGGGCCAGGCCGAGCCGGCGGGCAGGTGCCTGGCCTCGGCCGGGCCTTGGCCGGGCCGGGCCGAGCCGGCGGGCAGGGGCTGGCCTTGTCCGGGCCGGGCCGGGCCGAGACGGTGGGCAGGGGCCTGGCCTTGTCCGGGCCGGGCCCGGCCGGCGGGCAGGGGCTGGCCTTGTCCGGGCCGAGCCGGGCCGAGCCGGGCCGAGCCGGCGGGCAGGGGCCCGGCCTTGGCCGGGCCGGGCCGAGCCGGCGGGCAGGGGCCTGGCCTTGTCCGGGCCGGGCCGAGCCGGGCCGAGCCGGCGGGCAGGGGCCTGGCCTTGTCCGGGCCGGGCCGAGCCGGGCCGAGCCGGCGGGCAGGGGCCTGGCCTTGTCCGGGCCGGGCCGAGCCGGGCCGAGCCGGCGGGTAGGGGCATGGCCTTGTCCGGGCCGGGCCGAGTCGGGCCGAGCCGGCGGACAGGGGCCTGGCCTTGGCCGGGCCGGGCCGGGCCGAGCCGGCGGGCAGGGGCCTGTCCTTGGCCGGGCCGGGCCGGCGGGCAGGAGCCTGGCCTTGTCCGGGCCGGGCCGAGACGGGCCGAGCCGGCAGGCAGGGGCCTGGCCTTGTCCGGGCCGCGCCGAGCCAGCGGGCAGGGGCCTGGCCTTGGGCGGGCAGGGGCCGGGCCGAGCCGGCGGGCAGGGGCCTGGCCTTGGCCGGGCAGGGGCCTGGCCTGGGCCGGGCCGGGCCGAGCCGGCGGGCAGGGGCCTGGCCTCGGCTGGGCCGGGCCGAGCCGGCGGGCAGGTGCCTGGCCTCGGCCGGGCCTTGGCCGGGCCGGGCCGAGCCGGCGGGCAGGGGCCTGGCCTCGGCCGGGCCTTGGCCGGGTCGAGCCGGAGGGCAGGGGCCTGGCCTTGGCCGGGCCGGGCCGAGCCGGCGGGCAGGGGCCTGGCCTTGGCCGGGCCGAGTCGGCGGGCAGGGGCCTGGCCTGGGCCGGGCCGAGCCGGCGGGCAGGGGCCTGGCTTTGTCCGGGCCGAGCCGGGCCGAGCCGGCGGGCAGGGGCCTGGCCTGGGCCGGGCCGGGCCGTGCCGGCGGGCAGGGGCCTGGCCTTGGCCGGGCCGGGCCGGCGGGCAGGGGCCTGGCTTTGTCCGGGCCGAGCCGGGCCTAGCCGGCGGGCAGGGGCCTGGCCTGGGCCGGGCCGGGCCGTGCCGGCGGGCAGGGGCCTGGCCTTGGCCGGGCCGGGCCGAGCCGGCGGGCAGGAGCCTGGCCTTGGCCGGGCCGGGCCGGGTCGGGCCGAGCCGACGGGCAGGGGCCTGGCCTTGGCCAGGCCGGGCCGGGCCGAGCAGGCGGGCAGGGGCCTGGCCTTGGCCAGGACGGGACGGGACGGGCCGAGCCGGCGGGCAGGGGCCTGGCCTTGGCCAGGCCGGGCCGGGCCGAGCAGGCGGGCAGGGGCCTGGCCTTGGCCAGGACGGGCTGGGCCGGGCCGAGCTGGCGGGCAGGGGCCTGGCCTTGGCCGGGCCGGGCCGAGCCGGCGGGCAGGGGCCTGGCCTTGGTCGGGCCGGGCCGAACCGGCGGGCAGGGGCTGGCCTTGTCCGGGCCGGGCCGGGCCGAGCCGGCGGGCAGGGGCCTGGCCTTGTCCGGGCCGGGCCGGGCCGGCGGGCAGGGGCCTGGCCTTGTCCGGGCCGGTCCGGGCCGGCGGGCAGGGGCTGGCCTTGTCCGGGCCGGGCCGGGCCGAGCCGGCGGGCAGGGGCCTGGCATTGGCCGGGCCGGGCCGGGCCGGCGAGCAGGAGCCTGGCCTTGTCCGGGCCGGGCCGAGCCGGGCAGAGCCGGCGGGCAGGGGCCTGGCCTTGTCCGGGCCGGGCCGAGCCGGCGGGCAGGGGCCTGGCCTTGTCCGGGCCGGGCCAAGACGGCGGGCAGGGGCCTGGCCTTGTCCGGGCCGGGCCGAGCCGGGCCGAGCCGGCGGGCAGGGGCCTGGCCTTGTCCGGGCCGGGCCGAGCCGGGCCGAGCCGGCGGGCAGGGGCCTGGCCTTGTCCGGGCCGGGCCGAGCCGGGCCTAGCCGGCGGGCAGGGGCTTGGCATTGTCCGGGCCGGGCCGAGACGGGCCGAGCCGGCAGGCAGGGGCCTGGCCTTGTCCGGGCCTTGTCTGGGCCGGGCCGAGCCAGCGGGCAGGGGCCTGGCCTTGGGCGGGCAGGGGCCGGGCCGAGCCGGCGGGCAGGGGCCTGGCCTTGGCCGGGCAGGGGCCTGGCCTGGGCCGGGCCGGGCTGAGCCGGCGGGCAGGGGCCTGGCTTTGGCTGGGCCAGGCCGAGCCGGCGGGCAGTTGCCTGGCCTCGGCCGGGCCTTGGCCGGGCCGGGCCGAGCCGGCGGGCAGGGGCTGGCCTTGTCCGGGCCGGGCCGGGCCGAGACGGTGGGCAGGGGCCTGGCCTTGTCCGGGCCGGGCCGGGCCGGCGGGCAGGGGCTGGCCTTGTCCGGGCCGAGCCGGGCCGAGCCGGGCCGAGCCGGCGGGCAGGGGCCCGGCCTTGGCCGGGCCGGGCCGAGCCGGCGGGCAGGGGCCTGGCCTTGTCCGGGCCGGGCCGAGCCGGGCCGAGCCGGCGGGCAGGGGCCTGGCCTTGTCCGGGCCGGGCCGAGCCGGGCCGAGCCGGCGGGCAGGGGCCTGGCCTTGTCCGGGCCGGGCCGAGCCGGGCCGAGCCGGCGGGTAGGGGCATGGCCTTGTCCGGGCCGGGCCGAGTCGGGCCGAGCCGGCGGACAGGGGCCTGGACTTGGCCGGGCCGGGCCGGCGGGCAGGAGCCTGGCCTTGTCCGGGCCGGGCCGAGACGGGCCGAGCCGGCAGGCAGGGGCCTGGCCTTGTCCGGGCCGGGCCGAGCCAGCGGGCAGGGGCCTGGCCTTGGGCGGGCAGGGGCCGGGCCGAGCCGGCGGGCAGGGGCCTGGCCTTGGCCGGGCAGGGGCCTGGCCTGGGCCGGGCCGGGCCGAGCCGGCGGGCAGGGGCCTGGCCTCGGCTGGGCCGGGCCGAGCCGGCGGGCAGGTGCCTGGCCTCGGCCGGGCCTTGGCCGGGCCGGGCCGGGCCGGCGGACAGGAGCCTGGCCTTGTCCGGGCCGGGCCGAGCCGGGCAGAGCCGGCGGGCAGGGGCCTGGCCTTGTCCGGGCCGGGCCGAGCCGGCGGGCAGGGGCCTGGCCTTGTCCGGGCCGGGCCAAGCCGGCGGGCAGGGGCCTAGCCTTGTCCGGGCCGGGCCGAGCCGGGCCGAGCCGGCGGGCAGGGGCCTGGCCTTGGCCGGGCCGGGCCGAGCCGGCGGGCAGGGGCCTGGCCTTGGCCGGGCAGGGGCCGGGCCGAGCCGGCGGGCAGGGGCCTGGCCTTGGCCGGGCAGGGGCCTGGCCTTGGCCGGGCCGGGCCGAGCCGGCGGGCAGGGGCCCGGCCTGGGCCGGGCCGGGCCTGGCCGAGCCGGCGGGCCGGGGCCTGGCCTTGGCCGGGCCGGGCCAAGCCTGCGGGCAGGGGCCTGGAATTGTCCGGGCCGGGCCGGGCCGAGCCGGCGGGCAGGGGCCTGGCCTTGTCCGGGCCGGGGCGGGCCGGGCCGAGCCGGCGGGCAGGGGCCTGGCCTTGTCCGGGTTTTGTCTGGGCCGGGCCGAGCCAGCGGGCAGGGGCCTGGCCTTGGGCGGGCAGGGGCCGGGCCGAGCCGGCGGGCAGGGGCCTGTCCTTGGCCGGGCCGGGCCGGCGGGCAGGAGCCTGGCCTTGTCCGGGCCGGGCCGAGACGGGCCGAGCCGGCAGGCAGGGGCCTGGCCTTGTCCGGGCCGGGCCGAGCCCGCGGGCAGGGGCCTGGCCTTGGGCGGGCAGGGGCCGGGCCGAGCCGGTGGGCAGGGGCCTGGCCTTGGCCGGGCAGGGGCCTGGCCTGGGCCGGGCCGGGCCGAGCCGGCGGGCAGGGGCCTGGCCTCGGCTGGGCCGGGCCGAGCCGGCGGGCAGGTGCCTGGCCTCGGCCGGGCCTTGGCCGGGCCGGGCCGAGCCGGCGGGCAGGGGCCTGGCCTCGGCCGGGCCTTGGCCGGGTCGAGCCGGAGGGCAGGGGCCTGGCCTTGGCCGGGCCGGGCCGAGCCGGCGGGCAGGGGCCTGGCCTTGGCCGGGCCGAGTCGGCGGGCAGGGGCCTGGCCTGGGCCGGGCCGAGCCGGCGGGCAGGGGCCTGGCTTTGTCCGGGCCGAGCCGGGCCGAGCCGGCGGGCAGGGGCCTGGCCTGGGCCGGGCCGGGCCGTGCCGGCGGGCAGGGGCCTGGCCTTGGCCGGGCCGGGCCGGCGGGCAGGGGCCTGGCTTTGTCCGGGCCGAGCCGGGCCGAGCCGGCGGGCAGGGGCCTGGCCTGGGCCGGGCCGGGCCGTGCCGGCGGGCAGGGGCCTGGCCTTGGCCGGGCCGGGCCGAGCCGGCGGGCAGGAGCCTGCCCTTGGCCGGGCCGGGCCGAGCCGGCGGACAGGGGCCTGGCCTTGGCCGGGCCGGGCCGGGTCGGGCCGAGCCGACGGGCAGGGGCCTGGCCTTGGCCAGGCCGGGCCGGGCCGAGCAGGCGGGCAGGGGCCTGGCCTTGGCCAGGACGGGACGGGACGGGCCGAGCCGGCGGGCAGGGGCCTGGCCTTGGCCAGGCCTGGCCGGGCCGAGCAGGCGGGCAGGGGCCTGGCCTTGGCCAGGACGGGCTGGGCCGGGCCGAGCCGGCGGGCAGGGGCCTGGCCTTGGCCGGGCCGGGCCGAGCCGGCGGGCAGGGGCCTGGCCTTGGCCGGGCAGGGGCCGGGCCGAGCCGGCGGGCAGGGGCCTGGCCTTGGCCGGGCCGGGCCGAGCCGGCGGGCAGGGTCCTGGCCTTGGTCGGGCCGGGCCGAACCGGCGGGCAGGGGCTGGCCTTGTCCGGGCCGGGCCGGGCCGAGCCGGCGGGCAGGGGCCTGGCCTTGTCCGGGCCGGGCCGGGCCGGCGGGCAGGAGCCTGGCCTTGTCCGGGCCGGTCCGGGCCGGCGGGCAGGGGCTGGCCTTGTCCGGGCCGGGCCGGGCCGAGCCGGCGGGCAGGGGCCTGGCATTGGCCGGGCCGGGCCGGGCCGGCGGGCAGGAGCCTGGCCTTGTCCGGGCCGGGCCGAGCCGGGCAGAGCCGGCGGGCAGGGGCCTGGCCTTGTCCGGGCCGGGCCGAGCCGGCGGGCAGGGGCCTGGCCTTGTCCGGGCCGGGCCAAGCCGGCGGGCAGGGGCCTGGCCTTGTCCGGGCCGGGCCGAGCCGGGCCGAGCCGGCGGGCAGGGGCCTGGCCTTGTCCGGGCCGGGCCGAGCCGGGCCTAGCCGGCGGGCAGGGGCCTGGCATTGTCCGGGCCGGGCCGAGACAGGCCGAGCCGGCAGGCAGGGGCCTGGCCTTGTCCGGGCCTTGTCTGGGCCGGGCCGAGCCAGCGGGCAGGGGCCTGGCCTTGGGCGGGCAGGGGCCGGGCCGAGCCGGCGGGCAGGGGCCTGGCCTTGGCCGGGCAGGGGCCTGGCCTGGGCCGGGCCGGGCTGAGCCGGCGGGCAGGGGCCTGGCTTTGGCTGGGCCAGGCCGAGCCGGCGGGCAGTTGCCTGGCCTCGGCCGGGCCTTGGCCGGGCCGGGCCGAGCCGGCGGGCAGGGGCTGGCCTTGTCCGGGCCGGGCCGGGCCGAGACGGTGGGCAGGGGCCTGGCCTTGTCCGGGCCGGGCCGGGCCGGCGGGCAGGGGCTGGCCTTGTCCGGGCCGAGCCGGGCCGAGCCGGGCCGAGCCGGCGGGCAGGGGCCCGGCCTTGGCCGGGCCGGGCCGAGCCGGCGGGCAGGGGCCTGGCCTTGTCCGGGCTGGGCCGAGCCGGGCCGAGCCGGCGGGCAGGGGCCTGGCCTTGTCCGGGCCGGGCCGAGCCGGGCCGAGCCGGCAGGCAGGGGCCTGGCCTTGTCCGGGCCTTGTCTGGGCTGGGCCGAGCCAGCGGGCAGGGGCCTGGCCTTGGCCGGGCAGGGGCCTGGCCTGGGCCGGTCCGGGCTGAACCGGCGGACAGGGGCCTGGCTTTGGCTGGGCCAGGCCGAGCCGGCGGGCAGGTGCCTGGCCTCGGCCGGGCCTTGGCCGGGCCGGGCCGAGCCGGCGGGCAGGGGCCTGGCCTTGTCCGGGCCGGGCCGGGCCGAGACGGTGGGCAGGGGCCTGGCCTTGTCCGGGCCGGGCCGGGCCGGCGGGCAGGGGCTGGCCTTGTCCGGGCCGAGCCGGGCCGAGCCGGGCCGAGCCGGCGGGCAGGGGCCCGGCCTTGGCCGGGCCGGGCCGAGCCGGCGGGCAGGGGCCTGGCCTTGTCCGGGCCGGGCCGAGCCGGGCCGAGCCGGCGGGCAGGGGCCTGGCCTTGTCCGGGCCGGGCCGAGCCGGGCCGAGCCGGCGGGCAGGGGCCTGGCCTTGTCCGGGCCGGGCCGAGCCGGGCCGAGCCGGCGGGTAGGGGCATGGCCTTGGCCGGGCCGGGCCGAGTCGGGCCGAGCCGGCGGACAGGGGCCTGGCCTTGGCCGGGCCGGGCCGGGCCGAGCCGGCGGGCAGGGGCCTGTCCTTGGCCGGGCCGGGCCGGCGGGCAGGAGCCTGGCCTTGTCCGGGCCGGGCCGAGACGGGCCGAGCCGGCAGGCAGGGGCCTGGCCTTGTCCGGGCCGGGCCGAGCCAGCGGGCAGGGGCCTGGCCCTGGGCGGGCAGGGGCCGGGCCGAGCCGGCGGGCAGGGGCCTGGCCTTGGGCGGGCAGGGGCCGGGCCGAGCCGGCGGGCAGGGGCCTGGCCTTGGCCGGGCAGGGGCCTGGCCTCGGCTGGGCCGGGCCGAGCCGGCGGGCAGGGGCCTGGCCTCGGCTGGGCCGGGCCGAGCCGGCGGGCAGGTGCCTGACCTCGGCCGGGCCTTGGCCGGGCCGGGCCGAGCCGGCGGGCAGGGGCCCGGCCTCGGCCGGGCCTTGGCCGGGTCGAGCCGGAGGGCAGGGGCCTGGCCTTGGCCGGGCCGGGCCGGCGGGCAGGGGCCTGGCCTTGGCCAGGCCGGGCCGAACCGGCGGGCAGGGGCCTGGCCTTGGCCGGGCCGAGTCGGCGGGCAGGGGCCTGGCCTGGGCCGGGCCGAGCCGGCGGGCAGGGGCCTGGCTTTGTCCGGGCCGAGCCGGGCCGAGCCGGCGGGCAGGGGCCTGGCCTGGGCCGGGCCGGGCCGTGCCGGCGGGCAGGGGCCTGGCCTTGGCCGGGCCGGGCCGGCGGGCAGGGGCCTGGCTTTGTCCGGGCCGAGCCGGGCCGAGCCGGCGGGCAGGGGCCTGGCCTGGGCCGGGCCGGGCCGTGCCGGCGGGCAGGGGCCTGGCCTTGGCCGGGCCGGGCCGAGCCGGCGGGCAGGAGCCTGCCCTTGGCCGGGCCGGGCCGAGCCGGCGGACAGGGGCCTGGCCTTGGCCGGGCCGGGCCGGGTCGGGCCGAGCCGACGGGCAGGGGCCTGGCCTTGGCCAGGCCGAGCCGGGCCGAGCCGGCGGGCAGGGGCCTGGCCTTGTCCGGGCCGGGCCGAGCCGGGCCTAGCCGGCGGGCAGGGGCCTGGCATTGTCCGGGCCGGGCCGAGCCGGGCCTAGCCGGCGGGCAGGGGCCTGGCATTGTCCGGGCCGGGCCGAGCCGGGCCGAGCCGGCAGGCAGGGGCCTGGCCTTGTCCGGGCCTTGTCTGGGCCGGGCCGAGCCAGCGGGCAGGGGCCTGGCCTTGGGCGGGCAGGGGCCGGGCCGAGCCGGCGGGCAGGGGCCTGGCCTTGGCCGGGCAGGGGCCTGGCCTGGGCCGGGCCGGGCTGAGCCGGCGGGCAGGGGCCTGGCTTTGGCTGGGCCAGGCCGAGCCGGCGGGCAGGTGCCTGGCCTCGGCCGGGCCTTGGCCGGGCCGGGCCGAGCCGGCGGGCAGGGGCTGGCCTTGTCCGGGCCGGGCCGGGCCGAGACGGTGGGCAGGGGCCTGGCCTTGTCCGGGCCGGGCCCGGCCGGCGGGCAGGGGCTGGCCTTGTCCGGGCCGAGCCGGGCCGAGCCGGGCCGAGCCGGCGGGCAGGGGCCCGGCCTTGGCCGGGCCGGGCCGAGCCGGCGGGCAGGGGCCTGGCCTTGTCCGGGCCGGGCCGAGCCGGGCCGAGCCGGCGGGCAGGGGCCTGGCCTTGTCCGGGCCGGGCCGAGCCGGGCCGAGCCGGCGGGCAGGGGCCTGGCCTTGTCCGGGCCGGGCCGAGCCGGGCCGAGCCGGCGGGTAGGGGCATGGCCTTGTCCGGGCCGGGCCGAGTCGGGCCGAGCCGGCGGACAGGGGCCTGGCCTTGGCCGGGCCGGGCCGGGCCGAGCCGGCGGGCAGGGGCCTGTCCTTGGCCGGGCCGGGCCGGCGGGCAGGAGCCTGGCCTTGTCCGGGCCGGGCCGAGACGGGCCGAGCCGGCAGGCAGGGGCCTGGCCTTGTCCGGGCCGGGCCGAGCCAGCGGGCAGGGGCCTGGCCTTGGCCGGGCAGGGGCCTGGCCTTGGCCGGGCCGGGCCGAGCCGGCGGGCAGGGGCCCGGCCTGGGCCGGGCCGGGCCTGGCCGAGCCGGCGGGCCGGGGCCTGGCCTTGGCCGGGCCGGGCCAAGCCTGCGGGCAGGGGCCTGGAATTGTCCGGGCCGGGCCGGGCCGAGCCGGCGGGCAGGGGCCTGGCCTTGTCCGGGCCGGGGCGGGCCGGGCCGAGCCGGCGGGCAGGGGCCTGGCCTTGTCCGGGTTTTGTCTGGGCCGGGCCGAGCCAGCGGGCAGGGGCCTGGCCTTGGGCGGGCAGGGGCCGGGCCGAGCCGGCGGGCAGGGGCCTGTCCTTGGCCGGGCCGGGCCGGCGGGCAGGAGCCTGGCCTTGTCCGGGCCGGGCCGAGACGGGCCGAGCCGGCAGGCAGGGGCCTGGCCTTGTCCGGGCCGGGCCGAGCCCGCGGGCAGGGGCCTGGCCTTGGGCGGGCAGGGGCCGGGCCGAGCCGGTGGGCAGGGGCCTGGCCTTGGCCGGGCAGGGGCCTGGCCTGGGCCGGGCCGGGCCGAGCCGGCGGGCAGGGGCCTGGCCTCGGCTGGGCCGGGCCGAGCCGGCGGGCAGGTGCCTGGCCTCGGCCGGGCCTTGGCCGGGCCGGGCCGAGCCGGCGGGCAGGGGCCTGGCCTCGGCCGGGCCTTGGCCGGGTCGAGCCGGAGGGCAGGGGCCTGGCCTTGGCCGGGCCGGGCCGAGCCGGCGGGCAGGGGCCTGGCCTTGGCCGGGCCGAGTCGGCGGGCAGGGGCCTGGCCTGGGCCGGGCCGAGCCGGCGGGCAGGGGCCTGGCTTTGTCCGGGCCGAGCCGGGCCGAGCCGGCGGGCAGGGGCCTGGCCTGGGCCGGGCCGGGCCGTGCCGGCGGGCAGGGGCCTGGCCTTGGCCGGGCCGGGCCGGCGGGCAGGGGCCTGGCTTTGTCCGGGCCGAGCCGGGCCGAGCCGGCGGGCAGGGGCCTGGCCTGGGCCGGGCCGGGCCGTGCCGGCGGGCAGGGGCCTGGCCTTGGCCGGGCCGGGCCGAGCCGGCGGGCAGGAGCCTGCCCTTGGCCGGGCCGGGCCGAGCCGGCGGACAGGGGCCTGGCCTTGGCCGGGCCGGGCCGGGTCGGGCCGAGCCGACGGGCAGGGGCCTGGCCTTGGCCAGGCCGGGCCGGGCCGAGCAGGCGGGCAGGGGCCTGGCCTTGGCCAGGACGGGACGGGACGGGCCGAGCCGGCGGGCAGGGGCCTGGCCTTGGCCAGGCCTGGCCGGGCCGAGCAGGCGGGCAGGGGCCTGGCCTTGGCCAGGACGGGCTGGGCCGGGCCGAGCCGGCGGGCAGGGGCCTGGCCTTGGCCGGGCCGGGCCGAGCCGGCGGGCAGGGGCCTGGCCTTGGCCGGGCAGGGGCCGGGCCGAGCCGGCGGGCAGGGGCCTGGCCTTGGCCGGGCCGGGCCGAGCCGGCGGGCAGGGTCCTGGCCTTGGTCGGGCCGGGCCGAACCGGCGGGCAGGGGCTGGCCTTGTCCGGGCCGGGCCGGGCCGAGCCGGCGGGCAGGGGCCTGGCCTTGTCCGGGCCGGGCCGGGCCGGCGGGCAGGAGCCTGGCCTTGTCCGGGCCGGTCCGGGCCGGCGGGCAGTTGCTGGCCTTGTCCGGGCCGGGCCGGGCCGAGCCGGCGGGCAGGGGCCTGGCATTGGCCGGGCCGGGCCGGGCCGGCGGGCAGGAGCCTGGCCTTGTCCGGGCCGGGCCGAGCCGGGCAGAGCCGGCGGGCAGGGGCCTGGCCTTGTCCGGGCCGGGCCGAGCCGGCGGGCAGGGGCCTGGCCTTGTCCGGGCCGGGCCAAGCCGGCGGGCAGGGGCCTGGCCTTGTCCGGGCCGGGCCGAGCCGGGCCGAGCCGGCGGGCAGGGGCCTGGCCTTGTCCGGGCCGGGCCGAGCCGGGCCTAGCCGGCGGGCAGGGGCCTGGCATTGTCCGGGCCGGGCCGAGACAGGCCGAGCCGGCAGGCAGGGGCCTGGCCTTGTCCGGGCCTTGTCTGGGCCGGGCCGAGCCAGCGGGCAGGGGCCTGGCCTTGGGCGGGCAGGGGCCGGGCCGAGCCGGCGGGCAGGGGCCTGGCCTTGGCCGGGCAGGGGCCTGGCCTGGGCCGGGCCGGGCTGAGCCGGCGGGCAGGGGCCTGGCTTTGGCTGGGCCAGGCCGAGCCGGCGGGCAGTTGCCTGGCCTCGGCCGGGCCTTGGCCGGGCCGGGCCGAGCCGGCGGGCAGGGGCTGGCCTTGTCCGGGCCGGGCCGGGCCGAGACGGTGGGCAGGGGCCTGGCCTTGTCCGGGCCGGGCCGGGCCGGCGGGCAGGGGCTGGCCTTGTCCGGGCCGAGCCGGGCCGAGCCGGGCCGAGCCGGCGGGCAGGGGCCCGGCCTTGGCCGGGCCGGGCCGAGCCGGCGGGCAGGGGCCTGGCCTTGTCCGGGCCGGGCCGAGCCGGGCCGAGCCGGCGGGCAGGGGCCTGGCCTTGTCCGGGCCGGGCCGAGCCGGGCCGAGCCGGCAGGCAGGGGCCTGGCCTTGTCCGGGCCTTGTCTGGGCTGGGCCGAGCCAGCGGGCAGGGGCCTGGCCTTGGCCGGGCAGGGGCCTGGCCTGGGCCGGTCCGGGCTGAACCGGCGGACAGGGGCCTGGCTTTGGCTGGGCCAGGCCGAGCCGGCGGGCAGGTGCCTGGCCTCGGCCGGGCCTTGGCCGGGCCGGGCCGAGCCGGCGGGCAGGGGCCTGGCCTTGTCCGGGCCGGGCCGGGCCGAGACGGTGGGCAGGGGCCTGGCCTTGTCCGGGCCGGGCCGGGCCGGCGGGCAGGGGCTGGCCTTGTCCGGGCCGAGCCGGGCCGAGCCGGGCCGAGCCGGCGGGCAGGGGCCCGGCCTTGGCCGGGCCGGGCCGAGCCGGCGGGCAGGGGCCTGGCCTTGTCCGGGCCGGGCCGAGCCGGGCCGAGCCGGCGGGCAGGGGCCTGGCCTTGTCCGGGCCGGGCCGAGCCGGGCCGAGCCGGCGGGCAGGGGCCTGGCCTTGTCCGGGCCGGGCCGAGCCGGGCCGAGCCGGCGGGTAGGGGCATGGCCTTGGCCGGGCCGGGCCGAGTCGGGCCGAGCCGGCGGACAGGGGCCTGGCCTTGGCCGGGCCGGGCCGGGCCGAGCCGGCGGGCAGGGGCCTGTCCTTGGCCGGGCCGGGCCGGCGGGCAGGAGCCTGGCCTTGTCCGGGCCGGGCCGAGACGGGCCGAGCCGGCAGGCAGGGGCCTGGCCTTGTCCGGGCCGGGCCGAGCCAGCGGGCAGGGGCCTGGCCCTGGGCGGGCAGGGGCCGGGCCGAGCCGGCGGGCAGGGGCCTGGCCTTGGGCGGGCAGGGGCCGGGCCGAGCCGGCGGGCAGGGGCCTGGCCTTGGCCGGGCAGGGGCCTGGCCTCGGCTGGGCCGGGCCGAGCCGGCGGGCAGGGGCCTGGCCTCGGCTGGGCCGGGCCGAGCCGGCGGGCAGGTGCCTGACCTCGGCCGGGCCTTGGCCGGGCCGGGCCGAGCCGGCGGGCAGGGGCCCGGCCTCGGCCGGGCCTTGGCCGGGTCGAGCCGGAGGGCAGGGGCCTGGCCTTGGCCGGGCCGGGCCGGCGGGCAGGGGCCTGGCCTTGGCCAGGCCGGGCCGAGCCGGCGGGCAGGGGCCTGGCCTTGGCCGGGCCGAGTCGGCGGGCAGGGGCCTGGCCTGGGCCGGGCCGAGCCGGCGGGCAGGGGCCTGGCTTTGTCCGGGCCGAGCCGGGCCGAGCCGGCGGGCAGGGGCCTGGCCTGGGCCGGGCCGGGCCGTGCCGGCGGGCAGGGGCCTGGCCTTGGCCGGGCCGGGCCGGCGGGCAGGGGCCTGGCTTTGTCCGGGCCGAGCCGGGCCGAGCCGGCGGGCAGGGGCCTGGCCTGGGCCGGGCCGGGCCGTGCCGGCGGGCAGGGGCCTGGCCTTGGCCGGGCCGGGCCGAGCCGGCGGGCAGGAGCCTGCCCTTGGCCGGGCCGGGCCGAGCCGGCGGACAGGGGCCTGGCCTTGGCCGGGCCGGGCCGGGTCGGGCCGAGCCGACGGGCAGGGGCCTGGCCTTGGCCAGGCCGAGCCGGGCCGAGCCGGCGGGCAGGGGCCTGGCCTTGTCCGGGCCGGGCCGAGCCGGGCCTAGCCGGCGGGCAGGGGCCTGGCATTGTCCGGGCCGGGCCGAGCCGGGCCTAGCCGGCGGGCAGGGGCCTGGCATTGTCCGGGCCGGGCCGAGCCGGGCCGAGCCGGCAGGCAGGGGCCTGGCCTTGTCCGGGCCTTGTCTGGGCCGGGCCGAGCCAGCGGGCAGGGGCCTGGCCTTGGGCGGGCAGGGGCCGGGCCGAGCCGGCGGGCAGGGGCCTGGCCTTGGCCGGGCAGGGGCCTGGCCTGGGCCGGGCCGGGCTGAGCCGGCGGGCAGGGGCCTGGCTTTGGCTGGGCCAGGCCGAGCCGGCGGGCAGGTGCCTGGCCTCGGCCGGGCCTTGGCCGGGCCGGGCCGAGCCGGCGGGCAGGGGCTGGCCTTGTCCGGGCCGGGCCGGGCCGAGACGGTGGGCAGGGGCCTGGCCTTGTCCGGGCCGGGCCCGGCCGGCGGGCAGGGGCTGGCCTTGTCCGGGCCGAGCCGGGCCGAGCCGGGCCGAGCCGGCGGGCAGGGGCCCGGCCTTGGCCGGGCCGGGCCGAGCCGGCGGGCAGGGGCCTGGCCTTGTCCGGGCCGGGCCGAGCCGGGCCGAGCCGGCGGGCAGGGGCCTGGCCTTGTCCGGGCCGGGCCGAGCCGGGCCGAGCCGGCGGGCAGGGGCCTGGCCTTGTCCGGGCCGGGCCGAGCCGGGCCGAGCCGGCGGGTAGGGGCATGGCCTTGTCCGGGCCGGGCCGAGTCGGGCCGAGCCGGCGGACAGGGGCCTGGCCTTGGCCGGGCCGGGCCGGGCCGAGCCGGCGGGCAGGGGCCTGTCCTTGGCCGGGCCGGGCCGGCGGGCAGGAGCCTGGCCTTGTCCGGGCCGGGCCGAGACGGGCCGAGCCGGCAGGCAGGGGCCTAGCCTTGTCCGGGCCGGGCCGAGCCAGCGGGCAGGGGCCTGGCCTTGGGCGGGCAGGGGCCGGGCCGAGCCGGCGGGCAGGGGCCTGGCCTTGGCCGGGCAGGGGCCTGGCCTGGGCCGGGCCGGGCCGAGCCGGCGGGCAGGGGCCTGGCCTCGGGTGGGCCGGGCCGAGCCGGCGGGCAGGTGCCTGGCCTCGGCCGGGCCTTGGCCGGGCCGGGCCGAGCCGGCGGGCAGGGGCCTGGCCTCGGCCGGGCCTTGGCCGGGTCGAGCCGGAGGGCAGGGGCCTGGCCTTGGCCGGGCTGGGCCGAGCCGGCGGGCAGGGGCCTGGCCTTGGCCGGGCCGAGTCGGCGGGCAGGGGCCTGGCCTGGGCCGGGCCGAGCCGGCGGGCAGGGGCCTGGCTTTGTCCGGGCCGAGCCGGGCCGAGCCGGCGGGCAGGGGCCTGGCCTGGGCCGGGCCGGGCCGTGCCGGCGGGCAGGGGCCTGGCCTTGGCCGGGCCGGGCCGGCGGGCAGGGGCCTGGCTTTGTCCGGGCCGAGCCGGGCCTAGCCGGCGGGCAGGGGCCTGGCCTGGGCCGGGCCGGGCCGTGCCGGCGGGCAGGGGCCTGGCCTTGGCCGGGCCGGGCCGAGCCGGCGGGCAGGAGCCTGCCCTTGGCCGGGCCGGGCCGAGCCGGCGGACAGGGGCCTGGCCTTGGCCGGGCCGGGCCGGGTCGGGCCGAGCCGACGGGCAGGGGCCTGGCCTTGGCCAGGCCGGGCCGGGCCGAGCAGGCGGGCAGGGGCCTGGCCTTGGCCAGGACGGGACGGGACGGGCCGAGCCGGCGGGCAGGGGCCTGGCCTTGGCCAGGCCGGGCCGGGCCGAGCAGGCGGGCAGGGGCCTGGCCTTGGCCAGGACGGGCTGGGCCGGGCCGAGCCGGCGGGCAGGGGCCTGGCCTTGGCCGGGCCGGGCCGAGCCGGCGGGCAGGGGCCTGGCCTTGGTCGGGCCGGGCCGAACCGGCGGGCAGGGGCTGGCCTTGTCCGGGCCGGGCCGGGCCGAGCCGGCGGGCAGGGGCCTGGCCTTGTCCGGGCCGGGCCGGGCCGGCGGGCAGGAGCCTGGCCTTGTCCGGGCCGGTCCGGGCCGGCGGGCAGGGGCTGGCCTTGTCCGGGCCGGGCCGGGCCGAGCCGGCGGGCAGGGGCCTGGCATTGGCCGGGCCGGGCCGGGCCGGCGAGCAGGAGCCTGGCCTTGTCCGGGCCGGGCCGAGCCGGGCAGAGCCGGCGGGCAGGGGCCTGGCCTTGTCCGGGCCGGGCCGAGCCGGCGGGCAGGGGCCTGGCCTTGTCCGGGCCGGGCCAAGACGGCGGGCAGGGGCCTGGCCTTGTCCGGGCCGGGCCGAGCCGGGCCGAGCCGGCGGGCAGGGGCCTGGCCTTGTCCGGGCCGGGCCGAGCCGGGCCGAGCCGGCGGGCAGGGGCCTGGCCTTGTCCGGGCCGGGCCGAGCCGGGCCTAGCCGGCGGGCAGGGGCTTGGCATTGTCCGGGCCGGGCCGAGACGGGCCGAGCCGGCAGGCAGGGGCCTGGCCTTGTCCGGGCCTTGTCTGGGCCGGGCCGAGCCAGCGGGCAGGGGCCTGGCCTTGGGCGGGCAGGGGCCGGGCCGAGCCGGCGGGCAGGGGCCTGGCCTTGGCCGGGCAGGGGCCTGGCCTGGGCCGGGCCGGGCTGAGCCGGCGGGCAGGGGCCTGGCTTTGGCTGGGCCAGGCCGAGCCGGCGGGCAGTTGCCTGGCCTCGGCCGGGCCTTGGCCGGGCCGGGCCGAGCCGGCGGGCAGGGGCTGGCCTTGTCCGGGCCGGGCCGGGCCGAGACGGTGGGCAGGGGCCTGGCCTTGTCCGGGCCGGGCCGGGCCGGCGGGCAGGGGCTGGCCTTGTCCGGGCCGAGCCGGGCCGAGCCGGGCCGAGCCGGCGGGCAGGGGCCCGGCCTTGGCCGGGCCGGGCCGAGCCGGCGGGCAGGGGCCTGGCCTTGTCCGGGCCGGGCCGAGCCGGGCCGAGCCGGCGGGCAGGGGCCTGGCCTTGTCCGGGCCGGGCCGAGCCGGGCCGAGCCGGCGGGCAGGGGCCTGGCCTTGTCCGGGCCGGGCCGAGCCGGGCCGAGCCGGCGGGTAGGGGCATGGCCTTGTCCGGGCCGGGCCGAGTCGGGCCGAGCCGGCGGACAGGGGCCTGGACTTGGCCGGGCCGGGCCGGCGGGCAGGAGCCTGGCCTTGTCCGGGCCGGGCCGAGACGGGCCGAGCCGGCAGGCAGGGGCCTGGCCTTGTCCGGGCCGGGCCGAGCCAGCGGGCAGGGGCCTGGCCTTGGGCGGGCAGGGGCCGGGCCGAGCCGGCGGGCAGGGGCCTGGCCTTGGCCGGGCAGGGGCCTGGCCTGGGCCGGGCCGGGCCGAGCCGGCGGGCAGGGGCCTGGCCTCGGCTGGGCCGGGCCGAGCCGGCGGGCAGGTGCCTGGCCTCGGCCGGGCCTTGGCCGGGCCGGGCCGAGCCGGCGGGCAGGGGCCTGGCCTCGGCCGGGCCTTGGCCGGGTCGAGCCGGAGGGCAGGGGCCTGGCCTTGGCCGGGCCGGGCCGAGCCGGCGGGCAGGGGCCTGGCCTTGGCCGGGCCGAGTCGGCGGGCAGGGGCCTGGCCTGGGCCGGGCCGAGCCGGCGGGCAGGGGCCTGGCTTTGTCCGGGCCGAGCCGGGCCGAGCCGGCGGGCAGGGGCCTGGCCTCGGCCGGGCCTTGGCCGGGTCGAGCCGGCGGGCAGGGGCCTGGCCTGGGCCGGGCCGGGCCGTGCCGGCGGGCAGGGGCCTGGCCTTGGCCGGGCCGGGCCGGCGGGCAGGGGCCTGGCTTTGTCCGGGCCGAGCCGGGCCGAGCCGGCGGGCAGGGGCCTGGCCTGGGCCGGGCCGGGCCGTGCCGGCGGGCAGGGGCCTGGCCTTGGCCGGGCCGGGCCGTGCCGGCGGGCAGGGGCCTGGCCTTGGCCGGGCCGGGCCGAGCCGGCGGGCAGGAGCCTGCCCTTGGCCGGGCCGGGCCGAGCCGGCGGACAGGGGCCTGGCCTTGTCCGGGCCGGGCCGGGCCGAGCCGGCGGGCAGGGGCCTGGCATTGGCCGGGCCGGGCCGGGCCGGCGGGCAGGAGCCTGGCCTTGTCCGGGCCGGGCCGAGCCGGGCAGAGCCGGCGGGCAGGGGCCTGGCCTTGTCCGGGCCGGGCCGAGCCGGCGGGCAGGGGCCTGGCCTTGTCCGGGCCGGGCCAAGCCGGCGGGAAGGGGCCTAGCCTTGTCCGGGCCGGGCCGAGCCGGGCCGAGCCGAGCCGGGCCGAGCCGGCGGGCAGGGGCCTGGCCTTGTCCGGGCCGGGCCGAGCCGGGCCTAGCCGGCGGGCAGGGGCCTGGCATTGTCCGGGCCGGGCCGAGCCGGGCCTAGCCGGCGGGCAGGGGCCTGGCATTGTCCGGGCCGGGCCGAGCCGGGCCGAGCCGGCAGGCAGGGGCCTGGCCTTGTCCGGGCCTTGTCTGGGCCGGGCCGAGCCAGCGGGCAGGGGCCTGGCCTTGGGCGGGCAGGGGCCGGGCCGAGCCGGCGGGCAGGGGCCTGGCCTTGGCCGGGCAGGGGCCTGGCCTGGGCCGGGCCGGGCTGAGCCGGCGGGCAGGGGCCTGGCTTTGGCTGGGCCAGGCCGAGCCGGCGGGCAGGTGCCTGGCCTCGGCCGGGCCTTGGCCGGGCCGGGCCGAGCCGGCGGGCAGGGGCTGGCCTTGTCCGGGCCGGGCCGGGCCGAGACGGTGGGCAGGGGCCTGGCCTTGTCCGGGCCGGGCCCGGCCGGCGGGCAGGGGCTGGCCTTGTCCGGGCCGAGCCGGGCCGAGGCGGCGGACAGGGGCCCGGCCTTGGCCGGGCCGGGCCGAGCCGGCGGGCAGGGGCCTGGCCTTGTCCGGGCCGGGCCGAGCCGGGCCGAGCCGGCGGGCAGGGGCCTGGCCTTGTCCGGGCCGGGCCGAGCCGGGCCGAGCCGGCGGGCAGGGGCCTGGCCTTGTCCGGGCCGGGCCGAGCCGGGCCGAGCCGGCGGGTAGGGGCATGGCCTTGTCCGGGCCGGGCCGAGTCGGGCCGAGCCGGCGGACAGGGGCCTGGCCTTGGCCGGGCCGGGCCGGGCCGAGCCGGCGGGCAGGGGCCTGTCCTTGGCCGGGCCGGGCCGGCGGGCAGGAGCCTGGCCTTGTCCGGGCCGGGCCGAGACGGGCCGAGCCGGCAGGCAGGGGCCTGGCCTTGTCCGGGCCGGGCCGAGCCAGCGGGCAGGGGCCTGGCCTTGGGCGGGCAGGGGCCGGGCCGAGCCGGCGGGCAGGGGCCTGGCCTTGGCCGGGCAGGGGCCTGGCCTGGGCCGGGCCGGGCCGAGCCGGCGGGCAGGGGCCTGGCCTCGGCTGGGCCGGGCCGAGCCGGCGGGCAGGTGCCTGGCCTCGGCCGGGCCTTGGCCGGGCCGGGCCGAGCCGGCGGGCAGGGGCCTGGCCTCGGCCGGGCCTTGGCCGGGTCGAGCCGGAGGGCAGGGGCCTGGCCTTGGCCGGGCCGGGCCGAGCCGGCGGGCAGGGGCCTGGCCTTGGCCGGGCCGAGTCGGCGGGCAGGGGCCTGGCCTGGGCCGGGCCGAGCCGGCGGGCAGGGGCCTGGCTTTGTCCGGGCCGAGCCGGGCCGAGCCGGCGGGCAGGGGCCTGGCCTGGGCCGGGCCGGGCCGTGCCGGCGGGCAGGGGCCTGGCCTTGGCCGGGCCGGGCCGGCGGGCAGGGGCCTGGCTTTGTCCGGGCCGAGCCGGGCCTAGCCGGCGGGCAGGGGCCTGGCCTGGGCCGGGCCGGGCCGTGCCGGCGGGCAGGGGCCTGGCCTTGGCCGGGCCGGGCCGAGCCGGCGGGCAGGAGCCTGCCCTTGGCCGGGCCGGGCCGAGCCGGCGGACAGGGGCCTGGCCTTGGCCGGGCCGGGCCGGGTCGGGCCGAGCCGACGGGCAGGGGCCTGGCCTTGGCCAGGCCGGGCCGGGCCGAGCAGGCGGGCAGGGGCCTGGCCTTGGCCAGGACGGGACGGGACGGGCCGAGCCGGCGGGCAGGGGCCTGGCCTTGGCCAGGCCGGGCCGGGCCGAGCAGGCGGGCAGGGGCCTGGCCTTGGCCAGGACGGGCTGGGCCGGGCCGAGCCGGCGGGCAGGGGCCTGGCCTTGGCCGGGCCGGGCCGAGCCGGCGGGCAGGGGCCTGGCCTTGGTCGGGCCGGGCCGAACCGGCGGGCAGGGGCTGGCCTTGTCCGGGCCGGGCCGGGCCGAGCCGGCGGGCAGGGGCCTGGCCTTGTCCGGGCCGGGCCGGGCCGGCGGGCAGGAGCCTGGCCTTGTCCGGGCCGGTCCGGGCCGGCGGGCAGGGGCTGGCCTTGTCCGGGCCGGGCCGGGCCGAGCCGGCGGGCAGGGGCCTGGCATTGGCCGGGCCGGGCCGGGCCGGCGAGCAGGAGCCTGGCCTTGTCCGGGCCGGGCCGAGCCGGGCAGAGCCGGCGGGCAGGGGCCTGGCCTTGTCCGGGCCGGGCCGAGCCGGCGGGCAGGGGCCTGGCCTTGTCCGGGCCGGGCCAAGACGGCGGGCAGGGGCCTGGCCTTGTCCGGGCCGGGCCGAGCCGGGCCGAGCCGGCGGGCAGGGGCCTGGCCTTGTCCGGGCCGGGCCGAGCCGGGCCGAGCCGGCGGGCAGGGGCCTGGCCTTGTCCGGGCCGGGCCGAGCCGGGCCTAGCCGGCGGGCAGGGGCTTGGCATTGTCCGGGCCGGGCCGAGACGGGCCGAGCCGGCAGGCAGGGGCCTGGCCTTGTCCGGGCCTTGTCTGGGCCGGGCCGAGCCAGCGGGCAGGGGCCTGGCCTTGGGCGGGCAGGGGCCGGGCCGAGCCGGCGGGCAGGGGCCTGGCCTTGGCCGGGCAGGGGCCTGGCCTGGGCCGGGCCGGGCTGAGCCGGCGGGCAGGGGCCTGGCTTTGGCTGGGCCAGGCCGAGCCGGCGGGCAGTTGCCTGGCCTCGGCCGGGCCTTGGCCGGGCCGGGCCGAGCCGGCGGGCAGGGGCTGGCCTTGTCCGGGCCGGGCCGGGCCGAGACGGTGGGCAGGGGCCTGGCCTTGTCCGGGCCGGGCCGGGCCGGCGGGCAGGGGCTGGCCTTGTCCGGGCCGAGCCGGGCCGAGCCGGGCCGAGCCGGCGGGCAGGGGCCCGGCCTTGGCCGGGCCGGGCCGAGCCGGCGGGCAGGGGCCTGGCCTTGTCCGGGCCGGGCCGAGCCGGGCCGAGCCGGCGGGCAGGGGCCTGGCCTTGTCCGGGCCGGGCCGAGCCGGGCCGAGCCGGCGGGCAGGGGCCTGGCCTTGTCCGGGCCGGGCCGAGCCGGGCCGAGCCGGCGGGTAGGGGCATGGCCTTGTCCGGGCCGGGCCGAGTCGGGCCGAGCCGGCGGACAGGGGCCTGGACTTGGCCGGGCCGGGCCGGCGGGCAGGAGCCTGGCCTTGTCCGGGCCGGGCCGAGACGGGCCGAGCCGGCAGGCAGGGGCCTGGCCTTGTCCGGGCCGGGCCGAGCCAGCGGGCAGGGGCCTGGCCTTGGGCGGGCAGGGGCCGGGCCGAGCCGGCGGGCAGGGGCCTGGCCTTGGCCGGGCAGGGGCCTGGCCTGGGCCGGGCCGGGCCGAGCCGGCGGGCAGGGGCCTGGCCTCGGCTGGGCCGGGCCGAGCCGGCGGGCAGGTGCCTGGCCTCGGCCGGGCCTTGGCCGGGCCGGGCCGAGCCGGCGGGCAGGGGCCTGGCCTCGGCCGGGCCTTGGCCGGGTCGAGCCGGAGGGCAGGGGCCTGGCCTTGGCCGGGCCGGGCCGAGCCGGCGGGCAGGGGCCTGGCCTTGGCCGGGCCGAGTCGGCGGGCAGGGGCCTGGCCTGGGCCGGGCCGAGCCGGCGGGCAGGGGCCTGGCTTTGTCCGGGCCGAGCCGGGCCGAGCCGGCGGGCAGGGGCCTGGCCTCGGCCGGGCCTTGGCCGGGTCGAGCCGGCGGGCAGGGGCCTGGCCTGGGCCGGGCCGGGCCGTGCCGGCGGGCAGGGGCCTGGCCTTGGCCGGGCCGGGCCGGCGGGCAGGGGCCTGGCTTTGTCCGGGCCGAGCCGGGCCGAGCCGGCGGGCAGGGGCCTGGCCTGGGCCGGGCCGGGCCGTGCCGGCGGGCAGGGGCCTGGCCTTGGCCGGGCCGGGCCGTGCCGGCGGGCAGGGGCCTGGCCTTGGCCGGGCCGGGCCGAGCCGGCGGGCAGGAGCCTGCCCTTGGCCGGGCCGGGCCGAGCCGGCGGACAGGGGCCTGGCCTTGTCCGGGCCGGGCCGGGCCGAGCCGGCGGGCAGGGGCCTGGCATTGGCCGGGCCGGGCCGGGCCGGCGGGCAGGAGCCTGGCCTTGTCCGGGCCGGGCCGAGCCGGGCAGAGCCGGCGGGCAGGGGCCTGGCCTTGTCCGGGCCGGGCCGAGCCGGCGGGCAGGGGCCTGGCCTTGTCCGGGCCGGGCCAAGCCGGCGGGAAGGGGCCTAGCCTTGTCCGGGCCGGGCCGAGCCGGGCCGAGCCGAGCCGGGCCGAGCCGGCGGGCAGGGGCCTGGCCTTGTCCGGGCCGGGCCGAGCCGGGCCTAGCCGGCGGGCAGGGGCCTGGCATTGTCCGGGCCGGGCCGAGCCGGGCCTAGCCGGCGGGCAGGGGCCTGGCATTGTCCGGGCCGGGCCGAGCCGGGCCGAGCCGGCAGGCAGGGGCCTGGCCTTGTCCGGGCCTTGTCTGGGCCGGGCCGAGCCAGCGGGCAGGGGCCTGGCCTTGGGCGGGCAGGGGCCGGGCCGAGCCGGCGGGCAGGGGCCTGGCCTTGGCCGGGCAGGGGCCTGGCCTGGGCCGGGCCGGGCTGAGCCGGCGGGCAGGGGCCTGGCTTTGGCTGGGCCAGGCCGAGCCGGCGGGCAGGTGCCTGGCCTCGGCCGGGCCTTGGCCGGGCCGGGCCGAGCCGGCGGGCAGGGGCTGGCCTTGTCCGGGCCGGGCCGGGCCGAGACGGTGGGCAGGGGCCTGGCCTTGTCCGGGCCGGGCCCGGCCGGCGGGCAGGGGCTGGCCTTGTCCGGGCCGAGCCGGGCCGAGGCGGCGGACAGGGGCCCGGCCTTGGCCGGGCCGGGCCGAGCCGGCGGGCAGGGGCCTGGCCTTGTCCGGGCCGGGCCGAGCCGGGCCGAGCCGGCGGGCAGGGGCCTGGCCTTGTCCGGGCCGGGCCGAGCCGGGCCGAGCCGGCGGGCAGGGGCCTGGCCTTGTCCGGGCCGGGCCGAGCCGGGCCGAGCCGGCGGGTAGGGGCATGGCCTTGTCCGGGCCGGGCCGAGTCGGGCCGAGCCGGCGGACAGGGGCCTGGCCTTGGCCGGGCCGGGCCGGGCCGAGCCGGCGGGCAGGGGCCTGTCCTTGGCCGGGCCGGGCCGGCGGGCAGGAGCCTGGCCTTGTCCGGGCCGGGCCGAGACGGGCCGAGCCGGCAGGCAGGGGCCTGGCCTTGTCCGGGCCGGGCCGAGCCAGCGGGCAGGGGCCTGGCCTTGGGCGGGCAGGGGCCGGGCCGAGCCGGCGGGCAGGGGCCTGGCCTTGGCCGGGCAGGGGCCTGGCCTGGGCCGGGCCGGGCCGAGCCGGCGGGCAGGGGCCTGGCCTCGGCTGGGCCGGGCCGAGCCGGCGGGCAGGTGCCTGGCCTCGGCCGGGCCTTGGCCGGGCCGGGCCGAGCCGGCGGGCAGGGGCCTGGCCTCGGCCGGGCCTTGGCCGGGTCGAGCCGGAGGGCAGGGGCCTGGCCTTGGCCGGGCCGGGCCGAGCCGGCGGGCAGGGGCCTGGCCTTGGCCGGGCCGAGTCGGCGGGCAGGGGCCTGGCCTGGGCCGGGCCGAGCCGGCGGGCAGGGGCCTGGCTTTGTCCGGGCCGAGCCGGGCCGAGCCGGCGGGCAGGGGCCTGGCCTGGGCCGGGCCGGGCCGTGCCGGCGGGCAGGGGCCTGGCCTTGGCCGGGCCGGGCCGGCGGGCAGGGGCCTGGCTTTGTCCGGGCCGAGCCGGGCCTAGCCGGCGGGCAGGGGCCTGGCCTGGGCCGGGCCGGGCCGTGCCGGCGGGCAGGGGCCTGGCCTTGGCCGGGCCGGGCCGAGCCGGCGGGCAGGAGCCTGCCCTTGGCCGGGCCGGGCCGAGCCGGCGGACAGGGGCCTGGCCTTGGCCGGGCCGGGCCGGGTCGGGCCGAGCCGACGGGCAGGGGCCTGGCCTTGGCCAGGCCGGGCCGGGCCGAGCAGGCGGGCAGGGGCCTGGCCTTGGCCAGGACGGGACGGGACGGGCCGAGCCGGCGGGCAGGGGCCTGGCCTTGGCCAGGCCGGGCCGGGCCGAGCAGGCGGGCAGGGGCCTGGCCTTGGCCAGGACGGGCTGGGCCGGGCCGAGCTGGCGGGCAGGGGCCTGGCCTTGGCCGGGCCGGGCCGAGCCGGCGGGCAGGGGCCTGGCCTTGGTCGGGCCGGGCCGAACCGGCGGGCAGGGGCTGGCCTTGTCCGGGCCGGGCCGGGCCGAGCCGGCGGGCAGGGGCCTGGCCTTGTCCGGGCCGGGCCGGGCCGGCGGGCAGGAGCCTGGCCTTGTCCGGGCCGGTCCGGGCCGGCGGGCAGGGGCTGGCCTTGTCCGGGCCGGGCCGGGCCGAGCCGGCGGGCAGGGGCCTGGCATTGGCCGGGCCGGGCCGGGCCGGCGAGCAGAAGCCTGGCCTTGTCCGGGCCGGGCCGAGCCGGGCAGAGCCGGCAGGCAGGGGCCTGGCCTTGTCCGGGCCGGGCCGAGCCGGCGGGCAGGGGCCTGGCCTTGTCCGGGCCGGGCCAAGACGGCGGGCAGGGGCCTGGCCTTGTCCGGGCCGGGCCGAGCCGGGCCGAGCCGGCGGGCAGGGGCCTGGCCTTGTCCGGGCCGGGCCGAGCCGGGCCGAGCCGGCGGGCAGGGGCCTGGCCTTGTCCGGGCCGGGCCGAGCCGGGCCGAGCCGGCGGGCAGGGGCCTGGCCTTGTCCGGGCCGGGCCGAGCCGGGCCTAGCCGGCGGGCAGGGGCCTGGCATTGTCCGGGCCGGGCCGAGCCGGGCCGAGCCGGCAGGCAGGGGCCTGGCCTTGTCCGGGCCTTGTCTGGGCCGGGCCGAGCCAGCGGGCAGGGGCCTGGCCTTGGGCGGGCAGGGGCCGGGCCGAGCCGGCGGGCAGGGGCCTGGCCTTGGCCGGGCAGGGGCCTGGCCTGGGCCGGGCCGGGCTGAGCCGGCGGGCAGGGGCCTGGCTTTGGCTGGGCCAGGCCGAGCCGGCGGGCAGTTGCCTGGCCTCGGCCGGGCCTTGGCCGGGCCGGGCCGAGCCGGCGGGCAGGGGCTGGCCTTGTCCGGGCCGGGCCGGGCCGAGACGGTGGGCAGGGGCCTGGCCTTGTCCGGGCCGGGCCGGGCCGGCGGGCAGGGGCTGGCCTTGTCCGGGCCGAGCCGGGCCGAGCCGGGCCGAGCCGGCGGGCAGGGGCCCGGCCTTGGCCGGGCCGGGCCGAGCCGGCGGGCAGGGGCCTGGCCTTGTCCGGGCCGGGCCGAGCCGGGCCGAGCCGGCGGGCAGGGGCCTGGCCTTGTCCGGGCCGGGCCGAGCCGGGCCGAGCCGGCGGGCAGGGGCCTGGCCTTGTCCGGGCCGGGCCGAGCCGGGCCGAGCCGGCGGGTAGGGGCATGGCCTTGTCCGGGCCGGGCCGAGTCGGGCCGAGCCGGCGGACAGGGGCCTGGACTTGGCCGGGCCGGGCCGGCGGGCAGGAGCCTGGCCTTGTCCGGGCCGGGCCGAGACGGGCCGAGCCGGCAGGCAGGGGCCTGGCCTTGTCCGGGCCGGGCCGAGCCAGCGGGCAGGGGCCTGGCCTTGGGCGGGCAGGGGCCGGGCCGAGCCGGCGGGCAGGGGCCTGGCCTTGGCCGGGCAGGGGCCTGGCCTGGGCCGGGCCGGGCCGAGCCGGCGGGCAGGGGCCTGGCCTCGGCTGGGCCGGGCCGAGCCGGCGGGCAGGTGCCTGGCCTCGGCCGGGCCTTGGCCGGGCCGGGCCGAGCCGGCGGGCAGGGGCCTGGCCTCGGCCGGGCCTTGGCCGGGTCGAGCCGGAGGGCAGGGGCCTGGCCTTGGCCGGGCCGGGCCGAGCCGGCGGGCAGGGGCCTGGCCTTGGCCGGGCCGAGTCGGCGGGCAGGGGCCTGGCCTGGGCCGGGCCGAGCCGGCGGGCAGGGGCCTGGCTTTGTCCGGGCCGAGCCGGGCCGAGCCGGCGGGCAGGGGCCTGGCCTGGGCCGGGCCGGGCCGTGCCGGCGGGCAGGGGCCTGGCCTTGGCCGGGCCGGGCCGGCGGGCAGGGGCCTGGCTTTGTCCGGGCCGAGCCGGGCCGAGCCGGCGGGCAGGGGCCTGGCCTGGGCCGGGCCGGGCCGTGCCGGCGGGCAGGGGCCTGGCCTTGGCCGGGCCGGGCCGAGCCGGCGGGCAGGGGCCTGGCCTTGGCCGGGCCGAGTCGGCGGGCAGGGGCCTGGCCTGGGCCGGGCCGAGCCGGCGGGCAGGGGCCTGGCTTTGTCCGGGCCGAGCCGGGCCGAGCCGGCGGGCAGGGGCCTGGCCTGGGCCGGGCCGGGCCGTGCCGGCGGGCAGGGGCCTGGTCTTGGCCGGGCCGGGCCGGCGGGCAGGGGCCTGGCTTTGTCCGGGCCGAGCCGGGCCGAGCCGGCGGGCAGGGGCCTGGCCTGGGCCGGGCCGGGCCGTGCCGGCGGGCAGGGGCCTGGCCTTGGCCGGGCCGGGCCGTGCCGGCGGGCAGGGGCCTGGCCTTGGCCGGGCCGGGCCGAGCCGGCGGGCAGGAGCCTGCCCTTGGCCGGGCCGGGCCGAGCTGGCGGACAGGGTCCTGGCCTTGGCCGGGCCGGGCCGGGTCGGGCCGAGCCGACGGGCAGGGGCCTGGCCTTGGCCAGGCCGGGCCGGGCCGAGCAGGCGGGCAGGGGCCTGGCCTTGGCCAGGACGGGACGGGACGGGCCGAGCCGGCGGGCAGGGGCCTGGCCTTGGCCAGGCCGGGCCGGGCCGAGCAGGCGGGCAGGGGCCTGGCCTTGGCCAGGACGGGCTGGGCCGGGCCGAGCCGGCGGGCAGGGGCCTGGCCTTGGCCGGGCCGGGCCGAGCCGGCGGGCAGGGGCCTGGCCTTGGCCGGGCAGGGGCCGGGCCGAGCCGGCGGGCAGGGGCCTGGCCTTGGCCGGGCAGGGGCCTGGCCTTGGCCGGGCCGGGCCGAGCCGGCGGGCAGGGGCCCGGCCTGGGCCGGGCCGGGCCTGGCCGAGCCGGCGGGCCGGGGCCTGGCCTTGGCCGGGCCGGGCCAAGCCTGCGGGCAGGGGCCTGGACTTGTCCGGGCCGGGCCGGGCCGAGCCGGCGGGCAGGGGCCTGGCCTTGTCCGGGCCGGGGCGGGCCGGGCCGAGCCGGCGGGCAGGGGCCTGGCCTTGTCCGGGTTTTGTCTGGGCCGGGCCGAGCCAGCGGGCAGGGGCCTGGCCTTGGGCGGGCAGGGGCCGGGCCGAGCCGGCGGGCAGGGGCCTGGCCTTGGCCGGGCAGGGGCCTGGCCTGGGCCGGGCCGGGCTGAGCCGGCGGGCAGGGGCCTGGCCTTGGCTGGGCCAGGCCGAGCCGGCGGGCAGGTGCCTGGCCTCGGCCGGGACTTGGCTGGGCCGGGCCGAGCCGGCGGGCAGGAGCTGGCCTTGTCCGGGCCGGGCCGGGCCGAGCCGGCGGGCAGGGGCCTGGCCTTGGCCAGGACGGGACGGGACGGGCCGAGCCGGCGGGCAGGGGCCTGGCCTTGGCCAGGCCGGGCCGGGCCGAGCAGGCGGGCAGGGGCCTGGCCTTGGCCAGGACGGGCTGGGCCGGGCCGAGCCGGCGGGCAGGGGCCTGGCCTTGGCCGGGCCGGGCCGAGCCGGCGGGCAGGGGCCCGGCCTTGGTCGGGCCGGGCCGAACCGGCGGGCAGGGGCTGGCCTTGTCCGGGCCGGGCCGGGCCGAGCCGGCGGGCAGGGGCCTGGCCTTGTCCGGGCCGGGCCGGGCCGGCGGGCAGGAGCCTGGCCTTGTCCGGGCCGGTCCGGGCCGGCGGGCAGGGGCTGGCCTTGTCCGGGCCGGGCCGGGCCGAGCCGGCGGGCAGGGGCCTGGCATTGGCCGGGCCGGGCCGGGCCGGCGGGCAGGAGCCTGGCCTTGTCCGGGCCGGGCCGAGCCGGGCAGAGCCGGCGGGCAGGGGCCTGGCCTTGTCCGGGCCGGGCCGAGCCGGCGGGCAGGGGCCTGGCCTTGTCCGGGCCGGGCCAAGCCGGCGGGCAGGGGCCTAGCCTTGTCCGGGCCGGGCCGAGCCGGGCCGAGCCGGCGGGCAGGGGCCTGGCCTTGGCCGGGCCGGGCCGAGCCGGCGGGCAGGGGCCTGGCCTTGGCCGGGCAGGGGCCGGGCCGAGCCGGCGGGCAGGGGCCTGGCCTTGGCCGGGCAGGGGCCTGGCCTTGGCCGGGCCGGGCCGAGCCGGCGGGCAGGGGCCCGGCCTGGGCCGGGCCGGGCCTGGCCGAGCTGGCGGGCCGGGGCCTGGCCTTGGCCGGGCCGGGCCAAGCCTGCGGGCAGGGGCCTGGAATTGTCCGGGCCGGGCCGGGCCGAGCCGGCGGGCAGGGGCCTGGCCTTGTCCGGGCCGGGGCGGGCCGGGCCGAGCCGGCGGGCAGGGGCCTGGCCTTGTCCGGGTTTTGTCTGGGCCGGGCCGAGCCAGCGGGCAGGGGCCTGGCCTTGGGCGGGCAGGGGCCGGGCCGAGCCGGCGGGCAGGGGCCTGTCCTTGGCCGGGCCGGGCCGGCGGGCAGGAGCCTGGCCTTGTCCGGGCCGGGCCGAGACGGGCCGAGCCGGCAGGCAGGGGCCTGGCCTTGTCCGGGCCGGGCCGAGCCCGCGGGCAGGGGCCTGGCCTTGGGCGGGCAGGGGCCGGGCCGAGCCGGTGGGCAGGGGCCTGGCCTTGGCCGGGCAGGGGCCTGGCCTGGGCCGGGCCGGGCCGAGCCGGCGGGCAGGGGCCTGGCCTTGTCCGGGCCGGGCCAAGACGGCGGGCAGGGGCCTGGCCTTGTCCGGGCCGGGCCGAGCCGGGCCGAGCCGGCGGGCAGGGGCCTGGCCTTGTCCGGGCCGGGCCGAGCCGGGCCGAGCCGGCGGGCAGGGGCCTGGCCTTGTCCGGGCCGGGCCGAGCCGGGCCTAGCCGGCGGGCAGGGGCCTGGCATTGTCCGGGCCGGGCCGAGCCGGGCCGAGCCGGCAGGCAGGGGCCTGGCCTTGTCCGGGCCTTGTCTGGGCCGGGCCGAGCCAGCGGGCAGGGGCCTGGCCTTGGGCGGGCAGGGGCCGGGCCTAGCCGGCGGGCAGGGGCCTGGCCTTGGCCGGGCAGGGGCCTGGCCTGGGCCGGGCCGGGCTGAGCCGGCGGGCAGGGGCCTGGCTTTGGCTGGGCCAGGCCGAGCCGGCGGGCAGTTGCCTGGCCTCGGCCGGGCCTTGGCCGGGCCGGGCCGAGCCGGCGGGCAGGGGCTGGCCTTGTCCGGGCCGGGCCGGGCCGAGACGGTGGGCAGGGGCCTGGCCTTGTCCGGGCCGGGCCGGGCCGGCGGGCAGGGGCTGGCCTTGTCCGGGCCGAGCCGGGCCGAGCCGGGCCGAGCCGGCGGGCAGGGGCCCGGCCTTGGCCGGGCCGGGCCGAGCCGGCGGGCAGGGGCCTGGCCTTGTCCGGGCCGGGCCGAGCCGGGCCGAGCCGGCGGGCAGGGGCCTGGCCTTGTCCGGGCCGGGCCGAGCCGGGCCGAGCCGGCGGGCAGGGGCCTGGCCTTGTCCGGGCCGGGCCGAGCCGGGCCGAGCCGGCGGGTAGGGGCATGGCCTTGTCCGGGCCGGGCCGAGTCGGGCCGAGCCGGCGGACAGGGGCCTGGACTTGGCCGGGCCGGGCCGGCGGGCAGGAGCCTGGCCTTGTCCGGGCCGGGCCGAGACGGGCCGAGCCGGCAGGCAGGGGCCTGGCCTTGTCCGGGCCGGGCCGAGCCAGCGGGCAGGGGCCTGGCCTTGGGCGGGCAGGGGCCGGGCCGAGCCGGCGGGCAGGGGCCTGACCTTGGCCGGGCAGGGGCCTGGCCTGGGCCGGGCCGGGCCGAGCCGGCGGGCAGGGGCCTGGCCTCGGCTGGGCCGGGCCGAGCCGGCGGGCAGGTGCCTGGCCTCGGCCGGGCCTTGGCCGGGCCGGGCCGAGCCGGCGGGCAGGGGCCTGGCCTCGGCCGGGCCTTGGCCGGGTCGAGCCGGAGGGCAGGGGCCTGGCCTTGGCCGGGCCGGGCCGAGCCGGCGGGCAGGGGCCTGGCCTTGGCCGGGCCGAGTCGGCGGGCAGGGGCCTGGCCTGGGCCGGGCCGAGCCGGCGGGCAGGGGCCTGGCTTTGTCCGGGCCGAGCCGGGCCGAGCCGGCGGGCAGGGGCCTGGCCTGGGCCGGGCCGGGCCGTGCCGGCGGGCAGGGGCCTGGCCTTGGCCGGGCCGGGCCGGCGGGCAGGGGCCTGGCTTTGTCCGGGCCGAGCCGGGCCGAGCCGGCGGGCAGGGGCCTGGCCTGGGCCGGGCCGGGCCGTGCCGGCGGGCAGGGGCCTGGCCTTGGCCGGGCCGGGCCGTGCCGGCGGGCAGGGGCCTGGCCTTGGCCGGGCCGGGCCGAGCCGGCGGGCAGGAGCCTGCCCTTGGCCGGGCCGGGCCGAGCTGGCGGACAGGGTCCTGGCCTTGGCCGGGCCGGGCCGGGTCGGGCCGAGCCGACGGGCAGGGGCCTGGCCTTGGCCAGGCCGGGCCGGGCCGAGCAGGCGGGCAGGGGCCTGGCCTTGGCCAGGACGGGACGGGACGGGCCGAGCCGGCGGGCAGGGGCCTGGCCTTGGCCAGGCCGGGCCGGGCCGAGCAGGCGGGCAGGGGCCTGGCCTTGGCCAGGACGGGCTGGGCCGGGCCGAGCCGGCGGGCAGGGGCCTGGCCTTGGCCGGGCCGGGCCGAGCCGGCGGGCAGGGGCCTGGCCTTGGCCGGGCAGGGGCCGGGCCGAGCCGGCGGGCAGGGGCCTGGCCTTGGCCGGGCAGGGGCCTGGCCTTGGCCGGGCCGGGCCGAGCCGGCGGGCAGGGGCCCGGCCTGGGCCGGGCCGGGCCTGGCCGAGCCGGCGGGCCGGGGCCTGGCCTTGGCCGGGCCGGGCCAAGCCTGCGGGCAGGGGCCTGGACTTGTCCGGGCCGGGCCGGGCCGAGCCGGCGGGCAGGGGCCTGGCCTTGTCCGGGCCGGGGCGGGCCGGGCCGAGCCGGCGGGCAGGGGCCTGGCCTTGTCCGGGTTTTGTCTGGGCCGGGCCGAGCCAGCGGGCAGGGGCCTGGCCTTGGGCGGGCAGGGGCCGGGCCGAGCCGGCGGGCAGGGGCCTGGCCTTGGCCGGGCAGGGGCCTGGCCTGGGCCGGGCCGGGCTGAGCCGGCGGGCAGGGGCCTGGCCTTGGCTGGGCCAGGCCGAGCCGGCGGGCAGGTGCCTGGCCTCGGCCGGGACTTGGCTGGGCCGGGCCGAGCCGGCGGGCAGGAGCTGGCCTTGTCCGGGCCGGGCCGGGCCGAGCCGGCGGGCAGGGGCCTGGCCTTGGCCAGGACGGGACGGGACGGGCCGAGCCGGCGGGCAGGGGCCTGGCCTTGGCCAGGCCGGGCCGGGCCGAGCAGGCGGGCAGGGGCCTGGCCTTGGCCAGGACGGGCTGGGCCGGGCCGAGCCGGCGGGCAGGGGCCTGGCCTTGGCCGGGCCGGGCCGAGCCGGCGGGCAGGGGCCCGGCCTTGGTCGGGCCGGGCCGAACCGGCGGGCAGGGGCTGGCCTTGTCCGGGCCGGGCCGGGCCGAGCCGGCGGGCAGGGGCCTGGCCTTGTCCGGGCCGGGCCGGGCCGGCGGGCAGGAGCCTGGCCTTGTCCGGGCCGGTCCGGGCCGGCGGGCAGGGGCTGGCCTTGTCCGGGCCGGGCCGGGCCGAGCCGGCGGGCAGGGGCCTGGCATTGGCCGGGCCGGGCCGGGCCGGCGGGCAGGAGCCTGGCCTTGTCCGGGCCGGGCCGAGCCGGGCAGAGCCGGCGGGCAGGGGCCTGGCCTTGTCCGGGCCGGGCCGAGCCGGCGGGCAGGGGCCTGGCCTTGTCCGGGCCGGGCCAAGCCGGCGGGCAGGGGCCTAGCCTTGTCCGGGCCGGGCCGAGCCGGGCCGAGCCGGCGGGCAGGGGCCTGGCCTTGGCCGGGCCGGGCCGAGCCGGCGGGCAGGGGCCTGGCCTTGGCCGGGCAGGGGCCGGGCCGAGCCGGCGGGCAGGGGCCTGGCCTTGGCCGGGCAGGGGCCTGGCCTTGGCCGGGCCGGGCCGAGCCGGCGGGCAGGGGCCCGGCCTGGGCCGGGCCGGGCCTGGCCGAGCCGGCGGGCCGGGGCCTGGCCTTGGCCGGGCCGGGCCAAGCCTGCGGGCAGGGGCCTGGAATTGTCCGGGCCGGGCCGGGCCGAGCCGGCGGGCAGGGGCCTGGCCTTGTCCGGGCCGGGGCGGGCCGGGCCGAGCCGGCGGGCAGGGGCCTGGCCTTGTCCGGGTTTTGTCTGGGCCGGGCCGAGCCAGCGGGCAGGGGCCTGGCCTTGGGCGGGCAGGGGCCGGGCCGAGCCGGCGGGCAGGGGCCTGTCCTTGGCCGGGCCGGGCCGGCGGGCAGGAGCCTGGCCTTGTCCGGGCCGGGCCGAGACGGGCCGAGCCGGCAGGCAGGGGCCTGGCCTTGTCCGGGCCGGGCCGAGCCCGCGGGCAGGGGCCTGGCCTTGGGCGGGCAGGGGCCGGGCCGAGCCGGTGGGCAGGGGCCTGGCCTTGGCCGGGCAGGGGCCTGGCCTGGGCCGGGCCGGGCCGAGCCGGCGGGCAGGGGCCTGGCCTCGGCTGGGCCGGGCCGAGCCGGCGGGCAGGTGCCTGGCCTCGGCCGGGCCTTGGCCGGGCCGGGCCGAGCCGGCGGGCAGGGGCCTGGCCTCGGCCGGGCCTTGGCCGGGTCGAGCCGGAGGGCAGGGGCCTGGCCTTGGCCGGGCCGGGCCGAGCCGGCGGGCAGGGGCCTGGCCTTGGCCGGGCCGAGTCGGCGGGCAGGGGCCTGGCCTGGGCCGGGCCGAGCCGGCGGGCAGGGGCCTGGCTTTGTCCGGGCCGAGCCGGGCCGAGCCGGCGGGCAGGGGCCTGGCCTTGTCCGGGCCGGGCCGAGCCGGGCCGAGCCGGCGGGCAGGGGCCTGGCCTTGGCCGGGCCGGGCCGAGCCGGGCCTAGCCGGCGGGCAGGGGCTTGGCATTGTCCGGGCCGGGCCGAGACGGGCCGAGCCGGCAGGCAGGGGCCTGGCCTTGTCCGGGCCTTGTCTGGGCCGGGCCGAGCCAGCGGGCAGGGGCCTGGCCTTGGGCGGGCAGGGGCCGGGCCGAGCCGGCGGGCAGGGGCCTGGCCTTGGCCGGGCAGGGGCCTGGCCTGGGCCGGGCCGGGCTGAGCCGGCGGGCAGGGGCCTGGCTTTGGCTGGGCCAGGCCGAGCCGGCGGGCAGTTGCCTGGCCTCGGCCGGGCCTTGGCCGGGCCGGGCCGAGCCGGCGGGCAGGGGCTGGCCTTGTCCGGGCCGGGCCGGGCCGAGACGGTGGGCAGGGGCCTGGCCTTGTCCGGGCCGGGCCGGGCCGGCGGGCAGGGGCTGGCCTTGTCCGGGCCGAGCCGGGCCGAGCCGGGCCGAGCCGGCGGGCAGGGGCCCGGCCTTGGCCGGGCCGGGCCGAGCCGGCGGGCAGGGGCCTGGCCTTGTCCGGGCCGGGCCGAGCCGGGCCGAGCCGGCGGGCAGGGGCCTGGCCTTGTCCGGGCCGGGCCGAGCCGGGCCGAGCCGGCGGGCAGGGGCCTGGCCTTGTCCGGGCCGGGCCGAGCCGGGCCGAGCCGGCGGGTAGGGGCATGGCCTTGTCCGGGCCGGGCCGAGTCGGGCCGAGCCGGCGGACAGGGGCCTGGACTTGGCCGGGCCGGGCCGGCGGGCAGGAGCCTGGCCTTGTCCGGGCCGGGCCGAGACGGGCCGAGCCGGCAGGCAGGGGCCTGGCCTTGTCCGGGCCGGGCCGAGCCAGCGGGCAGGGGCCTGGCCTTGGGCGGGCAGGGGCCGGGCCGAGCCGGCGGGCAGGGGCCTGGCCTTGGCCGGGCAGGGGCCTGGCCTGGGCCGGGCCGGGCCGAGCCGGCGGGCAGGGGCCTGGCCTCGGCTGGGCCGGGCCGAGCCGGCGGGCAGGTGCCTGGCCTCGGCCGGGCCTTGGCCGGGCCGGGCCGAGCCGGCGGGCAGGGGCCTGGCCTCGGCCGGGCCTTGGCCGGGTCGAGCCGGAGGGCAGGGGCCTGGCCTTGGCCGGGCCGGGCCGAGCCGGCGGGCAGGGGCCTGGCCTTGGCCGGGCCGAGTCGGCGGGCAGGGGCCTGGCCTGGGCCGGGCCGAGCCGGCGGGCAGGGGCCTGGCTTTGTCCGGGCCGAGCCGGGCCGAGCCGGCGGGCAGGGGCCTGGCCTCGGCCGGGCCTTGGCCGGGTCGAGCCGGCGGGCAGGGGCCTGGCCTGGGCCGGGCCGGGCCGTGCCGGCGGGCAGGGGCCTGGCCTTGGCCGGGCCGGGCCGGCGGGCAGGGGCCTGGATTTGTCCGGGCCGAGCCGGGCCGAGCCGGCGGGCAGGGGCCTGGCCTGGGCCGGGCCGGGCCGTGCCGGCGGGCAGGGGCCTGGCCTTGGCCGGGCCGGGCCGTGCCGGCGGGCAGGGGCCTGGCCTTGGCCGGGCCGGGCCGAGCCGGCGGGCAGGAGCCTGCCCTTGGCCGGGCCGGGCCGAGCCGGCGGACAGGGGCCTGGCCTTGTCCGGGCCGGGCCGGGCCGAGCCGGCGGGCAGGGGCCTGGCATTGGCCGGGCCGGGCCGGGCCGGCGGGCAGGAGCCTGGCCTTGTCCGGGCCGGGCCGAGCCGGGCAGAGCCGGCGGGCAGGGGCCTGGCCTTGTCCGGGCCGGGCCGAGCCGGCGGGCAGGGGCCTGGCCTTGTCCGGGCCGGGCCAAGCCGGCGGGCAGGGGCCTCGCCTTGTCCGGGCCGGGCCGAGCCGGGCCGAGCCGAGCCGGGCCGAGCCGGCGGGCAGGGGCCTGGCCTTGTCCGGGCCGGGCCGAGCCGGGCCGAGCCGGCAGGCAGGGGCCTGGCCTTGTCCGGGCCGGGCCGAGCCAGCGGGCAGGGGCCTGGCCTTGGGCGGGCAGGGGCCGGGCCGAGCCGGCGGGCAGGGGCCTGGCCTTGGCCGGGCCGGGCCGAGCCGGCGGGCAGGGGCCTGGCCTTGTCCGGGCCGGGCCAAGCCGGCGGGCAGGGGCCTAGCCTTGTCCGGGCCGGGCCGAGCCGGGCCGAGCCGAGCCGGGCCGGGCCGGCGGGCAGGAGCCTGGCCTTGTCCGGGCCGGGCCGAGACGGGCCGAGCCGGCAGGCAGGGGCCTGGCCTTGTCCGGGCCGGGCCGAGCCAGCGGGCAGGGGCCTGGCCTTGGGCGGGCAGGGGCCGGGCCGAGCCGGCGGGCAGGGGCCTGGCCTTGGCCGGGCAGGGGCCTGGCCTGGGCCGGGCCGGGCCGAGCCGGCGGGCAGGGGCCTGGCCTCGGCTGGGCCGGGCCGAGCCGGCGGGCAGGTGCCTGGCCTCGGCCGGGCCTTGGCCGGGCCGGGCCGAGCCGGCGGGCAGGGGCCTGGCCTCGGCCGGGCCTTGGCCGGGTCGAGCCGGAGGGCAGGGGCCTGGCCTTGGCCGGGCCGGGCCGAGCCGGCGGGCAGGGGCCTGGCCTTGGCCGGGCCGAGTCGGCGGGCAGGGGCCTGGCCTGGGCCGGGCCGAGCCGGCGGGCAGGGGCCTGGCTTTGTCCGGGCCGAGCCGGGCCGAGCCGGCGGGCAGGGGCCTGGCCTGGGCCGGGCCGGGCCGTGCCGGCGGGCAGGGGCCTGGCCTTGGCCGGGCCGGGCCGGCGGGCAGGGGCCTGGCTTTGTCCGGGCCGAGCCGGGCCTAGCCGGCGGGCAGGGGCCTGGCCTGGGCCGGGCCGGGCCGTGCCGGCGGGCAGGGGCCTGGCCTTGGCCGGGCCGGGCCGAGCCGGCGGGCAGGAGCCTGCCCTTGGCCGGGCCGGTCCGAGCCGGCGGACAGGGGCCTGGCCTTGGCCGGGCCGGGCCGGGTCGGGCCGAGCCGACGGGCAGGGGCCTGGCCTTGGCCAGGCCGGGCCGGGCCGAGCAGGCGGGCAGGGGCCTGGCCTTGGCCAGGACGGGACGGGACGGGCCGAGCCGGCGGGCAGGGGCCTGGCCTTGGCCAGGCCGGGCCGGGCCGAGCAGGCGGGCAGGGGCCTGGCCTTGGCCAGGACGGGCTGGGCCGGGCCGAGCTGGCGGGCAGGGGCCTGGCCTTGGCCGGGCCGGGCCGAGCCGGCGGGCAGGGGCCTGGCCTTGGTCGGGCCGGGCCGAACCGGCGGGCAGGGGCTGGCCTTGTCCGGGCCGGGCCGGGCCGAGCCGGCGGGCAGGGGCCTGGCCTTGTCCGGGCCGGGCCGGGCCGGCGGGCAGGAGCCTGGCCTTGTCCGGGCCGGTCCGGGCCGGCGGGCAGGGGCTGGCCTTGTCCGGGCCGGGCCGGGCCGAGCCGGCGGGCAGGGGCCTGGCATTGGCCGGGCCGGGCCGGGCCGGCGAGCAGGAGCCTGGCCTTGTCCGGGCCGGGCCGAGCCGGGCAGAGCCGGCGGGCAGGGGCCTGGCCTTGTCCGGGCCGGGCCGAGCCGGCGGGCAGGGGCCTGGCCTTGTCCGGGCCGGGCCAAGACGGCGGGCAGGGGCCTGGCCTTGTCCGGGCCGGGCCGAGCCGGGCCGAGCCGGCGGGCAGGGGCCTGGCCTTGTCCGGGCCGGGCCGAGCCGGGCCTAGCCGGCGGGCAGGGGCTTGGCATTGTCCGGGCCGGGCCGAGACGGGCCGAGCCGGCAGGCAGGGGCCTGGCCTTGTCCGGGCCTTGTCTGGGCCGGGCCGAGCCAGCGGGCAGGGGCCTGGCCTTGGGCGGGCAGGGGCCGGGCCGAGCCGGCGGGCAGGGGCCTGGCCTTGGCCGGGCAGGGGCCTGGCCTGGGCCGGGCCGGGCTGAGCCGGCGGGCAGGGGCCTGGCTTTGGCTGGGCCAGGCCGAGCCGGCGGGCAGTTGCCTGGCCTCGGCCGGGCCTTGGCCGGGCCGGGCCGAGCCGGCGGGCAGGGGCTGGCCTTGTCCGGGCCGGGCCGGGCCGAGACGGTGGGCAGGGGCCTGGCCTTGTCCGGGCCGGGCCGGGCCGGCGGGCAGGGGCTGGCCTTGTCCGGGCCGAGCCGGGCCGAGCCGGGCCGAGCCGGCGGGCAGGGGCCCGGCCTTGGCCGGGCCGGGCCGAGCCGGCGGGCAGGGGCCTGGCCTTGTCCGGGCCGGGCCGAGCCGGGCCGAGCCGGCGGGCAGGGGCCTGGCCTTGTCCGGGCCGGGCCGAGCCGGGCCGAGCCGGCGGGCAGGGGCCTGGCCTTGTCCGGGCCGGGCCGAGCCGGGCCGAGCCGGCGGGTAGGGGCATGGCCTTGTCCGGGCCGGGCCGAGTCGGGCCGAGCCGGCGGACAGGGGCCTGGACTTGGCCGGGCCGGGCCGGCGGGCAGGAGCCTGGCCTTGTCCGGGCCGGGCCGAGACGGGCCGAGCCGGCAGGCAGGGGCCTGGCCTTGTCCGGGCCGGGCCGAGCCAGCGGGCAGGGGCCTGGCCTTGGGCGGGCAGGGGCCGGGCCGAGCCGGCGGGCAGGGGCCTGGCCTTGGCCGGGCAGGGGCCTGGCCTGGGCCGGGCCGGGCCGAGCCGGCGGGCAGGGGCCTGGCCTCGGCTGGGCCGGGCCGAGCCGGCGGGCAGGTGCCTGGCCTCGGCCGGGCCTTGGCCGGGCCGGGCCGAGCCGGCGGGCAGGGGCCTGGCCTCGGCCGGGCCTTGGCCGGGTCGAGCCGGAGGGCAGGGGCCTGGCCTTGGCCGGGCCGGGCCGAGCCGGCGGGCAGGGGCCTGGCCTTGGCCGGGCCGAGTCGGCGGGCAGGGGCCTGGCCTGGGCCGGGCCGAGCCGGCGGGCAGGGGCCTGGCTTTGTCCGGGCCGAGCCGGGCCGAGCCGGCGGGCAGGGGCCTGGCCTCGGCCGGGCCTTGGCCGGGTCGAGCCGGCGGGCAGGGGCCTGGCCTGGGCCGGGCCGGGCCGTGCCGGCGGGCAGGGGCCTGGCCTTGGCCGGGCCGGGCCGGCGGGCAGGGGCCTGGCTTTGTCCGGGCCGAGCCGGGCCGAGCCGGCGGGCAGGGGCCTGGCCTGGGCCGGGCCGGGCCGTGCCGGCGGGCAGGGGCCTGGCCTTGGCCGGGCCGGGCCGTGCCGGCGGGCAGGGGCCTGGCCTTGGCCGGGCCGGGCCGAGCCGGCGGGCAGGAGCCTGCCCTTGGCCGGGCCGGGCCGAGCCGGCGGACAGGGGCCTGGCCTTGTCCGGGCCGGGCCGGGCCGAGCCGGCGGGCAGGGGCCTGGCATTGGCCGGGCCGGGCCGGGCCGGCGGGCAGGAGCCTGGCCTTGTCCGGGCCGGGCCGAGCCGGGCAGAGCCGGCGGGCAGGGGCCTGGCCTTGTCCGGGCCGGGCCGAGCCGGCGGGCAGGGGCCTGGCCTTGTCCGGGCCGGGCCAAGCCGGCGGGCAGGGGCCTAGCCTTGTCCGGGCCGGGCCGAGCCGGGCCGAGCCGAGCCGGGCCGAGCCGGCGGGCAGGGGCCTGGCCTTGTCCGGGCCGGGCCGAGCCGGGCCTAGCCGGCGGGCATGGGCCTGGCATTGTCCGGGCCTGGCCGAGCCGGGCCTAGCCGGCGGGCAGGGGCCTGGCATTGTCCGGGCCGGGCCGAGCCGGGCCGAGCCGGCAGGCAGGGGCCTGGCCTGGTCCGGGCCTTGTCTGGGCCGGGCCGAGCCAGCGGGCAGGGGCCTGGCCTTGGGCGGGCAGGGGCCGGGCCGAGCCGGCGGGCAGGGGCCTGGCCTTGGCCGGGCAGGGGCCTGGCCTGGGCCGGGCCGGGCTGAGCCGGCGGGCAGGGGCCTGGCTTTGGCTGGGCCAGGCCGAGCCGGCGGGCAGGTGCCTGGCCTCGGCCGGGCCTTGGCCGGGCCGGGCCGAGCCGGCGGGCAGGGGCTGGCCTTGTCCGGGCCAGGCCGGGCCGAGACGGTGGGCAGGGGCCTGGCCTTGTCCGGGCCGGGCCCGGCCGGCGGGCAGGGGCTGGCCTTGTCCGGGCCGAGCCGGGCCGAGGCGGCGGACAGGGGCCCGGCCTTGGCCGGGCCGGGCCGAGCCGGCGGGCAGGGGCCTGGCCTTGTCCGGGCCGGGCCGAGCCGGGCCGAGCCGGCGGGCAGGGGCCTGGCCTTGTCCGGGCCGGGCCGAGCCGGGCCGAGCCGGCGGGCAGGGGCCTGGCCTTGTCCGGGCCGGGCCGAGCCGGGCCGAGCCGGCGGGTAGGGGCATGGCCTTGTCCGGGCCGGGCCGAGTCGGGCCGAGCCGGCGGACAGGGGCCTGGCCTTGGCCGGGCCGGGCCGGGCCGAGCCGGCGGGCAGGGGCCTGTCCTTGGCCGGGCCGGGCCGGCGGGCAGGAGCCTGGCCTTGTCCGGGCCGGGCCGAGACGGGCCGAGCCGGCAGGCAGGGGCCTGGCCTTGTCCGGGCCGGGCCGAGCCAGCGGGCAGGGGCCTGGCCTTGGGCGGGCAGGGGCAGGGCCGAGCCGGCGGGCAGGGGCCTGGCCTTGGCCGGGCAGGGGCCTGGCCTGGGCCGGGCCGGGCCGAGCCGGCGGGCAGGGGCCTGGCCTCGGCTGGGCCGGGCCGAGCCGGCGGGCAGGTGCCTGGCCTCGGCCGGGCCTTGGCCGGGCCGGGCCGAGCCGGCGGGCAGGGGCCTGGCCTCGGCCGGGCCTTGGCCGGGTCGAGCCGGAGGGCAGGGGCCTGGCCTTGGCCGGGCCGGGCCGAGCCGGCGGGCAGGGGCCTGGCCTTGGCCGGGCCGAGTCGGCGGGCAGGGGCCTGGCCTGGGCCGGGCCGAGCCGGCGGGCAGGGGCCTGGCTTTGTCCGGGCCGAGCCGGGCCGAGCCGGCGGGCAGGGGCCTGGCCTGGGCCGGGCCGGGCCGTGCCGGCGGGCAGGGGCCTGGCCTTGGCCGGGCCGGGCCGGCGGGCAGGGGCCTGGCTTTGTCCGGGCCGAGCCGGGCCTAGCCGGCGGGCAGGGGCCTGGCCTGGGCCGGGCCGGGCCGTGCCGGCGGGCAGGGGCCTGGCCTTGGCCGGGCCGGGCCGAGCCGGCGGGCAGGAGCCTGCCCTTGGCCGGGCCGGGCCGAGCCGGCGGACAGGGGCCTGGCCTTGGCCGGGCCGGGCCGGGTCGGGCCGAGCCGACGGGCAGGGGCCTGGCCTTGGCCAGGCCGGGCCGGGCCGAGCAGGCGGGCAGGGGCCTGGCCTTGGCCAGGACGGGACGGGACGGGCCGAGCCGGCGGGCAGGGGCCTGGCCTTGGCCAGGCCGGGCCGGGCCGAGCAGGCGGGCAGGGGCCTGGCCTTGGCCAGGACGGGCTGGGCCGGGCCGAGCTGGCGGGCAGGGGCCTGGCCTTGGCCGGGCCGGGCCGAGCCGGCGGGCAGGGGCCTGGCCTTGGTCGGGCCGGGCCGAACCGGCGGGCAGGGGCTGGCCTTGTCCGGGCCGGGCCGGGCCGAGCCGGCGGGCAGGGGCCTGGCCTTGTCCGGGCCGGGCCGGGCCGGCGGGCAGGAGCCTGGCCTTGTCCGGGCCGGTCCGGGCCGGCGGGCAGGGGCTGGCCTTGTCCGGGCCGGGCCGGGCCGAGCCGGCGGGCACGGGCCTGGCATTGGCCGGGCCGGGCCGGGCCGGCGAGCAGGAGCCTGGCCTTGTCCGGGCCGGGCCGAGCCGGGCAGAGCCGGCGGGCAGGGGCCTGGCCTTGTCCGGGCCGGGCCGAGCCGGCGGGCAGGGGCCTGGCCTTGTCCGGGCCGGGCCAAGACGGCGGGCAGGGGCCTGGCCTTGTCCGGGCCGGGCCGAGCCGGGCCGAGCCGGCGGGCAGGGGCCTGGCCTTGTCCGGGCCGGGCCGAGCCGGGCCGAGCCGGCGGGCAGGGGCCTGGCCTTGTCCGGGCCGGGCCGAGCCGGGCCGAGCCGGCGGGCAGGGGCCTGGCCTTGTCCGGGCCGGGCCGAGCCGGGCCTAGCCGGCGGGCAGGGGCCTGGCATTGTCCGGGCCGGGCCGAGCCGGGCCGAGCCGGCAGGCAGGGGCCTGGCCTTGTCCGGGCCTTGTCTGGGCCGGGCCGAGCCAGCGGGCAGGGGCCTGGCCTTGGGCGGGCAGGGGCCGGGCCGAGCCGGCGGGCAGGGGCCTGGCCTTGGCCGGGCAGGGGCCTGGCCTGGGCCGGGCCGGGCTGAGCCGGCGGGCAGGGGCCTGGCTTTGGCTGGGCCAGGCCGAGCCGGCGGGCAGTTGCCTGGCCTCGGCCGGGCCTTGGCCGGGCCGGGCCGAGCCGGCGGGCAGGGGCTGGCCTTGTCCGGGCCGGGCCGGGCCGAGACGGTGGGCAGGGGCCTGGCCTTGTCCGGGCCGGGCCGGGCCGGCGGGCAGGGGCTGGCCTTGTCCGGGCCGAGCCGGGCCGAGCCGGGCCGAGCCGGCGGGCAGGGGCCCGGCCTTGGCCGGGCCGGGCCGAGCCGGCGGGCAGGGGCCTGGCCTTGTCCGGGCCGGGCCGAGCCGGGCCGAGCCGGCGGGCAGGGGCCTGGCCTTGTCCGGGCCGGGCCGAGCCGGGCCGAGCCGGCGGGCAGGGGCCTGGCCTTGTCCGGGCCGGGCCGAGCCGGGCCGAGCCGGCGGGTAGGGGCATGGCCTTGTCCGGGCCGGGCCGAGTCGGGCCGAGCCGGCGGACAGGGGCCTGGACTTGGCCGGGCCGGGCCGGCGGGCAGGAGCCTGGCCTTGTCCGGGCCGGGCCGAGACGGGCCGAGCCGGCAGGCAGGGGCCTGGCCTTGTCCGGGCCGGGCCGAGCCAGCGGGCAGGGGCCTGGCCTTGGGCGGGCAGGGGCCGGGCCGAGCCGGCGGGCAGGGGCCTGGCCTTGGCCGGGCAGGGGCCTGGCCTGGGCCGGGCCGGGCCGAGCCGGCGGGCAGGGGCCTGGCCTCGGCTGGGCCGGGCCGAGCCGGCGGGCAGGTGCCTGGCCTCGGCCGGGCCTTGGCCGGGCCGGGCCGAGCCGGCGGGCAGGGGCCTGGCCTCGGCCGGGCCTTGGCCGGGTCGAGCCGGAGGGCAGGGGCCTGGCCTTGGCCGGGCCGGGCCGAGCCGGCGGGCAGGGGCCTGGCCTTGGCCGGGCCGAGTCGGCGGGCAGGGGCCTGGCCTGGGCCGGGCCGAGCCGGCGGGCAGGGGCCTGGCTTTGTCCGGGCCGAGCCGGGCCGAGCCGGCGGGCAGGGGCCTGGCCTGGGCCGGGCCGGGCCGTGCCGGCGGGCAGGGGCCTGGCCTTGGCCGGGCCGGGCCGGCGGGCAGGGGCCTGGCTTTGTCCGGGCCGAGCCGGGCCGAGCCGGCGGGCAGGGGCCTGGCCTGGGCCGGGCCGGGCCGTGCCGGCGGGCAGGGGCCTGGCCTTGGCCGGGCCGGGCCGTGCCGGCGGGCAGGGGCCTGGCCTTGGCCGGGCCGGGCCGAGCCGGCGGGCAGGAGCCTGCCCTTGGCCGGGCCGGGCCGAGCTGGCGGACAGGGTCCTGGCCTTGGCCGGGCCGGGCCGGGTCGGGCCGAGCCGACGGGCAGGGGCCTGGCCTTGGCCAGGCCGGGCCGGGCCGAGCAGGCGGGCAGGGGCCTGGCCTTGGCCAGGACGGGACGGGACGGGCCGAGCCGGCGGGCAGGGGCCTGGCCTTGGCCAGGCCGGGCCGGGCCGAGCAGGCGGGCAGGGGCCTGGCCTTGGCCAGGACGGGCTGGGCCGGGCCGAGCCGGCGGGCAGGGGCCTGGCCTTGGCCGGGCCGGGCCGAGCCGGCGGGCAGGGGCCTGGCCTTAGCCGGGCAGGGGCCGGGCCGAGCCGGCGGGCAGGGGCCTGGCCTTGGCCGGGCAGGGGCCTGGCCTTGGCCGGGCCGGGCCGAGCCGGCGGGCAGGGGCCCGGCCTGGGCCGGGCCGGGCCTGGCCGAGCCGGCGGGCCGGGACCTGGCCTTGGCCGGGCCGGGCCAAGCCTGCGGGCAGGGGCCTGGACTTGTCCGGGCCGGGCCGGGCCGAGCCGGCGGGCAGGGGCCTGGCCTTGTCCGGGCCGGGGCGGGCCGGGCCGAGCCGGCGGGCCGGGGCCTGGCCTTGTCCGGGTTTTGTCTGGGCCGGGCCGAGCCAGCGGGCAGGGGCCTGGCCTTGGGCGGGCAGGGGCCGGGCCGAGCCGGCGGGCAGGGGCCTGGCCTTGGCCGGGCAGGGGCCTGGCCTGGGCCGGGCCGGGCTGAGCCGGCGGGCAGGGGCCTGGCCTTGGCTGGGCCAGGCCGAGCCGGCGGGCAGGTGCCTGGCCTCGGCCGGGACTTGGCTGGGCCGGGCCGAGCCGGCGGGCAGGTGCTGGCCTTGTCCGGGCCGGGCCGGGCCGAGCCGGCGGGCAGGGGCCTGGCCTTGGCCAGGACGGGACGGGACGGGCCGAGCCGGCGGGCAGGGGCCTGGCCTTGGCCAGGCCGGGCCGGGCCGAGCAGGCGGGCAGGGGCCTGGCCTTGGCCAGGACGGGCTGGGCCGGGCCGAGCCGGCGGGCAGGGGCCTGGCCTTGGCCGGGCCGGGCCGAGCCGGCGGGCAGGGGCCCGGCCTTGGTCGGGCCGGGCCGAACCGGCGGGCAGGGGCTGGCCTTGTCCGGGCCGGGCCGGGCCGAGCCGGCGGGCAGGGGCCTGGCCTTGTCCGGGCCGGGCCGGGCCGGCGGGCAGGAGCCTGGCCTTGTCCGGGCCGGTCCGGGCCGGCGGGCAGGGGCTGGCCTTGTCCGGGCCGGGCCGGGCCGAGCCGGCGGGCAGGGGCCTGGCATTGGCCGGGCCGGGCCGGGCCGGCGGGCAGGAGCCTGGCCTTGTCCGGGCCGGGCCGAGCCGGGCAGAGCCGGCGGGCAGGGGCCTGGCCTTGTCCGGGCCGGGCCGAGCCGGCGGGCAGGGGCCTGGCCTTGTCCGGGCCGGGCCAAGCCGGCGGGCAGGGGCCTAGCCTTGTCCGGGCCGGGCCGAGCCGGGCCGAGCCGGCGGGCAGGGGCCTGGCCTTGGCCGGGCCGGGCCGAGCCGGCGGGCAGGGGCCTGGCCTTGGCCGGGCAGGGGCCGGGCCGAGCCGGCGGGCAGGGGCCTGGCCTTGGCCGGGCAGGGGCCTGGCCTTGGCCGGGCCGGGCCGAGCCGGCGGGCAGGGGCCCGGCCTGGGCCGGACCGGGCCTGGCCGAGCCGGCGGGCCGGGGCCTGGCCTTGGCCGGGCCGGGCCAAGCCTGCGGGCAGGGGCCTGGAATTGTCCGGGCCGGGCCGGGCCGAGCCGGCGGGCAGGGGCCTGGCCTTGTCCGGGCCGGGGCGGGCCGGGCCGAGCCGGCGGGCAGGGGCCTGGCCTTGTCCGGGTTTTGTCTGGGCCGGGCCGAGCCAGCGGGCAGGGGCCTGGCCTTGGGCGGGCAGGGGCCGGGCCGAGCCGGCGGGCAGGGGCCTGTCCTTGGCCGGGCCGGGCCGGCGGGCAGGAGCCTGGCCTTGTCCGGGCCGGGCCGAGACGGGCCGAGCCGGCAGGCAGGGGCCTGGCCTTGTCCGGGCCGGGCCGAGCCCGCGGGCAGGGGCCTGGCCTTGGGCGGGCAGGGGCCGGGCCGAGCCGGTGGGCAGGGGCCTGGCCTTGGCCGGGCAGGGGCCTGGCCTGGGCCGGGCCGGGCCGAGCCGGCGGGCAGGGGCCTGGCCTCGGCTGGGCCGGGCCGAGCCGGCGGGCAGGTGCCTGGCCTCGGCCGGGCCTTGGCCGGGCCGGGCCGAGCCGGCGGGCAGGGGCCTGGCCTCGGCCGGGCCTTGGCCGGGTCGAGCCGGAGGGCAGGGGCCTGGCCTTGGCCGGGCCGGGCCGAGCCGGCGGGCAGGGGCCTGGCCTTGGCCGGGCCGAGTCGGCGGGCAGGGGCCTGGCCTGGGCCGGGCCGAGCCGGCGGGCAGGGGCCTGGCTTTGTCCGGGCCGAGCCGGGCCGAGCCGGCGGGCAGGGGCCTGGCCTGGGCCGGGCCGGGCCGTGCCGGCGGGCAGGGGCCTGGCCTTGGCCGGGCCGGGCCGGCGGGCAGGGGCCTGGCTTTGTCCGGGCCGAGCCGGGCCGAGCCGGCGGGCAGGGGCCTGGCCTGGGCCGGGCCGGGCCGTGCCGGCGGGCAGGGGCCTGGCCTTGGCCGGGCCGGGCCGAGCCGGCGGGCAGGAGCCTGCCCTTGGCCGGGCCGGGCCGAGCCGGCGGACAGGGGCCTGGCCTTGGCCGGGCCGGGCCGGGTCGGGCCGAGCCGACGGGCAGGGGCCTGGCCTTGGCCAGGCCGGGCCGGGCCGAGCAGGCGGGCAGGGGCCTGGCCTTGGCCAGGACGGGACGGGACGGGCCGAGCTGGCGGGCAGGGGCCTGGCCTTGGCCAGGCCTGGCCGGGCCGAGCAGGCGGGCAGGGGCCTGGCCTTGGCCAGGACGGGCTGGGCCGGGCCGAGCCGGCGGGCAGGGGCCTGGCCTTGGCCGGGCCGGGCCGAGCCGGCGGGCAGGGGCCTGGCCTTGGCCGGGCAGGGGCCGGGCCGAGCCGGCGGGCAGGGGCCTGGCCTTGGCCGGGCCGGGCCGGGCCGAGCCGGCGGGCAGGGGCCTGGACTTGTCCGGGCCGGGCCGGGCCGGCGGGCAGGAGCCTGGCCTTGTCCGGGCCGGTCCGGGCCGGCGGGCAGGGGCTGGCCTTGTCCGGGCCGGGCCGGGCCGAGCCGGCGGGCAGGGGCCTGGCATTGGCCGGGCCGGGCCGGACCGGCGGGCAGGAGCCTGGCCTTGTCCGGGCCGGGCCGAGCCGGGCAGAGCCGGCGGGCAGGGGCCTGGCCTTGTCCGGGCCGGGCCGAGCCGGCGGGCAGGGGCCTGGCCTTGTCCGGGCCGGGCCAAGCCGGCGGGCAGGGGCCTGGCCTTGTCCGGGCCGGGCCGAGCCGGGCCGAGCCGGCGGGCAGGGGCCTGGCCTTGTCCGGGCCGGGCCGAGCCGGGCCTAGCCGGCGGGCAGGGGCCTGGCATTGTCCGGGCCGGGCCGAGACGGGCCGAGCCGGCAGGCAGGGGCCTGGCCTTGTCCGGGCCTTGTCTGGGCCGGGCCGAGCCAGCGGGCAGGGGCCTGGCCTTGGGCGGGCAGGGGCCGGGCCGAGCCGGCGGGCAGGGGCCTGGCCTTGGCCGGGCAGGGGCCTGGCCTGGGCCGGGCCGGGCTGAGCCGGCGGGCAGGGGCCTGGCTTTGGCTGGGCCAGGCCGAGCCGGCGGGCAGTTGCCTGGCCTCGGCCGGGCCTTGGCCGGGCCGGGCCGAGCCGGCGGGCAGGGGCTGGCCTTGTCCGGGCCGGGCCGGGCCGAGACGGTGGGCAGGGGCCTGGCCTTGTCCGGGCCGGGCCGGGCCGGCGGGCAGGGGCTGGCCTTGTCCGGGCCGAGCCGGGCCGAGCCGGGCCGAGCCGGCGGGCAGGGGCCCGGCCTTGGCCGGGCCGGGCCGAGCCGGCGGGCAGGGGCCTGGCCTTGTCCGGGCCGGGCCGAGCCGGGCCGAGCCGGCGGGCAGGGGCCTGGCCTTGTCCGGGCCGGGCCGAGCCGGGCCGAGCCGGCAGGCAGGGGCCTGGCCTTGTCCGGGCCTTGTCTGGGCTGGGCCGAGCCAGCGGGCAGGGGCCTGGCCTTGGCCGGGCAGGGGCCTGGCCTGGGCCGGTCCGGGCTGAACCGGCGGACAGGGGCCTGGCTTTGGCTGGGCCAGGCCGAGCCGGCGGGCAGGTGCCTGGCCTCGGCCGGGCCTTGGCCGGGCCGGGCCGAGCCGGCGGGCAGGGGCCTGGCCTTGTCCGGGCCGGGCCGGGCCGAGACGGTGGGCAGGGGCCTGGCCTTGTCCGGGCCGGGCCGAGCCGGGCCGAGCCGGCGGGCAGGGGCCTGGCCTTGTCCGGGCCGGGCCGAGCCGGGCCGAGCCGGCGGGCAGGGGCCTGGCCTTGTCCGGGCCGGGCCGAGCCGGGCCGAGCCGGCGGGTAGGGGCATGGCCTTGGCCGGGCCGGGCCGAGTCGGGCCGAGCCGGCGGACAGGGGCCTGGCCTTGGCCGGGCCGGGCCGGGCCGAGCCGGCGGGCAGGGGCCTGTCCTTGGCCGGGCTGGGCCGGCGGGCAGGAGCCTGGCCTTGTCCGGGCCGGGCCGAGACGGGCCGAGCCGGCAGGCAGGGGCCTGGCCTTGTCCGGGCCGGGCCGAGCCAGCGGGCAGGGGCCTGGCCCTGGGCGGGCAGGGGCCGGGCCGAGCCGGCGGGCAGGGGCCTGGCCTTGGGCGGGCAGGGGCCGGGCCGAGCCGGCGGGCAGGGGCCTGGCCTTGGCCGGGCAGGGGCCTGGCCTCGGCTGGGCCGGGCCGAGCCGGCGGGCAGGGGCCTGGCCTCGGCTGGGCCGGGCCGAGCCGGCGGGCAGGTGCCTGACCTCGGCCGGGCCTTGGCCGGGCCGGGCCGAGCCGGCGGGCAGGGGCCCGGCCTCGGCCGGGCCTTGGCCGGGTCGAGCCGGAGGGCAGGGGCCTGGCCTTGGCCGGGCCGGGCCGGCGGGCAGGGGCCTGGCCTTGGCCAGGCCGGGCCGAGCCGGCGGGCAGGGGCCTGGCCTTGGCCGGGCCGAGTCGGCGGGCAGGGGCCTGGCCTGGGCCGGGCCGAGCCGGCGGGCAGGGGCCTGGCTTTGTCCGGGCCGAGCCGGGCCGAGCCGGCGGGCAGGGGCCTGGCCTGGGCCGGGCCGGGCCGTGCCGGCGGGCAGGGGCCTGGCCTTGGCCGGGCCGGGCCGGCGGGCAGGGGCCTGGCTTTGTCCGGGCCGAGCCGGGCCGAGCCGGCGGGCAGGGGCCTGGCCTGGGCCGGGCCGGGCCGTGCCGGCGGGCAGGGGCCTGGCCTTGGCCGGGCCGGGCCGAGCCGGCGGGCAGGAGCCTGCCCTTGGCCGGGCCGGGCCGAGCCGGCGGACAGGGGCCTGGCCTTGGCCGGGCCGGGCCGGGTCGGGCCGAGCCGACGGGCAGGGGCCTGGCCTTGGCCAGGCCGGGCCGGGCCGAGCAGGCGGGCAGGGGCCTGGCCTTGGCCAGGACGGGACGGGACGGGCCGAGCCGGCGGGCAGGGGCCTGGCCTTGGCCAGGCCGGGCCGGTCCGGGCCGGCGGGCAGGGGCTGGCCTTGTCCGGGCCGGGCCGGGCCGAGCCGGCGGGCAGGGGCCTGGCATTGGCCGGGCCGGGCCGGGCCGGCGAGCAGGAGCCTGGCCTTGTCCGGGCCGGGCCGAGCCGGGCAGAGCCGGCGGGCAGGGGCCTGGCCTTGTCCGGGCCGGGCCGAGCCGGCGGGCAGGGGCCTGGCCTTGTCCGGGCCAGGCCAAGCCGGCGGGCAGGGGCCTGGCCTTGTCCGGGCCGGGCCGAGCCGGGCCGAGCCGGCGGGTAGGGGCCTGGCCTTGTCCGGGCCGGGCCGAGCCGGGCCTAGCCGGCGGGCAGGGGCCTGGCATTGTCCGGGCCGGGCCGAGACGGGCCGAGCCGGCAGGCAGGGGCCTGGCCTTGTCCGGGCCTTGTCTGGGCCGGGCCGAGCCAGCGGGCAGGGGCCTGGCCTTGGGCGGGCAGGGGCCGGGCCAAGCCGGCGGGCAGGGGCCTGGCCTTGGCCGGGCAGGGGCCTGGCCTGGGCCGGGCCGGGCTGAGCCGGCGGGCAGGGGCCTGGCTTTGGCTGGGCCAGGCCGAGCCGGCGGGCAGTTGCCTGGCCTCGGCCGGGCCTTGGCCGGGCCGGGCCGAGCCGGCGGGCAGGGGCTGGCCTTGTCCGGGCCGGGCCGGGCCGAGACGGTGGGCAGGGGCCTGGCCTTGTCCGGGCCGGGCCGGGCCGGCGGGCAGGGGCTGGCCTTGTCCGGGCCGAGCCGCGCCGAGCCGGGCCGAGCCGGCGGGCAGGGGCCCGGCCTTGGCCGGGCCGGGCCGAGCCGGCGGGCAGGGGCCTGGCCTTGTCCGGGCCGGGCCGAGCCGGGCCGAGCCGGCGGGCAGGGGCCTGGCCTTGTCCGGGCCGGGCCGAGCCGGGCCGAGCCGGCGGGCAGGGGCCTGGCCTTGTCCGGGCCGGGCCGAGCCGGGCCGAGCCGGCGGGTAGGGGCATGGCCTTGTCCGGGCCGGGCCGAGTCGGGCCGAGCCGGCGGACAGGGGCCTGGCCTTGGCCGGGCCGGGCCGGCGGGCAGGAGCCTGGCCTTGTCCGGGCCGGGCCGAGACGGGCCGAGCCGGCAGGCAGGGGCCTGGCCTTGTCCGGGCCGGGCCGAGCCAGCGGGCAGGGGCCTGGCCTTGGGCGGGCAGGGGCCGGGCCGAGCCGGCGGGCAGGGGCCTGGCCTTGGCCGGGCAGGGGCCTGGCCTGGGCCGGGCCGGGCCGAGCCGGCGGGCAGGGGCCTGGCCTCGGCTGGGCCGGGCCGAGCCGGCGGGCAGGTGCCTGGCCTCGGCCGGGCCTTGGCCGGGCCGGGCCGAGCCGGCGGGCAGGGGCCTGGCCTCGGCCGGGCCTTGGCCGGGTCGAGCCGGAGGGCAGGGGCCTGGCCTTGGCCGGGCCGGGCCGAGCCGGCGGGCAGGGGCCTGGCCTTGGCCGGGCCGAGTCGGCGGGCAGGGGCCTGGCCTGGGCCGGGCCGAGCCGGCGGGCAGGGGCCTGGCTTTGTCCGGGCCGAGCCGGGCCGAGCCGGCGGGCAGGGGCCTGGCCTGGGCCGGGCCGGGCCGTGCCGGCGGGCAGGGGCCTGGCCTTGGCCGGGCCGGGCCGGCGGGCAGGGGCCTGGCTTTGTCCGGGCCGAGCCGGGCCGAGCCGGCGGGCAGGGGCCTGGCCTGGGCCGGGCCGGGCCGTGCCGGCGGGCAGGGGCCTGGCCTTGGCCGGGCCGGGCCGAGCCGGCGGGCAGGAGCCTGCCCTTGGCCGGGCCGGGCCGAGCCGGCGGACAGGGGCCTGGCCTTGGCCGTGCCGGGCCGGGTCGGGCCGAGCCGACGGGCAGGGGCCTGGCCTTGGCCAGGCCGGGCCGGGCCGAGCAGGCGGGCAGGGGCCTGGCCTTGGCCAGGACGGGACGGGACGGGCCGAGCCGGCGGGCAGGGGCCTGGCCTTGGCCAGGCCGGGCCGGGCCGAGCAGGCGGGCAGGGGCCTGGCCTTGGCCAGGACGGGCTGGGCCGGGCCGAGCCGGCGGGCAGGGGCCTGGCCTTGGCCGGGCCGGGCCGAGCCGGCGGGCAGGGGCCTGGCCTTGGCCGGGCAGGGGCCGGGCCGAGCCGGCGGGCAGGGGCCTGGCCTTGGCCGGGCCGGGCCGAGCCGGCGGGCAGGGGCCCGGCCTGGGCCGGGCCGGGCCTGGCCGAGCCGGCGGGCCGGGGCCTGGCCTTGTCCGGGCCGGGGCGGGCCGGGCCGAGCCGGCGGGCAGGGGCCTGGCCTTGTCCGGGTTTTGTCTGGGCCGGGCCGAGCCAGCGGGCAGGGGCCTGGCCTTGGGCGGGCAGGGGCCGGGCCGAGCCGGCGGGCAGGGGCCTGGCCTTGGCCGGGCAGGGACCGGGCCTGGGCCGGGCCGGGCTGAGCCGGCGGGCAGGGGCCTGGCCTTGGCTGGGCCAGGTCGAGCCGGCGGGCAGGTGCCTGGCCTCGGCCGGGACTTGGCCGGGCCGGGCCGAGCCGGCGGGCAGGAGCTGGCCTTGTCCGGGCCGGGCCGGGCCGAGCCGGCGGGCAGGGGCCTGGCCTTGGCCAGGACGGGACGGGACGGGCCGAGCCGGCGGGCAGGGGCCTGGCCTTGGCCAGGCCGGGCCGGGCCGAGCAGGCGGGCAGGGGCCTGGCCTTGGGCAGAACGGGCTGGGCCGGGCCGAGCCGGCGGGCAGGGGCCTGGCCTTGGCCGGGCCGGGCCGAGCCGGCGGGCAGGGGCCCGGCCTTGGTCGGGCCGGGCCGAACCGTCGGGCAGGGGCTGGCCTTGTCCGGGCCGGGCCGGGCCGAGCCGGCGGGCAGGGGCCTGGCCTTGTCCGGGCCGGGCCGGGCCGGCGGGCAGGAGCCTGGCCTTGTCCGGGCCGGTCCGGGCCGGCGGGCAGGGGCTGGCCTTGTCCGGGCCGGGCCGGGCCGAGCCGGCGGGCAGGGGCCTGGCATTGGCCGGGCCGGGCCGGGCCGGCGGGCAGGAGCCTGGCCTTGTCCGGGCCGGGCCGAGCCGGGCAGAGCCGGCGGGCAGGGGCCTGGCCTTGTCCGGGCCGGGCCGAGCCGGGCCGAGCCGGCGGGTAGGGGCCTGGCCTTGTCCGGGCCGGGCCGAGCCGGGCCGAGCCGGCGGGCAGGGGCCTGGCCTTGTCCGGGCCGGGCCGAGCCGGGCCGAGCCGGCGGGCAGGGGCCTGGCCTTGTCCGGGCCGGGCCGAGCCGGGCCGAGCCGGCGGGTAGGGGCATGGCCTTGTCGGGGCCGGGCCGAGTCGGGCCGAGCCGGCGGACAGGGGCCTGGCCTTGGCCGGGCCGGGCCGGGCCGAGCCGGCGGGCAGGGGCCTGTCCTTGGCCGGGCCGGGCCGGCGGGCAGGAGCCTGGCCTTGTCCGGGCCGGGCCGAGACGGGCCGAGCCGGCAGGCAGGGGCCTGGCCTTGTCCGGGCCGGGCCGAGCCAGCGGGCAGGGGCCTGGCCTTGGGCGGGCAGGGGCCGGGCCGAGCCGGCGGGCAGGGGCCTGGCCTTGGCCGGGCAGGGGCCTGGCCTGGGCCGGGCCGGGCCGAGCCGGCGGGCAGGGGCCTGGCCTCGGCTGGGCCGGGCCGAGCCGGCGGGCAGGTGCCTGGCCTCGGCCGGTCCTTGGCCGGGCCGGGCCGAGCCGGCGGGCAGGGGCCTGGCCTCGGCCGGGCCTTGGCCGGGTCGAGCCGGAGGGCAGGGGCCTGGCCTTGGCCGGGCCGGGCCGGCGGGCAGGGGCCTGGCCTTGGCCGGGCCGGGCCCAGCCGGCGGGCAGGGGCCTGGCCTTGGCCGGGCCGAGTCGGCGGGCAGGGGCCTGGCCTGGGCCGGGCCGAGCCGGCGGGCAGGGGCTGGCCTTGTCCGGGCCGGGCCGGGCCGAGACGGTGGGCAGGGGCCTGGCCTTGTCCGGGCCGGACCCGGCCGGCGGGCAGGGGCTGGCCTTGGCCGGGCCGGGCCGGCGGGCAGGGGCCTGGCCTTGGCCGGGCCGGGCCGTGCCGGCGGGCAGGGGCCTGGCCTTGGCCGGGCCAGGCCGGCGGGCAGGGGACTGGCTTTGTCCGGGCCGAGCCGGGCCGAGCCGGCGGGCAGGGGCCTGGCCTGGGCCGGGCCGGGCCGTGCCGGCGGGCAGGGGCCTGGCCTTGGCCGGGCCGGGCCGAGCCGGCGGGCAGGAGCCTGCCCTTGGCCGGGCCGGGCCGAGCCGGCGGACAGGGGCCTGGCCTTGGCCGGGCCGGGCCGGGTCGGGCCGAGCCGACGGGCAGGGGCCTGGCCTTGGCCAGGCCGGGCCGGGCCGAGCAGGCGGGCAGGGGCCTGGCCTTGGCCAGGACGGGACGGGACGGGCCGAGCCGGCGGGCAGGGGCCTGGCCTTGGCCAGGCCTGGCCGGGCCGAGCAGGCGGGCAGGGGCCTGGCCTTGGCCAGGACGGGCTGGGCCGGGCCGAGCCGGCGGGCAGGGGCCTGGCCTTGGCCGGGCCGGGCCGAGCCGGCGGGCAGGGGCCTGGCCTTGGCCGGGCAGGGGCCGGGCCGAGCCGGCGGGCAGGGGCCTGGCCTTGGCCGGGCAGGGGCCTGGCCTTGGCCGGGCCGGGCCGAGCCGGCGGGCAGGGGCCTGGACTTGTCCGGGCCGGGCCGGGCCGAGCCGGCGGGCAGGGGCCTGGCCTTGTCCGGGCCGGGGCGGGCCGGGCCGAGCCGGCGGGCAGGGGCCTGGCCTTGTCCGGGTTTTGTCTGGGCCGGGCCGAGCCAGCGGGCAGGGGCCTGGCCTTGGGCGGGCAGGGGCCTGGCCTTGGGCGGGCAGGGGCCGGGCCGAGCCGGCGGGCAGGGGCCTGGCCTTGGCCGGGCAGGGGCCTGGCCTGGGCCGGGCCGGGCTGAGCCGGCGGGCAGGTGCCTGGCCTCGGCCGGGACTTGGCCGGGCCGGGCCGAGCCGGCGGGCAGGAGCTGGCCTTGTCCGGGCCGGGCCGGGCCGAGCCGGCGGGCAGGGGCCTGGCCTTGGCCAGGACGGGACGGGATGGGCCGAGCCGGCGGGCAGGGGCCTGGCCTTGGCCAGGCCGCGCCGGGCCAAGCCGGCGGGCAGGGGCCTGGCCTTGGCCAGGACGGGCTGGGCCGGGCCGAGCCGGCGGGCAGGGGCCTGGCCTTGGCCGGGCCGGGCCGAGCCGGCGGGCAGGGGCCTGGCCTTGGTCGGGCCGGGCCGAACCGGCGGGCAGGGGCTGGCCTTGTCCGGGCCGGGCCGGGCCGAGCCGGCGGGCAGGGGCCTGGCCTTGTCCGGGCCGGGCCGGGCCGGCGGGCAGGAGCCTGGCCTTGTCCGGGCCGGGCCGGCGGGCAGGAGCCTGGCCTTGTCCGGGCCGGTCCGGGCCGGCGGGCAGGGGCTGGCCTTGTCCGGGCCGGGCCGGGCCGAGCCGGCGGGCAGGGGCCTGGCATTGGCCGGGCCGGGCCGGGCCGGCGGGCAGGAGCCTGGCCTTGTCCGGGCCGGGCCGAGCCGGGCAGAGCCGGCGGGCAGGGGCCTGGCCTTGTCCGGGCCGGGCCGAGCCGGCGGGCAGGGGCCTGGCCTTGTCCGGGCCGGGCCGAGCCGGGCCGAGCCGGCGGGCAGGGGCCTGGCCTTGTCCGGGCCGGGCCGAGCCGGGCCTAGCCGGCGGGCAGGGGCCTGGCATTGTCCGGGCCGGGCCGAGACGGGCCGAGCCGGCAGGCAGGGGCCTGGCCTTGTCCGGGCCTTGTCTGGGCCGGGCCGAGCCAGCGGGCAGGGGCCTGGCCTTGGGCGGGCAGGGGCCGGGCCGAGCCGGCGGGCAGGGGCCTGGCCTTGGCCGGGCAGGGGCCTGGCCTGGGCCGGGCCGGGCTGAGCCGGCGGGCAGGGGCCTGGCTTTGGCTGGGCCAGGCCGAGCCGGCGGGCAGTTGCCTGGCCTCGGCCGGGCCTTGGCCGGGCCGGGCCGAGCCGGCGGGCAGGGGCTGGCCTTGTCCGGGCCGGGCCGGGCCGAGACGGTGGGCAGGGGCCTGGCCTTGTCCGGGCCGGGCCGGGCCGGCGGGCAGGGGCTGGCCTTGTCCGGGCCGAGCCGGGCCGAGCCGGGCCGAGCCGGCGGGCAGGGGCCCGGCCTTGGCCGGGCCGGGCCGAGCCGGCGGGCAGGGGCCTGGCCTTGTCCGGGCCGGGCCGAGCCGGGCCGAGCCGGCGGGCAGGTGCCTGGCCTTGTCCGGGCCGGGCCGAGCCGGGCCGAGCCGGCAGGCAGGGGCCTGGCCTTGTCCGGGCCTTGTCTGGGCCGGGCCGAGCCAGCGGGCAGGGGCCTGGCCTTGGGCGGGCAGGGGCCGGGCCGAGCCGGCGGGCAGGGGCCTGGCCTTGGCCGGGCAGGGGCCTGGCCTGGGCCGGGCCGGGCTGAGCCGGCGGGCAGGGGCCTGGCCTTGTCCGGGCCGGGCCGAGTCGGGCCGAGCCGGCGGGCAGGGGCCTGGCCTTGTCCGGGCCGGGCCGAGTCGGGCCGAGCCGGCGGACAGGGGCCTGGCCTTGTCCGGGCCTTGTCTGGGCCGGGCCGAGCCGGCGGGCAGGGGCCTGTCCTTGGCCGGGCCGGGCCGGCGGGCAGGAGCCTGGCCTTGTCCGGGCCGGGCCGAGACAGGCCGAGCCGGCAGGCAGGGGCCTGGCCTTGTCCGGGCCGGGCCGAGCCAGCGGGCAGGGGCCTGGCCTTGGGCGGGCAGGGGCCTGGCCTTGGGCGGGCAGGGGCCGGGCCGAGCCGGCGGGCAGGGGCCTGGCCTTGGCCGGGCAGGGGCCTGGCCTGGGCCGGGCCGGGCCGAGCCGGCGGACAGGGGCCTGGCCTCGGCTGGGCCGGGCCGAGCCGGCGGGAAGGTGCCTGGCCTCGGCCGGGCCTTGGCCGGGCCGGGCCGAGCCGGCGGGCAGGGGCCTGGCCTCGGCCGGGCCTTGGCCGGGTCGAGCCGGAGGGCAGGGGCCTGGCCTTGGCCGGGCCGGGCCGGCGGGCAGGGGCCTGGCCTTGGCCGGGCCGGGCCGAGCCGGCGGGCAGGGGCCTGGCCTTGGCCGGGCCGAGTCGGCGGGCAGGGGCCTGGCCTGGGCCGGGCCGAGCCGGCGGGCAGGGGCCTGGCTTTGTCCGGGCCGAGCCGGCGGGCAGGGGCCTGGCCTGGGCCGGGCCGGGCCGTGCCGGCAGGCAGGGGCCTGGCCTTGGCCGGGCCGGGCCGGCGGGCAGGGGCCTGGCTTTGTCCGGGCCGAGCCGGGCCGAGCCGGCGGGCAGGGGCCTGGCCTGGGCCGGGCCGGGCCGTGCCGGCGGGCAGGGGTCTGGCCTTGGCCGGGCCGGGCCGAGCCGGCGGGCAGGAGCCTGCCCTTGGCCGGGCCGGGCCGAGCCGGCGGACAGGGGCCTGGCCTTGGCCGGGCCGGGCCGGGTCGGGCCGAGCCGACGGGCAGGGGCCTGGCCTTGGCCAGGCCGGGCCGGGCCGAGCAGGCGGGCAGGGGCCTGGCCTTGGCCAGGACGGGACGGGACGGGCCGAGCCGGCGGGCAGGGGCCTGGCCTTGGCCAGGCCGGGCCGGGCCGAGCAGGCGGGCAGGGGCCTGGCATTGGCCAGGATGGGCAGGGCCGGGCCGAGCCGGCGGGCAGGGGCCTGGCCTTGGCCGGGCCGGGCCGGGCCGAGCCGGCGGGCAGGGGCCTGGCCTTGGGCGGGCCGGGCCGGGCCGAGCCGGCGGGCAGGGGCCTGGCCTTGTCCGGGCCGGGCCGGGCCGTGCCGAGCCGGCGGGCAGGGGCCTGGCCTTGGCCGGGCAGGGGCCTGGCCTGGGCCGGGCCGGGCCGAGCCGGCGGGCAGGGGCCCGGCCTGGGCCGGGCCGGGCCTGGCCGAGCCGGCGGGCCGGGGCCTGGCCTTGGCCGGGCCGGGCCAAGCCTGCGGGCAGGGGCCTGGACTTGTCCGGGCCGGGCCGGGCCGAGCCGGCGGGCAGGGGCCTGGCCTTGTCCGGGCCGGGGCGGGCCGGGCCGAGCCGGCGGGCAGGGGCCTGGCCTTGTCCGGGTTTTGTCTGGGCCGGGCCGAGCCAGCGGGCAGGGGCCTGGCCTTGGGCGGGCAGGGGCCGGGCCGAGCCGGCGGGCAGGGGCCTGGCCTTGGCCGGGCCGGGCCGGCGGGCAGGGGCCTGGCCTTGGCCTGGCCGGTCCGGGCTGGCGGGCAGGGGCCTAGCCTTGGCCGGGCCGGGCCGAGCCAGCGGGCAGGGGCCTGGCCTTGGCCGGGCCGGGCCGGGCCGAGACGGTGGGCAGGGGCCTGGCCTTGTCCGGGCCGGGCCCGGCCGGCGGGCAGGGGCTGGCCTTGTCCGGGCCGAGCCGGGCCGAGCCGGGCCGAGCCGGCGGGCAGGGGCCCGGCCTTGGCCGGGCCGGGCCGAGCCGGCGGGCAGGGGCCTGGCCTTGTCCGGGCCGGGCCGAGCCGGGCCGAGCCGGCGGGCAGGGGCCTGGCCTTGTCCGGGCCGGGCCGAGCCGGGCCGAGCCGGCGGGCAGGGGCCTGGCCTTGTCCGGGCCGGGCCGAGCCGGGCCGAGCCGGCGGGTAGGGGCATGGCCTTGTCGGGGCCGGGCCGAGTCGGGCCGAGCCGGCGGACAGGGGCCTGGCCTTGGCCGGGCCGGGCCGGGTTGAGCTGGCGGGCAGGGGCCTGTCCTTGGCCGGGCCGGGCCGGCGGGCAGGAGCCTGGCCTTGTCCGGGCCGGGCCGAGACGGGCCGAGCCGGCAGGCAGGGGCCTGGCCTTGTCCGGGCCGGGCCGAGCCAGCGGGCAGGGGCCTGGCCTTGGGCGGGCCGGGCCGGGCCCAGCCGGCGGGCAGGGGCCTGGCCTTGGCCGGGCCGAGTCGGCGGGCAGGGGCCTGGCCTGGGCCGGGCCGAGCCGGCGGGCAGGGGCCTGGCTTTGTCCGGGCCGAGCCGGGCCGAGCCGGCGGGCAGGGGCCTGGCCTGGGCCGGGCCGGGCCGTGCCGGCGGGCAGGGGCCTGGCCTTGGCCGGGCCAGGCCGGCGGGCAGGGGACTGGCTTTGTACGGGCCGAGCCGGGCCGAGCCGGCGGGCAGGGGCCTGGCCTGGGCCGGGCCGGGCCGTGCCGGCGGGCAGGGGCCTGGCCTTGGCCGGGCCGGGCCGAGCCGGCGGGCAGGAGCCTGCCCTTGGCCGGGCCGGGCCGAGCCGACGGGCAGGGGCCTGGCCTTGGCCAGGCCGGGCCGGGCCGAGCAGGCGGGCAGGGGCCTGGCCTTGGCCAGGACGGGACGGGATGGGCCGAGCCGGCGGGCAGGGGCCTGGCCTTGGCCAGGCCTGGCCGGGCCGAGCAGGCGGGCAGGGGCCTGGCCTTGGCCAGGACGGGCTGGGCCGGGCCGAGCCGGCGGGCAGGGGCCTGGCCTTGGCCGGGCCGGGCCGAGCCGGCGGGCAGGGGCCTGGCCTTGGCCGGGCAGGGGCCGGGCCGAGCCGGCGGGCAGGGGCCTGGCCTTGGCCGGGCAGGGGCCTGGCCTTGGCCGGGCCGGGCCGAGCCGGCGGGCAGGGGCCTGGACTTGTCCGGGCCGGGCCGGGCCGAGCCGGCGGGCAGGGGCCTGGCCTTGTCCGGGCCGGGGCGGGCCGGGCCGGCGGGCAGGGGCCTGGCCTTGGCCAGGACGGGACGGGACGGGCCGAGCCGGCGGGCAGGGGCCTGGCCTTGGCCAGGACGGGACGGGATGGGCCGAGCCGGCGGGCAGGGGCCTGGCCTTGGCCAGGCCGCGCCGGGCCGAGCAGGCGGGCAGGGGCCTGGCCTTGGCCAGGACGGGCTGGGCCGGGCCGAGCCGGCGGGCAGGGGCCTGGCCTTGGCCGGGCCGGGCCGAGCCGGCGGGCAGGGGCCTGGCCTTGGCCGGGCCGGGTAGAGCCGGCGGGCAGGGGCCTGGCCTTGGCCGGGCCTGGCCGAGCCGGCGGGCCGGGGCCTGGCCTTGGCCGGGCCGGGCCAAGCCTGCGGGCAGGGGCCTGGACTTGTCCGGGCCGGGCCGGGCCGAGCCGGCGGGCAGGGGCCTGGCCTTGTCCGGGCCGGGCCGAGCCGGGCCGAGCCGGCGGGCAGGGGCCTGGCCTTGTCCGGGCCGGGCCGAGCCGGGCCGAGCCGGCGGGTAGGGGCATGGCCTTGTCGGGGCCGGGCCGAGTCGGGCCGAGCCGGCGGACAGGGGCCTGGCCTTGGCCGGGCCGGGCCGGGCCGAGCCGGCGGGCAGGGGCCTGTCCTTGGCCGGGCCGGGCCGGCGGGCAGGAGCCTGGCCTTGTCCGGGCCGGGCCGAGACGGGCCGAGCCGGCAGGCAGGGGCCTGGCCTTGTCCGGGCCGGGCCGAGCCAGCGGGCAGGGGCCTGGCCTTGGGCGGGCAGGGGCCGGGCCGAGCCGGCGGGCAGGGGCCTGGCCTTGGCCGGGCCGGGCCGGGCCCAGCCGGCGGGCAGGGGCCTGGCCTTGGCCGGGCCGAGTCGGCGGGCAGGGGCCTGGCCTGGGCCGGGCCGAGCCGGCGGGCAGGGGCCTGGCTTTGTCCGGGCCGAGCCGGGCCGAGCCGGCGGGCAGGGGCCTGGCCTGGGCCGGGCCGGGCCGTGCCGGCGGGCAGGGGCCTGGCCTTGGCCGGGCCAGGCCGGCGGGCAGGGGACTGGCTTTGTCCGGGCCGAGCCGGGCCGAGCCGGCGGGCAGGGGCCTGGCCTGGGCCGGGCCGGGCCGTGCCGGCGGGCAGGGGCCTGCCCTTGGCCGGGCCGGGCCGATCCGGCGGACAGGGGCCTGGCCTTGGCCGGGCCGGGCCGGGTCGGGCCGAGCCGACGGGCAGGGGCCTGGCCTTGGCCAGGCCGGGCCGGGCCGAGCAGGCGGGCAGGGGCCTGGCCTTGGCCAGGACGGGACGGGACGGGCCGAGCCGGCGGGCAGGGGCCTGGCCTTGGCCAGGCCTGGCCGGGCCGAGCAGGCGGGCAGGGGCCTGGCCTTGGCCAGGACGGGCTGGGCCGGGCCGAGCCGGCGGGCAGGGGCCTGGCCTTGGCCGGGCCGGGCCGAGCCGGCGGGCAGGGGCCTGGCCTTGGCCGGGCAGGGGCCGGGCGGAGCCGGCGGGCAGGGGCCTGGCATTGGCCGGGCAGGGGCCTGGCCTTGGCCGGGCCGGGCCGAGCCGGCGGGCAGGGGCCTGGACTTGTCCGGGCCGGGCCGGGCCGAGCCGGCGGGCAGGGGCCTGGCCTTGTCCGGGCCGGGGCGGGCCGGGCCGAGCCGGCGGGCAGGGGCCTGGCCTTGTCCGGGTTTTGTCTGGGCCGGGCCGAGCCAGCGGGCAGGGGCCTGGCCTTGGGCGGGCAGGGGCCTGGCCTTGGGCGGGCAGGGGCCGGGCCGAGCCGGCGGGCAGGGGCCTGGCCTTGGCCGGGCAGGGGCCTGGCCTGGGCCGGGCCGGGCTGAGCCGGCGGGCAGGTGCCTGGCCTCGGCCGGGACTTGGCCGGGCCGGGCCGAGCCGGCGGGCAGGAGCTGGCCTTGTCCGGGCCGGGCCGGGCCGAGCCGGCGGGCAGGGGCCTGGCCTTGGCCAGGACGGGACGGGATGGGCCGAGCCGGCGGGCAGGGGCCTGGCCTTGGCCAGGCCGCGCCGGGCCGAGCCGGCGGGCAGGGGCCTGGCCTTGGCCAGGACGGGCTGGGCCGGGCCGAGCCGGCGGGCAGGGGCCTGGCCTTGGCCGGGCCGGGCCGAGCCGGCGGGCAGGGGCCTGGCCTTGGTCGGGCCGGGCCGAACCGGCGGGCAGGGGCTGGCCTTGTCCGGGCCGGGCCGGGCCGAGCCGGCGGGCAGGGGCCTGGCCTTGTCCGGGCCGGGCCGGGCCGGCGGGCAGGAGCCTGGCCTTGTCCGGGCCGGGCCGGCGGGCAGGAGCCTGGCCTTGTCCGGGCCGGTCCGGGCCGGCGGGCAGGGGCTGGCCTTGTCCGGGCCGGGCCGGGCCGAGCCGGCGGGCAGGGGCCTGGCATTGGCCGGGCCGGGCCGGGCCGGCGGGCAGGAGCCTGGCCTTGTCCGGGCCGGGCCGAGCCGGGCAGAGCCGGCGGGCAGGGGCCTGGCCTTGTCCGGGCCGGGCCGAGCCGGCGGGCAGGGGCCTGGCCTTGTCCGGGCCGGGCCGAGCCGGGCCGAGCCGGCGGGCAGGGGCCTGGCCTTGTCCGGGCCGGGCCGAGCCGGGCCTAGCCGGCGGGCAGGGGCCTGGCATTGTCCGGGCCGGGCCGAGACGGGCCGAGCCGGCAGGCAGGGGCCTGGCCTTGTCCGGGCCTTGTCTGGGCCGGGCCGAGCCAGCGGGCAGGGGCCTGGCCTTGGGCGGGCAGGGGCCGGGCCGAGCCGGCGGGCAGGGGCCTGGCCTTGGCCGGGCAGGGGCCTGGCCTGGGCCGGGCCGGGCTGAGCCGGCGGGCAGGGGCCTGGCTTTGGCTGGGCCAGGCCGAGCCGGCGGGCAGTTGCCTGGCCTCGGCCGGGCCTTGGCCGGGCCGGGCCGAGCCGGCGGGCAGGGGCTGGCCTTGTCCGGGCCGGGCCGGGCCGAGACGGTGGGCAGGGGCCTGGCCTTGTCCGGGCCGGGCCGGGCCGGCGGGCAGGGGCTGGCCTTGTCCGGGCCGAGCCGGGCCGAGCCGGGCCGAGCCGGCGGGCAGGGGCCCGGCCTTGGCCGGGCCGGGCCGAGCCGGCGGGCAGGGGCCTGGCCTTGTCCGGGCCGGGCCGAGCCGGGCCGAGCCGGCGGGCAGGTGCCTGGCCTTGTCCGGGCCGGGCCGAGCCGGGCCGAGCCGGCAGGCAGGGGCCTGGCCTTGTCCGGGCCTTGTCTGGGCCGGGCCGAGCCAGCGGGCAGGGGCCTGGCCTTGGGCGGGCAGGGGCCGGGCCGAGCCGGCGGGCAGGGGCCTGGCCTTGGCCGGGCAGGGGCCTGGCCTGGGCCGGGCCGGGCTGAGCCGGCGGGCAGGGGCCTGGCTTTGGCTGGGCCAGGCCGAGCCGGCGGGCAGTTGCCTGGCCTCGGCCGGGCCTTGGCCGGGCCGGGCCGAGCCGGCGGGCAGGGGCTGGCCTTGTTCGGGCCGTGCCGGGCCGAGACGGTGGGCAGGGGCCTGGCCTTGTCCGGGCCGGGCCGGGCCGGCGGGCAGGGGCTGGCCTTGTCCGGGCCGAGCCGGGCCGAGCCGGGCCGAGCCGGCGGGCAGGGGCCTGGCCTTGTCCGGGCCGGGCCGAGCCGGGCCGAGCCGGCGGGCAGGGGCCTGGCCTTGTCCGGGCCGGGCCGAGTCGGGCCGAGCCGGCGGACAGGGGCCTGGCCTTGTCCGGGCCTTGTCTGGGCCGGGCCGAGCCGGCGGGCAGGGGCCTGTCCTTGGCCGGGCCGGGCCGGCGGGCAGGAGCCTGGCCTTGTCCGGGCCGGGCCGAGACAGGCCGAGCCGGCAGGCAGGGGCCTGGCCTTGTCCGGGCCGGGCCGAGCCAGCGGGCAGGGGCCTGGCCTTGGGCGGGCAGGGGCCGGGCCGAGCCGGCGGGCAGGGGCCTGGCCTTGGCCAGGCAGGGGCCTGGCCTGGGCCGGGCCGGGCCGAGCCGGCGGACAGGGGCCTGGCCTCGGCTGGGCCGGGCCGAGCCGGCGGGAAGGTGCCTGGCCTCGGCCGGGCCTTGGCCGGGCCGGGCCGAGCCGGCGGGCAGGGGCCTGGCCTCGGCCGGGCCTTGGCCGGGTCGAGCCGGAGGGCAGGGGCCTGGCCTTGGCCGGGCCGGGCCGGCGGGCAGGGGCCTGGCCTTGGCCGGGCCGGGCCGAGCCGGCGGGCAGGGGCCTGGCCTTGGCCGGGCCGAGTCGGCGGGCAGGGGCCTGGCCTGGGCCGGGCCGAGCCGGCGGGCAGGGGCCTGGCTTTGTCCGGGCCGAGCCGGCGGGCAGGGGCCTGGCCTGGGCCGGGCCGGGCCGTGCCGGCAGGCAGGGGCCTGGCCTTGGCCGGGCCGGGCCGGCGGGCAGGGGCCTGGCTTTGTCCGGGCCGAGCCGGGCCGAGCCGGCGGGCAGGGGCCTGGCCTGGGCCGGGCCGGGCCGTGCCGGCGGGCAGGGGCCTGGCCTTGGCCGGGCCGGGCCGAGCCGGCGGGCAGGAGCCTGCCCTTGGCCGGGCCGGGCCGAGCCGGCGGACAGGGGCCTGGCCTTGGCCGGGCCGGGCCGGGTCGGGCCGAGCCGACGGGCAGGGGCCTGGCCTTGGCCAGGCCGGGCCGGGCCGAGCAGGCGGGCAGGGGCCTGGCCTTGGCCAGGACGGGACGGGACGGGCCGAGCCGGCGGGCAGGGGCCTGGCCTTGGCCAGGCCGGGCCGGGCCGAGCAGGCGGGCAGGGGCCTGGCATTGGCCAGGATGGGCAGGGCCGGGCCGAGCCGGCGGGCAGGGGCCTGGCCTTGGCCGGGCCGGGCCGAGCCGGCGGGCAGGGGCCTGGCCTTGGCCGGGCAGGGGCCGGGCCGAGCCGGCGGGCAGGGGCCTGGCCTTGGCCGGGCAGGGGCCTGGCCTTGGCCGGGCCGGGCCGAGCCGGCGGGCAGGGGCCCGGCCTGGGCCGGGCCGGGCCTGGCCGAGCCGGCGGGCCGGGGCCTGGCCTTGGCCGGGCCGGGCCAAGCCTGCGGGCAGGGGCCTGGACTTGTCCGGGCCGGGCCGGGCCGAGCCGGCGGGCAGGGGCCTGGCCTTGTCCGGGCCGGGGCGGGCCGGGCCGAGCCGGCGGGCAGGGGCCTGGCCTTGTCCGGGTTTTGTCTGGGCCGGGCCGAGCCAGCGGGCAGGGGCCTGGCCTTGGGCGGGCAGGGGCCGGGCCGAGCCGGCGGGCAGGGGCCTGGCCTTGGCCGGGCAGGGGCCTGGCCTGGGCCGGGCCGGGCTGAGCCGGCGGGCAGGGGCCTGGCCTTGTCCGGGCCAGGCCGAGCCGGCGGGCAGGTGCCTGGCCTCGGCCGGGACTTGGCCGGGCCGGGCCGAGCCGGCGGGCAGGAGCTGGCCTTGTCCGGGCCGGGCCGGGCCGAGCCGGCGGGCAGGGGCCTGGCCTTGTCCGGGCCGGGCCGAGCGGGGGGGCAGGGGCCTGGCCTTGGCCGTGCCGGGCCGAAGCGGCGGGCAGGGGCCTGGCCTTGGCCGGGCCGGGCCAAACTGGCGGGCAGGGGCTGGCCTTGTCCGGGCCGGGCCGGGCCGAGCCAGCGGGCAGGGGCCTGGCCTTGTCCGGGCCGGTCCGGGCCGGCGGGCAGGGGCCTGGCCTTGTCCGGGCCGGGCCGAGCCGGGCCGAGCCGGCGGGCAGGGGCCCGGCCTTGGCCTGGCCGGGCCGGGCTGGCGGGCAGGGGCCTGGCCTTGGCCGGGCCGAGCCGGCGGGCAGGGGCCTGGCCTTGGCCTGGCCGGGCCGGGCTGGCGAGCAGGGGCCTGGCCTTGGCCGGGCCGAGCCGGCGGGCAGGGGCCTGGTCTTGTCCGGGCCGGGCCGAGCCGGGCCGAGCCGGCGGGCAGGGGCCTGGCTTTGTCCGGGCCGGGCCGAGCCGGGCCGAGCCTGCGGGCAGGGGCCTGGCTTTGTCCGGGCCGAGCCGGGCCGAGCCGGCGGGCAGGGGCCTGGCCTTGGCCGGGCCGGGCCGGGCCGAGCCGGCGGGCAGGGGCCTGGCCTTGTCCGGGCCGGGCCGGGCCGTGCCGAGCCGGCGGGCAGGGGCCCGGCCTGGGCCGGGCCGGGCCTGGCCGAGCCGGCGGGCCGGGGCCTGGCCTTGGCCGGGCCGGGCCAAGCCTGCGGGCAGGGGCCTGGACTTGTCCGGGCCGGGCCGGGCCGAGCCGGCGGGCAGGGGCCTGGCCTTGTCCGGGCCGGGGCGGGCCGGGCCGAGCCGGCGGGCAGGGGCCTGGCCTTGTCCGGGTTTTGTCTGGGCCGGGCCGAGCCAGCGGGCAGGGGCCTGGCCTTGGGCGGGCAGGGGCCTGGCCTTGGGCGGGCAGGGGCCGGGCCGAGCCGGCGGGCAGGGGCCTGGCCTTGGCCGGGCCGGGCCGGCGGGCAGGGGCCTGGCCTTGGCCTGGCCGGTCCGGGCTGGCGGGCAGGGGCCTAGCCTTGGCCGGGCCGGGCCGAGCCAGCGGGCAGGGGCCTGGCCTTGGCCGGGCCGGGCCGGGCCGAGACGGTGGGCAGGGGCCTGGCCTTGTCCGGGCCGGGCCCGGCCGGCGGGCAGGGGCTGGCCTTGTCCGGGCCGAGCCGGGCCGAGCCGGGCCGAGCCGGCGGGCAGGGGCCCGGCCTTGGCCGGGCCGGGCCGAGCCGGCGGGCAGGGGCCTGGCCTTGTCCGGGCCGGGCCGAGCCGGGCCGAGCCGGCGGGCAGGGGCCTGGCCTTGTCCGGGCCGGGCCGAGCCGGGCCGAGCCGGCGGGCAGGGGCCTGGCCTTGTCCGGGCCGGGCCGAGCCGGGCCGAGCCGGCGGGTAGGGGCATGGCCTTGTCGGGGCCGGGCCGAGTCGGGCCGAGCCGGCGGACAGGGGCCTGGCCTTGGCCGGGCCGGGCCGGGCCGAGCTGGCGGGCAGGGGCCTGTCCTTGGCCGGGCCGGGCCGGCGGGCAGGAGCCTGGCCTTGTCCGGGCCGGGCCGAGACGGGCCGAGCCGGCAGGCAGGGGCCTGGCCTTGTCCGGGCCGGGCCGAGCCAGCGGGCAGGGGCCTGGCCTTGGGCGGGCCGGGCCGGGCCCAGCCGGCGGGCAGGGGCCTGGCCTTGGCCGGGCCGAGTCGGCGGGCAGGGGCCTGGCCTGGGCCGGGCCGAGCCGGCGGGCAGGGGCCTGGCTTTGTCCGGGCCGAGCCGGGCCGAGCCGGCGGGCAGGGGCCTGGCCTGGGCCGGGCCGGGCCGTGCCGGCGGGCAGGGGCCTGGCCTTGGCCGGGCCAGGCCGGCGGGCAGGGGACTGGCTTTGTACGGGCCGAGCCGGGCCGAGCCGGCGGGCAGGGGCCTGGCCTGGGCCGGGCCGGGCCGTGCCGGCGGGCAGGGGCCTGGCCTTGGCCGGGCCGGGCCGAGCCGGCGGGCAGGAGCCTGCCCTTGGCCGGGCCGGGCCGAGCCGACGGGCAGGGGCCTGGCCTTGGCCAGGCCGGGCCGGGCCGAGCAGGCGGGCAGGGGCCTGGCCTTGGCCAGGACGGGACGGGACGGGCCGAGCCGGCGGGCAGGGGCCTGGCCTTGGCCAGGCCTGGCCGGGCCGAGCAGGCGGGCAGGGGCCTGGCCTTGGCCAGGACGGGCTGGGCCGGGCCGAGCCGGCGGGCAGGGGCCTGGCCTTGGCCGGGCCGGGCCGAGCCGGCGGGCAGGGGCCTGGCCTTGGCCGGGCAGGGGCCGGGCCGAGCCGGCGGGCAGGGGCCTGGCCTTGGCCGGGCAGGGGCCTGGCCTTGGCCGGGCCGGGCCGAGCCGGCGGGCAGGGGCCTGGACTTGTCCGGGCCGGGCCGGGCCGAGCCGGCGGGCAGGGGCCTGGCCTTGTCCGGGCCGGGGCGGGCCGGGCCGGCGGGCAGGGGCCTGGCCTTGGCCAGGACGGGACGGGATGGGCCGAGCCGGCGGGCAGGGGCCTGGCCTTGGCCAGGACGGGACGGGATGGGCCGAGCCGGCGGGCAGGGGCCTGGCCTTGGCCAGGCCGCGCCGGGCCGAGCAGGCGGGCAGGGGCCTGGCCTTGGCCAGGACGGGCTGGGCCGGGCCGAGCCGGCGGGCAGGGGCCTGGCCTTGGCCGGGCCGGGCCGAGCCGGCGGGCAGGGGCCTGGCCTTGGCCGGGCCGGGCCGAGCCGGCGGGCAGGGGCCTGGCCTTGGCCGGGCCTGGCCGAGCCGGCGGGCCGGGGCCTGGCCTTGGCCGGGCCGGGCCAAGCCTGCGGGCAGGGGCCTGGACTTGTCCGGGCCGGGCCGGGCCGAGCCGGCGGGCAGGGGCCTGGCCTTGTCCGGGCCGGGGCGGGCCGGGCCGAGCCGGCGGGCAGGGGCCTGGCCTTGTCCGGGTTTTGTCTGGGCCGGGCCGAGCCAGCGGGCAGGGGCCTGGCCTTGGGCGGGCAGGGGCCGGGCCGAGCCGGCGGGCAGGGGCCTGGCCTTGGCCGGGCAGGGGCCTGGCCTGGGCCGGGCCAGGCCGAGCCGGCGGGCAGGTGCCTGGCCTCGGCCGGGACTTGGCCGGGCCGGGCCGAGCCGGCGGGCAGGAGCTGGCCTTGTCCGGGCCGGGCCGGGCCGAGCCGGCGGGCAGGGGCCTGGCCTTGTCCGGGCCGGGCCGAGCGGGAGGGCAGGGGCCTGGCCTTGGCCGTGCCTGGCCGAAGCGGCGGGCAGGGGCCTGGCCTTGGCCGGGCCGGGCCAAACTGGCGGGCAGGGGCTGGCCTTGTCCGGGCCGGGCCGGGCCGAGCCAGCGGGCAGGGGCCTGGCCTTGTCCGGGCCGGTCCGGGCCGGCGGGCAGGGGCCTGGCCTTGTCCGGGCCGGGCCGAGCCGGGCCGAGCCGGCGGGCAGGGGCCCGGCCTTGGCCTGGCCGGGCCGGGCTGGCGGGCAGGGGCCTGGCCTTGGCCGGGCCGAGCCGGCGGGCAGGGGCCTGGCCTTGGCCTGGCCGGGCCGGGCTGGCGAGCAGGGGCCTGGCCTTGGCCGGGCCGAGCCGGCGGGCAGGGGCCTGGTCTTGTCCGGGCCGGGCCGAGCCGGGCCGAGCCGGCGGGCAGGGGCCTGGCTTTGTCCGGGCCGGGCCGAGCCGGGCCGAGCCTGCGGGCAGGGGCCTGGCTTTGTCCGGGCCGAGCCGGGCCGAGCCGGCGGGCAGGGGCCTGGCCTTGGCCGGGCCGGGCCGGGCCGAGCCGGCGGGCAGGGGCCTGGCCTTGTCCGGGCCGGGCCGGGCCGTGCCGAGCCGGCGGGCAGGGGCCCGGCCTGGGCCGGGCCGGGCCTGGCCGAGCCGGCGGGCCGGGGCCTGGCCTTGGCCGGGCCGGGCCAAGCCTGCGGGCAGGGGCCTGGACTTGTCCGGGCCGGGCCGGGCCGAGCCGGCGGGCAGGGGCCTGGCCTTGTCCGGGCCGGGGCGGGCCGGGCCGAGCCGGCGGGCAGGGGCCTGGCCTTGTCCGGGTTTTGTCTGGGCCGGGCCGAGCCAGCGGGCAGGGGCCTGGCCTTGGGCGGGCAGGGGCCTGGCCTTGGGCGGGCAGGGGCCGGGCCGAGCCGGCGGGCAGGGGCCTGGCCTTGGCCGGGCCGGGCCGGCGGGCAGGGGCCTGGCCTTGGCCTGGCCGGTCCGGGCTGGCGGGCAGGGGCCTAGCCTTGGCCGGGCCGGGCCGAGCCAGCGGGCAGGGGCCTGGCCTTGGCCGGGCCGGGCCGGGCCGAGACGGTGGGCAGGGGCCTGGCCTTGTCCGGGCCGGGCCCGGCCGGCGGGCAGGGGCTGGCCTTGTCCGGGCCGAGCCGGGCCGAGCCGGGCCGAGCCGGCGGGCAGGGGCCCGGCCTTGGCCGGGCCGGGCCGAGCCGGCGGGCAGGGGCCTGGCCTTGTCCGGGCCGGGCCGAGCCGGGCCGAGCCGGCGGGCAGGGGCCTGGCCTTGTCCGGGCCGGGCCGAGCCGGGCCGAGCCGGCGGGCAGGGGCCTGGCCTTGTCCGGGCCGGGCCGAGCCGGGCCGAGCCGGCGGGTAGGGGCATGGCCTTGTCGGGGCCGGGCCGAGTCGGGCCGAGCCGGCGGACAGGGGCCTGGCCTTGGCCGGGCCGGGCCGGGCCGAGCTGGCGGGCAGGGGCCTGTCCTTGACCGGGCCGGGCCGGCGGGCAGGAGCCTGGCCTTGTCCGGGCCGGGCCGAGACGGGCCGAGCCGGCAGGCAGGGGCCTGGCCTTGTCCGGGCCGGGCCGAGCCAGCGGGCAGGGGCCTGGCCTTGGGCGGGCCGGGCCGGGCCCAGCCGGCGGGCAGGGGCCTGGCCTTGGCCGGGCCGAGTCGGCGGGCAGGGGCCTGGCCTGGGCCGGGCCGAGCCGGCGGGCAGGGGCCTGGCTTTGTCCGGGCCGAGCCGGGCCGAGCCGGCGGGCAGGGGCCTGGCCTGGGCCGGGCCGGGCCGTGCCGGCGGGCAGGGGCCTGGCCTTGGCCGGGCCAGGCCGGCGGGCAGGGGACTGGCTTTGTACGGGCCGAGCCGGGCCGAGCCGGCGGGCAGGGGCCTGGCCTGGGCCGGGCCGGGCCGTGCCGGCGGGCAGGGGCCTGGCCTTGGCCGGGCCGGGCCGAGCCGGCGGGCAGGAGCCTGCCCTTGGCCGGGCCGGGCCGAGCCGACGGGCAGGGGCCTGGCCTTGGCCAGGCCGGGCCGGGCCGAGCAGGCGGGCAGGGGCCTGGCCTTGGCCAGGACGGGACGGGACGGGCCGAGCCGGCGGGCAGGGGCCTGGCCTTGGCCAGGCCTGGCCGGGCCGAGCAGGCGGGCAGGGGCCTGGCCTTGGCCAGGACGGGCTGGGCCGGGCCGAGCCGGCGGGCAGGGGCCTGGCCTTGGCCGGGCCGGGCCGAGCCGGCGGGCAGGGGCCTGGCCTTGGCCGGGCAGGGGCCGGGCCGAGCCGGCGGGCAGGGGCCTGGCCTTGGCCGGGCAGGGGCCTGGCCTTGGCCGGGCCGGGCCGAGCCGGCGGGCAGGGGCCTGGACTTGTCCGGGCCGGGCCGGGCCGAGCCGGCGGGCAGGGGCCTGGCCTTGTCCGGGCCGGGGCGGGCCGGGCCGGCGGGCAGGGGCCTGGCCTTGGCCAGGACGGGACGGGATGGGCCGAGCCGGCGGGCAGGGGCCTGGCCTTGGCCAGGACGGGACGGGATGGGCCGAGCCGGCGGGCAGGGGCCTGGCCTTGGCCAGGCCGCGCCGGGCCGAGCAGGCGGGCAGGGGCCTGGCCTTGGCCAGGACGGGCTGGGCCGGGCCGAGCCGGCGGGCAGGGGCCTGGCCTTGGCCGGGCCGGGCCGAGCCGGCGGGCAGGGGCCTGGCCTTGGCCGGGCCGGGCCGAGCCGGCGGGCAGGGGCCTGGCCTTGGCCGGGCCTGGCCGAGCCGGCGGGCCGGGGCCTGGCCTTGGCCGGGCCGGGCCAAGCCTGCGGGCAGGGGCCTGGACTTGTCCGGGCCGGGCCGGGCCGAGCCGGCGGGCAGGGGCCTGGCCTTGTCCGGGCCGGGGCGGGCCGGGCCGAGCCGGCGGGCAGGGGCCTGGCCTTGTCCGGGTTTTGTCTGGGCCGGGCCGAGCCAGCGGGCAGGGGCCTGGCCTTGGGCGGGCAGGGGCCGGGCCGAGCCGGCGGGCAGGGGCCTGGCCTTGGCCGGGCAGGGGCCTGGCCTGGGCCGGGCCAGGCCGAGCCGGCGGGCAGGTGCCTGGCCTCGGCCGGGACTTGGCCGGGCCGGGCCGAGCCGGCGGGCAGGAGCTGGCCTTGTCCGGGCCGGGCCGGGCCGAGCCGGCGGGCAGGGGCCTGGCCTTGTCCGGGCCGGGCCGAGCGGGGGGGCAGGGGCCTGGCCTTGGCCGTGCCGGGCCGAAGCGGCGGGCAGGGGCCTGGCCTTGGCCGGGCCGGGCCAAACTGGCGGGCAGGGGCTGGCCTTGTCCGGGCCGGGCCGGGCCGAGCCAGCGGGCAGGGGCCTGGCCTTGTCCGGGCCGGTCCGGGCCGGCGGGCAGGGGCCTGGCCTTGTCCGGGCCGGGCCGAGCCGGGCCGAGCCGGCGGGCAGGGGCCCGGCCTTGGCCTGGCCGGGCCGGGCTGGCGGGCAGGGGCCTGGCCTTGGCCGGGCCGAGCCGGCGGGCAGGGGCCTGGCCTTGGCCTGGCCGGGCCGGGCTGGCGAGCAGGGGCCTGGCCTTGGCCGGGCCGAGCCGGCGGGCAGGGGCCTGGTCTTGTCCGGGCCGGGCCGAGCCGGGCCGAGCCGGCGGGCAGGGGCCTGGCTTTGTCCGGGCCGGGCCGAGCCGGGCCGAGCCGGCGGGCAGGGGCCTGGCTTTGTCCGGGCCGAGCCGGGCCGAGCCGGCGGGCAGGGGCCTGGCCTTGGCCGGGCCGGGCCGGGCCGAGCCGGCGGGCAGGGGCCTGGCCTTGTCCGGGCCGGGCCGGGCCGTGCCGAGCCGGCGGGCAGGGGCCTGGCCTTGTCCGGGCCGGGCCGGGCCGAGCCGGCGGGCAGGGACCTGGCCTGGTCCGGGCCGGGCCGAGCCGGGCCGAGCCGGCGGGTAGGGGCATGGCCTTGGCCGGGCCGGGCCGGGCCGAGCCGGCGGGCAGGGGCCTGGCCTTGTCCGGGCCGGGGAGGGCCGGGCCGAGCCGGCGGGCAGGGGCCTGGCCTTGTCCGGGTTTTGTCTGGGCCGGGCCGAGCCAGCGGGCAGGGGCCTGGCCTTGGGCGGGCAGGGGCCTGGCCTTGGGCGGGCAGGGGCCGGGCCGAGCCGGCGGGCAGGGGCCTGGCCTTGGCCGGGCCGGGCCGGCGGGCAGGGGCCTGGCCTTGGCCTGGCCGGTCCGGGCTGGCGGGCAGGGGCCTAGCCTTGGCCGGGCCGGGCCGAGCCAGCGGGCAGGGGCCTGGCCTTGGCCGGGCCGGGCCGGGCCGAGACGGTGGGCAGGGGCCTGGCCTTGTCCGGGCCGGGCCCGGCCGGCGGGCAGGGGCTGGCCTTGTCCGGGCCGAGCCGGGCCGAGCCGGGCCGAGCCGGCGGGCAGGGGCCCGGCCTTGGCCGGGCCGGGCCGAGCCGGGCCGAGCCGGCGGGCAGGGGCCTGGCCTTGTCCGGGCCGGGCCGAGCCGGGCCGAGCCGGCGGGTAGGGGCATGGCCTTGTCGGGGCCGGGCCGAGTCGGGCCGAGCCGGCGGACAGGGGCCTGGCCTTGGCCGGGCCGGGCCGGGCCGAGCCGGCGGGCAGGGGCCTGTCCTTGGCCGGGCCGGGCCGGCGGGCAGGAGCCTGGCCTTGTCCGGGCCGGGCCGAGACGGGCCGAGCCGGCAGGCAGGGGCCTGGCCTTGTCCGGGCCGGGCCGAGCCAGCGGGCAGGGGCCTGGCCTTGGGCGGGCAGGGGCCGGGCCGAGCCGGCGGGCAGGGGCCTGGCCTTGGCCGGGCCGGGCCGGGCCCAGCCGGCGGGCAGGGGCCTGGCCTTGGCCGGGCCGAGTCGGCGGGCAGGGGCCTGGCCTGGGCCGGGCCGAGCCGGCGGGCAGGGGCCTGGCTTTGTCCGGGCCGAGCCGGGCCGAGCCGGCGGGCAGGGGCCTGGCCTGGGCCGGGCCGGGCCGTGCCGGCGGGCAGGGGCCTGGCCTTGGCCGGGCCAGGCCGGCGGGCAGGGGACTGGCTTTGTCCGGGCCGAGCCGGGCCGAGCCGGCGGGCAGGGGCCTGGCCTGGGCCGGGCCGGGCCGTGCCGGCGGGCAGGGGCCTGCCCTTGGCCGGGCCGGGCCGATCCGGCGGACAGGGGCCTGGCCTTGGCCGGGCCGGGCCGGGTCGGGCCGAGCCGACGGGCAGGGGCCTGGCCTTGGCCAGGCCGGGCCGGGCCGAGCAGGCGGGCAGGGGCCTGGCCTTGGCCAGGACGGGACGGGACGGGCCGATCCGGCGGGCAGGGGCCTGGCCTTGGCCAGGCCTGGCCGGGCCGAGCAGGCGGGCAGGGGCCTGGCCTTGGCCAGGACGGGCTGGGCCGGGCCGAGCCGGCGGGCAGGGGCCTGGCCTTGGCCGGGCCGGGCCGAGCCGGCGGGCAGGGGCCTGGCCTTGGCCGGGCAGGGGCCGGGCGGAGCCGGCGGGCAGGGGCCTGGCCTTGGCCGGGCAGGGGCCTGGCCTTGGCCGGGCCGGGCCGAGCCGGCGGGCAGGGGCCTGGACTTGTCCGGGCCGGGCCGGGCCGAGCCGGCGGGCAGGGGCCTGGCCTTGTCCGGGCCGGGGCGGGCCGGGCCGAGCCGGCGGGCAGGGGCCTGGCCTTGTCCGGGTTTTGTCTGGGCCGGGCCGAGCCAGCGGGCAGGGGCCTGGCCTTGGGCGGGCAGGGGCCTGGCCTTGGGCGGGCAGGGGCCGGGCCGAGCCGGCGGGCAGGGGCCTGGCCTTGGCCGGGCAGGGGCCTGGCCTGGGCCGGGCCGGGCTGAGCCGGCGGGCAGGTGCCTGGCCTCGGCCGGGACTTGGCCGGGCCGGGCCGAGCCGGCGGGCAGGAGCTGGCCTTGTCCGGGCCGGGCCGGGCCGAGCCGGCGGGCAGGGGCCTGGCCTTGGCCAGGACGGGACGGGATGGGCCGAGCCGGCGGGCAGGGGCCTGGCCTTGGCCAGGCCGCGCCGGGCCGAGCCGGCGGGCAGGGGCCTGGCCTTGGCCGGGCCGGGCCGAGCCGGCGGGCAGGGGCCTGGCCTTGGCCGGGCCGGGCCGAGCCGGCGGGCAGGGGCCTGGCCTTGGCCGGGCCTGGCCTAGCCGGCGGGCGGGGCCTGGCCTTGGCCGGGCCGGGCCAAGCCTGCGGGCAGGGGCCTGGACTTGTCCGGGCCGGGCCGGGCCGAGCCGGCGGGCAGGGGCCTGGCCTTGTCCGGGCCGGGGCGGGCCGGGCCGAGCCGGCGGGCAGGGGCCTGGCCTTGTCCGGGTTTTGTCTGGGCCGGGCCGAGCCAGCGGGCAGGGGCCTGGCCTTGGGCGGGCAGGGGCCGGGCCGAGCCGGCGGGCAGGGGCCTGGCCTTGGCCGGGCAGGGGCCTGGCCTGGGCCGGGCCGGGCTGAGCCGGCGGGCAGGGGCCTGGCCTTGGCTGGGCCAGGCCGAGCCGGCGGGCAGGTGCCTGGCCTCGGCCGGGCCTTTGCCGGGCCGGGCCGAGCCGGCGGGCAGGAGCTGGCCTTGTCCGGGCCGGGCCGGGCCGAGCCGGCGGGCAGGGGCCTGGCCTTGTCCGGGCCGGGCCGAGCGGGGGGGCAGGGGCCTGGCCTTGGCCGTGCCGGGCCGAAGCGGCGGGCAGGGGCCTGGCCTTGGCCGGGCCGGGCCAAACTGGCGGGCAGGGGCTGGCCTTGTCCGGGCCGGGCCGGGCCGAGCCAGCGGGCAGGGGCCTGGCCTTGTCCGGGCCGGGCCGAGCCAGCGGGCAGGGGCCTGGCCTTGTCCGGGCCGGTCCGGGCCGGCGGGCAGGGGCCCGGCCTTGGCCTGGCCGGGCCGGGCTGGCGGGCAGGGGCCTGGCCTTGGCCGGGCCGAGCCGGCGGGCAGGGGCCTGGCCTTGGCTGGGCCAGGCCGAGCCGGCGGGCAGGTGCCTGGCCTCGGCCGGGCCTTGGCCGGGCCGGGCCGAGCCGGCGGGCAGGAGCTGGCCTTGTCCGGGCCGGGCCGGGCCGAGCCGGCGGGCAGGGGCCTGGCCTTGTCCGGGCCGGGCCGAGCGGGGGGGCAGGGGCCTGGCCTTGGCCGTGCCGGGCCGAAGCGGCGGGCAGGGGCCTGGCCTTGGCCGGGCCGGGCCGAACTGGCGGGCAGGGGCTGGCCTTGTCCGGGCCGGGCCGGGCCGAGCCAGCGGGCAGGGGCCTGGCCTTGTCCGGGCCGGTCCGGGCCGGCGGGCAGGGGCCTGGCCTTGTCCGGGCCGGGCCGAGCCGGGCCGAGCCGGCGGGCAGGGGCCCGGCCTTGGCCTGGCCGGGCCGGGCTGGCGGGCAGGGGCCTGGCCTTGGCCGGGCCGAGCCGGCGGGCAGGGGCCTGGCCTTGGCCTGGCCGGGCCGGGCTGGCGAGCAGGGGCCTGGCCTTGGCCGGGCCGAGCCGGCGGGCAGGGGCCTGGTCTTGTCCGGGCCGGGCCGAGCCGGGCCGAGCCGGCGGGCAGGGGCCTGGCTTTGTCCGGGCCGGGCCGAGCCGGGCCGAGCCGGCGGGCAGGGGCCTGGCTTTGTCCGGGCCGAGCCGGGCCGAGCCGGCGGGCAGGGGCCTGGCCTTGGCCGGGCCGGGCCGGGCCGAGCCGGCGGGCAGGGGCCTGGCCTTGTCCGGGCCGGGCCGGGCCGTGCCGAGCCGGCGGGCAGGGGCCTGGCCTTGTCCGGGCCGGGCCGGGCCGAGCCGGCGGGCAGGGACCTGGCCTGGTCCGGGCCTGGCCTGGGCCGGGCCGGGCCGAGCCGGCGGGCCGGGGCCTGGCCTGGGCCGGGCCGGGCCGGTGCCTGGCCTTGGGACAGCAGTGGGGAAAGAAGAACTTTTAAAGATAGTCTAGTGTTGCTCTCATTCTAGAGGTGAATGATCAACTTTCTGTACCATTCTTGACAAATGCTTGCCTAATTTATTCTTAAACATTTCCTGTAAGTATTACTACTGTTGTAAAGATTGCCACATACCCTAAGTTTTTCAGGTTGTAATTTAAGCCCCATGATTCCGTGTAACTGTGTGCAGTGGATGCACACAAAAGTTCTTCCTTACAGCTACCTTTTAGAGTTTAAACATTGTTATTTCTCTTCAGTATTGCCCTTTCTAGGTTAAGCGGCTGTTTTTCAATTTATGCTTTGAAGTCAGACTCCTGTACATCGTTGAGCACCCTCTTGGACTTACTGTAGACCCTCGCCAGTTATACTACACCCTTCTTGAAAAGCAGTACATCATCTGGAGGGTTCAGCAGCTAATCCGTGCAAATGTAGCGCGGCAGAAATAATGCTTGGACGTACTAACTCCAGTGTGATGTGTGAGGAGGAATCACTGGGCCTTTTGATTAGCAAGAAACGGTACGTAAAAACTAGGTGACAGAAATAGGACACGCAGCTGGCATCCTCGTCTTCAAGCTTACAGTGCAGCTCCGTGGGCTTTGGCTGACTAAAGAAGAGCATGAGGCACAGGAGGGAACTGCTGCTGGATCTTAGTGAAAGGATGGTAAGTCATTTGGAGAGAGGTTTTCAAAGCCGGGAATTCAAGTCGGGTGCCCGATTCCAGATTGCCTGTGAAATCCCTGTGTACTTCCCTCGCTTGTCTAACTTTGTGTTGTATATTGTCTAGCAGCTTTTCTTTGAAAGTTAACAAAGCTACACTTGTGTGATAGGTGATGTAATGATCTCATAACAATAGGCAAAATCCAAGTCGCAGAAAACGCCAGCATTTGAAAGAGAGCCCTGATAAATTGCTAGTGCCTTATACCACTGCCACTTACCAGGCCTTCCATGTTAGAGCTGTCTTAATCATTGATGCTGTTTCCTCAGACTTGGAGCTGTAATATCTGCTTCTTGTTTCAGGGTTTATTATGAAGTTGCTGATGGTACTGCCTTAGCCCTTTGGCTAAGAAGAATAGCAAATAATTTGTGGATTATCCGTAGAAGCAGCAGCCAAACAGCATTCTCTTCCAATCAATAGGGAAGAAAGCTGCTGCACCGGTTTGTCTGGGTTCCCTCATACCAAAGGTCTTTCTCACATTTATTGATCCTTTTTGCAACTTGTTCAGGGTCAGTTGATGACAGGAGCGAACTGTCACGTCTTTGAAAAGTGCTTGTAACTGTGAAAAGAGGTTTGTTGACTTCCTTACGTGATAAGTAGACATTGAAGAAATTGCATGTTGCTCATCTCTTAAGTCAGAGACCGGAATTGGATAGATGCTGTGTTACTAGAAAATAAAATACAACTGGGCCCCTTGAGACAGAAATGTCTTGATGAAATCGTGTCATATTATCACAGAGACATAGTGATTGTTTTCTCAACTAACAAACAGATCCTAGGCAAAAATAATGTTTGTTCCAGGTAATTCTGGTCAGTCTCCCAAGGCAGTGGATCTGCTTTGCAAATGAGAAAAAGTGGACCTAAATACTATTTTTGTTCCCCAGTTCAAAATGGGCACCGCAGAGCCTCTACAGTTTTCAAATCGGTAGCAGCTCCTTTGCCTGCTTGTTAGCAGACAGAGCAGAATCTGTACTTTCTCCTGTATGGCTCTTGAAAGAAACTTGGTTGAACTCCTTTGCTTGGTGGAAAAAAAAGTGGGATGTTGGATCAAGTGCAACTGTAGCAAATACTGACCTTCCTGAAACTATTTAGAGTGTTCATGTGTTGATACTCGTTAGAAAAAACCAAAACTTGAAAAAAATCCTATAAGGATTAAGCTATAAGATTGTTTTCAGGGGAAGAAAAGGAAAAAAAAAAAAAGGAAAACTAAATGGAAGATAGTTTTAGAGAAAGTAACGTTCATAGCACTTGGAGGTAACATAGCTGTCTGTAAACAGGATGCTTAAGGAAAAGATACTTGGTCTCTTTATGATTCTTTCTGTGGCCTTCTGACTGAAAAGTCTGACTGTGTGAACCCTGGTTATCTGTGTTACGGAAAACTGATGTGCTTTGCAAGCTGAGATTCTTCTGCAACAGAGCAAAGTAGGAGAGACATGGTCTTGTGGTTTGGGTTACTATCATGTAATTTACACAGACTGTGTAACAGCCAATTTTGTGATTTAAAAACTTCATTTAACTGCTAAAGGATGAATGTGCCCCATGAATAGTTTCTCGTGTTCATGCACATTGCCAGTGATTTACTACTGAGAGAAGTCCTAGCAATTGTAAACAACTAGATAATTCATCAGAACATCACACATAAATATATCTCCAGTGATTTTTATATCACAGTTAGTCTAATGCATTAACTTTTTATCTGTGGAGCTCTTCCGTAATAATCTACTTCTCATTTTATGGGATAGACCATGAAAGAATTTCTTGAAATATCTAAAAGACAACATTGGATGACAAAAGGGGAGAGACAGAATGGGTTTTGAAGTGTCGATGCAGTATTACAGATTGTGTTGCCATTCATAGAGGAGAAGACTACTTTGGTTATGATACCAAAAGATTTCTCTTCCACATCTGTAAGCTACACTAATTATTTTATGCTTAGAAGCTTAAAAGATCCTGAGAAGTTAATTTCAAGCTCTTAGTAAAGTCTACATGGCGAACATGATATTATTCCCCTTGTGTGGTTTAGATTAACACGTATCTTTCTCAGTGACAACTATTAAACTGAAAGATTTATTTTCACATATCATGGATATCAGAAATGATAAGAGTACGTAAATTGTTGGAGGTTTGGACTTACAAGTCTACTGAAGGCTTTAAGTGCCTGATTAATGTTTAAGAGCAGAAGAAACCCTACTGAATTCAGGTGGGACCATGTTTTTGTGAAGCAGCACAACTTGTTTTAGTACACCCCGTGCACTTTTGTACCCACACATACCCTACCCCCTGTGTCCGTGTCTCCCCCATATGCTCCCCGCTGCTCCACCCCACCCCCTTCACCCACACGAGTTGTTTCCCCCTGCGCCCCCTGCTCTCCTGTCTCCTGCCCTGCCTCCCTCCTTTCCCTCCTCCGTATTCCACACCACCACCCCCCATCATCCATCAGGCTCCAGACCCCTGATGTGTTGCCTGCACCATGTTCTCTGTAATTTTTTTTCCTTCTTTTCCTTACAAGTTGTTGTTGTTTCTTTTTAATGATGATTAAACTGTTTTTGTTTCAAGCCACGAGTTTTCTCACTTTTGCCCTTTCCGATTGTCTCCCCGTCCCGCTGGGGGCGGGGGAGCGAGTGAGCGGTCGCGTGGGCCTTCGTTGCTGGCTGGCGTTAAACCAGGACACGAGGTGAGTTGCAAGCCCTGTCTGGCTAATGCTGGAGGCTCTCTGTGTTCCTCCTGCCATCTCGACGGGCCGTCCTTGTTCTTCATCGCCGCTTTATAGCGAGCGCCTCTCGCTCTGTAAGCGGCAGTACTGGGGCCGTGTTGCAGGCGGCAAAGGGCAGTTGTGACGCTTGCTGGCAGGAGCGGCAAGGAGTGCGGAGCCACGCTCCTGTAGGGAGCAAAGATGGAACCTCGAGGGCTCTGTGGTCCTCTGCTGAGGACATCTAATATCCCGACAGGCCTCTTTGCTTTCCCTGCCTCAGTCTGATTACTTTGCACGCCAGAGGGCAGGGCGGTAAGTAACACTGTGCAGCGTCTTTTCGATAAGAGACAAGCCCCGCGCAAGAAGCCTTGCGTGCGTGCAGGATTAGGAGAGCAGCGTTCTGATAGCACGGAGGTGCCCACCCCGACCGAGCCCCAGGGTCGCCGGGGTATCGCTGGCTTGCAGGTGGGCCGCTCGCATCTGGTGTGCTGGGCCGCGGCCTTTCCTGCCGAACAGAGCTGCCCCTCTGGCACGAAGCAGCTTTGGGTCTCTTGTGGCCTGCCTTCAGGCTGTCACCTGAACCAGGCGTTATTTTTTGTTGTAAATCTCTCGCCAGCGTCTGCTGCCTGGCTGCTGTCGCTCCTGCAACCCTGATGCCACATGCAGAAGGATACAGCAGACCCTGGGGCTTGCTGAGGTGCACCGCGGGGTCCGTATGCCGCACGGCCACATAGCGTGCGAGCGAGCGAGGCTCCGTGCCTAGGAAGCCTCGTCTTGCAAGACCTGTGTTACTCCTAGGGGGAGGATGGCCGTGCTGCCGGAGTTACAGAAGAGGTGGGGAGCAGGAGAGGAGCAGAAAGAAGCATCTGAACTGGCAAATTCTCCTGGCAGTGCCAAGAACAAGAGCTGTGGTGAGCCCTGGGCCCTCGGGGCCCCGTCTCCCCTCTTCGGCGTTCTGGTCCCTCCCCTGGTCCCTTCTCTTTCCCACACCCCTGCCCATTTTTTCTTTTTTTTTTTTTTTTTTTTCTTTCCTCCCTTGTACCTCTGATACTGAAAAGCTGGTCAAAGAAACTCCCTAAGACTCGTTTTGGAGTTTTAGAAAGCGGGCATTCTTCATTGCAGTGCTGGATGCACGGGGGATAGTTCCACCTAGTGTGCATGCCACAGCTTTAGCACAAACAGGTTATATAGAATAACTAATTGCTTATTAATCAGATTAGTACACATATACATAAAAACGACGGCAACCGATTATCATAGTACTGCCTACATCCAATCATGCGCAATGAAGGATCCATTTGAGATGAAGGGCTGCTTTTGCGACCACCGACCTATTTGAAGTTCTTGCTGGCTGTCCTCGAAGTCTTTATTCTTGTCCTTGTTCTTTGATCTTGAAGCTTAATGCAGTTTCAATCACATGTGGTCAGTTTCAGCATTGTTCTCATTTAGCGTACAGGAACATCTAGTCATAAGAGCAAAGAACTGCAAAACTTATGAATAATTACTAGTTAGTCACTTCACTACACTTTTGTAATTATGTCCCCAGGTACCCTTTGTCTACTGTTTCAACAATAATGTTAATACATGATCATTTATCAAATCTCACTTATACAGTTATCTAACAGCAAACCAGTTTTCATCAGTCTACATTCTAAAGGAAGTGTTGTATTGTGAGCTGACCTGTTTAGCTCGAGTCCTAATTAGGGCAGCTGCTAGCCTCCCCCTTTGCTGGAATTCCTCTACTCATTTGGTGTTATTTTCTTAATATGCTGAAATACAGTTTGTGATTTTAATTTTTCAGATGTGTTGTCATAAGGGTGTGGTGATGCTCAACAGATGCCCCATCCTGTGGGAAGCACCCCCTCCATGGGGCAGGCAGTGTGGATTATCTGGTGTTGGGTCAAGAACCCAGAGCGGAATTGCTGTTGCAGATTATCCCAGATGAGGTTACCTACTCTGGATTACCTGGGTGGAGCCCCTGGTGAAGGTAAACCTCATGCATGACCCCCCCCAGCCTGTGCATGTTCTTGTGCACATATCTTACCACCGCAAACTAGCCATCTAACCCACCTTCCCTGTGAGTTTTTTCCCATGCCGATTGGTGGGGGCATCACCCCCTTCCCCCCACCCGCTGTGTATCCCTGAAGTTCCATGTTTTCTTGGTGTCATTTGTGGCTGCAGCCCCCCTCCCCCCCACCCCAAACCGCGGGGGTGTGGCTTCTGCTGACCCTTTCCTGCATGACTGCAGGGGGTGTTGTTGCCCCCCTGCCCTGCCCTGGCCTGTCCTTGTAGGGCATGGCTGCTGCCTGTTCCCCCCCATGTATTTCCATGGGGTTTTTTTGGTGTCTTTTGTGCTTTGGGGCTCTTGTACCTCTGTTAAGGGAGTCAGCTGGAGACATGCTCAGGGGGACTCTGCATCATTGGCTATTCACAGGAAATAATTTGTTTTGCAACCAGAGATATTTTGGAGACGGAATTCTTAAGGGATCTAATTCTGCTTTTTGATTCATTCCTATCCAGAAGGTAGTTCTGGTAGAAGTAAGGAGGTATGCACAGTCTTGCTAGAAATGAAGCATAACCCCAGAGTGTTTTGGCTTTTTTATAGGAAACTAAAGCACATCATTTTTGATAACAACATTGTCATTGCATTTAATGAGCTAGTTTCCTACCTAGTTTGGAAGGGCATCTATTGTTTTCTATCTAGGCCCCAGACAAATTAAGTTGAATTCCCTACCTGGTCCCATTGCTGATGCAATACGTGTAGCTGTAGCACAGGAGCGCAGGTATCATCGTTGTCAGTAAGGGTCACTTTCTCTGTTCAGGGTCTCATTTGCTGTAAATTTAAGGCAGGTGAGAACAGTGCTGCTGCTCCTCCAGCTGACTTTATAGCTGCTGGTGGTTTGCCCTTCCCCTTTCCCAGGGGATTGTGCTAAGGGTGGTGGGCGGGGGCTCGGGGGTATTTGAGCCACAGGCTCTGCTGAGGGAGCTCATTGTGCTCCTGGGTTTCTCTGGTGTTGGTGCTCAGCTCTTCCTTGAGTGCTTTGCAGCTTTTGAGCTGGCTCAGCCCTTTGGGAAGAGGTGTCTGCCTGAGGTAAGAGCTTCAGGACCAGTCAAGGTTCAGCAGCATGTGTGGTAGAAAGTAACACTTTGTCCTGGGTTCAGCTGGGATAGAGTTAATTTTTACAGGAACCTGGGATGTGGGGGGCATAGCTGGGGCAGCTGACCTGAACTAGCCAAGGAGCTATTCCATACCATGTGATATCATGCTCAGTATATAAATGGGGATCGGGCCCGGGGAGCGCTCGACTTTCGGTGGGGGAAGTGGTGGAGCGTTGGGTTCCGGGTGGTGAGCAGTTGCACTGTGCATCACTCTTTTTGTTTACTCTTTCGTTAGTACCGTTGTTGTTGTTGCAATTTTGTTTTGTGTTGTCCCAGTAAACTGCCTTTATCTTAACCCTTGAGGTTCCTTTTTTTTTTTCCTTTTCTCCCCTCTGTCTCCTCCCTATCCCACCGGAGGGGGGCGGGAGGAGTGAGCGAGCGGCTGCGTGGTCCTTTGTTACCGGCTGGGCTGAAACCACGACACACTTGTATGCAGCTTTTTTTTTTTTCCCCCTTTCTTTTTTTCAGGTCAGTAATTTTGTTTCGAGTGTTCTGTTTCTCGAAATGAGCATTCAGTGATGGAGTTAAGTATTCTTTATTGCAGCGCTGGAAGAACGGAGGATCGCTCCTCCAAATGTGCTTTCTGGCTGGGACTAATTGTATAGGTTAAATACCTGCCTTACATACATATTCATAAAATTTCTGAGAAATAATATACATATTCATTGATTTTCCGAGAAGTCATTAGCATATGTAAATGTCCTTTATGCATGCGTGTTGAAGGTCTTCGGTGGTCTTCTGGAGTCCTCTGGTGGTCTTCCATAGTCTTCCTCACTTGTCCGCTGTTTGAACTTTGTTGTACGAGTTTGCGCAGTACGATCCCCTTCTGGGCCCCACAAACAACTTCTCTGCTTATCACCTAGCTTTTGGCTCAGTCACCACAAGAGACAGAACATATTTTCTTATCAAACAGAATACCTCCTCAAAGAGGGCATGTTATTTTGTCTTATATTACAGACACAGGAATCTTGTGCTTTATGTCCTTGGCTTGTCTACGTAAATCAACTTACAGAGGCAGTTGTTAACCTTCTAACAAATTCCTGAGTCTTTTATTTAGCAATACACTGAGTCTAAACATATGTTCTATTTCTACATCTACTAGGCCTAGTGTCAGGTTCTGCATCAGTTCAGGGGTAGAAAGATGGTTTAATAGTATGCATTGTTTGGGGGTTTTTTTGTTGTTTGGGTTTTTTTTTTATTCTTCATGCATTGTGTTTTCCTGCAATTCCCAACTTTATTGAAGAAGGAACGTTGGGTTTTTAACAGTTCTGCTGTGTAAGTTATCTCTCTTAACGGGACTGATGGTGACATTGTTTAGCAGGAGTTAGGGTGAGCATCTTGTATGTATTTGTATATGGAGTTTTAGTACTACTGATGAAAGCAGAAGGGCCGTGAGGCACAGTGCCCTTCAGGGTTTGGGGTGCCTTTCCTCATTGCCCACAGAATGCCACGTTGTCCTTAGAATCTTTGCAGCTGGTGGCAGGCCCCTCGTAGATTACAAGGCTTGGGACTTGACTTTATTTTGTGGGCATGTAGCAGAGCTCAGAGTCTCTGGGGAGCTGTAGGTTAGGGGGTGCCCCCAGAATTTGGGATGTTGCTCAGAAGAGCGGCTCTTGAGGAGTAGCCACTGAAGGGGGTTCAGGAGTGCAGATTGAGGGCAGGAGGTGTCAGGAAGCAGTGGGGTTCCTTTCCTGACAGTTGAGGAGAAGAAAAGGGGTTTCTTAAGTTTTGGGACTGCTGGGGAAAGGGAGGAGGGTTCACCAGCCCTTCTCAGAGGAGTTTTGCAGTTGGATTTGAATGTCATAGAATCGTAGAATGGTTTGGGTTGGAAGGCACCATAAAGATCCTCTAGTTCCAACCCTCCCCCACGGACGCCGTCCGCAAGACCAGGTTGCTGAAAGCCCCATCTGACTTGGCCTTGAATGCTTCCAGGGAGGGAGCATCCGCAGGTTCTCTGGGCAACGCGTTCCAGTGCCTCGCCACCCCTAGTGAGAAACGTCTTCCTAACGCCTAAACTAAATGTACCCTCCTTAGGACTAAAGCCGTTACCGCCTTGTCCTATGGCTGTACTCCCTTGTAAAAAGTCCCTCTGCAGGTTTCTTATAGGCACCCTTTACGTACCGTGAAGTCTGCTATAAGGTCTCCCGAAAAGCTGCATGCCGGTGAGCGGTCCGAGAAGGTGAGGCGGTCGTCGGCCGGGTCGGTGTTGAATAGCAAAGTATTATGGGGCTGCTCGGTTCAGCCTTTACCTTCTGTTGTGGAGGTGCTGTGTGGGCTATCTTTGAATTGGATGAGCGTTTCAGGTGAGCTGTGGATTAGCGAGGAGGAGCGTGGGGCCGATGGCTTCTCATGAGTGCCACGCTAACGTGGTTTCTCTCGGTACCTTAGATACCACGAGTGATGATGGCTGCAGGGTCTGAGTCTGGAATGAGCGGGGAAGTGAACACGGTGGCACTTGTGAGGAGGGGGGAGTTGGGGAAGTAGTTGGCGTTGGCCAGCGGGATGCTTACTCCCTTTTCTGATTTGTTTGTGTTTGTTTTTTTCATTGCAGATGTTGAAGAGCAATGTTCCCCTTGAGGAACATCCCAGTTAGCCCGTGTGGTTTTGTGGAGGATGGATTTGGACCCTCAGCCCTCTGAAAGCTAAGTTGAGGGACCAGGCTGAGAGGAAGGGACAAAGCTGGGAATAGCAGGGAGGAGTTGTAAAGTTAGCGCAGGAGAGAGGGCTGTCCCAAAGCAGTCGCCTTTGCGCAGGAGAAGGGAGCGGGTTGCTTTTCAGCACAAGACCCGTGTGTGCCGGGCAGGGCAGTTCCAGCCCGTGTCCGCGGTGGCGTGTAGTTTGTGTAGTCTGTCTTGTGCGCTTAGACCTTCCTCGGGTCTCGATGTCCTTGTCGCGCTTTGCGCCAGAGGAGCGAGGCATGCGCTTCGGGTGCTGTCCCTAGGGTTTTGAATGCTCTTACTCATTGGCCCGGTGCCAATCGGGTGCTTCTTTTCTTGCGCTCGGAGCTCTAAAGCATGGATCGGTCTTGGCGGGTTCCGGTCAGTGCTCTATGGCAGCATTTTTTCAGCCTGCATCGGCAGCTCTGCTCTCTAGCCGTCCGTTTTCTCGGAGTGGGACTTCTTCCCCGCATCCTGACATCCTTAGGTCTCGACGCCAGGCTTCTGGCGCATCTGTCGTCTGGGTTTTGACAGTGCTGTCTTGTAACGGGCCGCTCCGTTTGACTCCTCTGGGTCTGCTGTGGAGCCTCCTGGCCTCGCGGTTGCGGCCCCGTAAGTCATCTTGCCCGACGGCGCCTCCCGTCCGGGGGTCATTCTTCTTGCTGAGAGTTTTCTCTCTCGTTGAATCACCTCGTTGGTGGCGTTCCACGTGGTGACGTTCTGCACACGGTGTGCTTGGCTTGGAGCTGCTCTGCCTGGGGGGGTGTGGAGTCAGGGGTAGGTGGAACAGCGATAAGAGTCTACGGGTGAAACGTTGATGTGCCTAGACCATTTAGGCGAGGGTTGTACAGTCATCTCGGCTCGAGTAGCCATCAGCGGCCTGCGCGGACAGCCGTGCCGATAGTGTTTCACGGAGACAATTGGAGCCGTGTGGCAGGGGTTGTTGAGGGGCAGTGAAGCGGATTTGAGTCTCTAAGGTGTTAAGACTTGCACGTGATGGGCTCCAAGTTTGGCCCTGGGTTTTTTTGGTTGGTGGGGTGTAGGGTTTAGGGTTACTCCGTGCAGGGCCCGGATGATAGAACACCAGTATGATGATCAAAGTCGCCCCTTTATTGAGCTTAGCTGATCATTCTTACACAACTCTCTAAGTTGTTTAGAAGCTTTGATTGGCTGCTGCACGCAAGCATGTGGTGTCCATGCGCACAAGCGTAAGCGGTGATTGGTTACATCGATACTGTCCACGCGTAGAAACATAAGATACAGTTAGTTATACTCGCTCTGTACACGTGCATACACACAGGATATAATTGGCTATGTTAGAGCATGCAAAACTTGTCTTAGTCCAACTGGTCGAGATAAGCCCCTGAATTGAGGTCGGTTGTGCCAAGTTCCCTTTATCGTGGAATGTGCACCTGTGTTTTTCTAATTGGGATCTTTCTTCTTCTGTCTTCTTGTTTGTTCTGTTCAGAGCCTTCAAAGGTGTCTGGAACTCTCTTGCGACCATGAGCTACTTTCAGGGCCAGTAACTAAGTTCCATATAATTGAACCCTACAGTAGGCAGGGGGGGGTGTGTGTTGGGTTTTTTTGTTGTTTTTTTGTTTGTTTTTTTGGTTGTGTGTTGTTTTTTTTTTTTTGTTGTTTTTAAAATGACAGGCTGTAGCTGCATTCCAGATGGTCTTTGTAGATGGAATCAAGACCTTTGGAGTTGTGAAGCTCTTGCTCTGCATCCAGGTGACTCATTCAATATGTTTGGGTTTTTTTTTTTCAGATGTGGAGGGACAGGATGTGTCCCACAGAGCGATGGGGGAAGGCAGCAGAGCACTGTAAGGAGTTGAGTCTGTGAGTGGACTCTGAAGGAAGATGCATCCGGTGGCTCTATGAGACTGCTTTGCTTTGCTGTGTTTTGCAGTTTTCTTGCATTGTATTGGTCTGTATTTGCCTTTGCCCTGTGGTGTTTTGTTGTGTATTTGTATCGACTGTCATGTGAGACTGTCTCGCATTGCCTGGCCCTGCATTGTGTTTTGTATTGCAGTGCTCTGTACTTGTATGGATTGCCACCTGAGACTGCCTTGCCTTCTATGGTTCTGTATTGGTTTTGTATTGTTTTGGTCTGTACTTGTATTGACTGTCACGTGAGAGTCTCTTGCATTGGCCCTGTTCTGTTTTGTCTGGTATGGCAAGGCTCTGAGTTGTTTTGCCTTGACTGAGGTAAGAGTACTGCCTTGTATGGCATTACATTTGCATGTGAATTACATGGCTCTATGTTTGTGTGTGTCTTGTATGGCATTGTAGAGGCAGCGTAGAAGGTTTAATGACTTTGGGCTCTTTGCATGCAGAGTTGAGGGGATCGCAATTGGACTGTGAACTAGCATTGAGTAAGGCAGGAACTGGGCAATGGTGTTCATCTTGTTTATGCAGATGCTTTGTGGCAAGTCTCTAGAAATGGTCAAGGCCTTGAGGTCTAAGTAGCAGCGTGATGGGTCTTGGAGCGATCGGTAACTTTGGGACAGCTCTGTGTTTGTGATGCTCTGGTTTTTTCAAGTGTCATGGAGGACACTGGCTGTGAGGATGTGTTATTTTTGGAATAGGTGGGAAGCAGGGTAGGGGAGTGGTGGAGGACTTCTCTCTCGAGGATGAAGTGTCTGTTGACAAGCTTTGTGTGTTGTTTTTGCAGGTGATGACAGGGCACGAGAGGTGCTTGAAGGAACCTTGCGTTTAGGTGACATGGCGCTACGGAGGTTGGACTGTGACACGTGGCACTGTGAAAGCTAATTATCGGGTTGAAAATGCACGGATGGTGGAGATGATGGTGCGTGTTGAAATGTTGGTGTAACGGAAGGGCAGTTTGTGGGGAGGTTGGTTGGAAGGAGGTTGGGCTGGGGCCTGGGTTTTTGCAGGTAGGGTGCTTTTTTGAGGCCCCTGCTGCTGCAGACGGGGTGACGGCCTCTTGAGGCCTGTGGACGGTATGATGGATGAGTTGAGAGTGAGGGCTGGCGTGCATGTGATCTGAACGAGTGGTGTGTTGTGAATGTCTCTAACCTTGTAGGGTTCTGTGGTTAAGCCTTTTTGGTTTTTTTTCCTTTCAGGTTGGATGTAGAGTTGAGATGTTTTTCAGGGAATTAGGAAAAAAACCCCAAACTTGGAATAAAAAACCCCAGCTGGGATATGGGTTGGTTTTTGGTGTGTCCTCCCCTGCCCCATTTATTTTTTCTTTTCCCTGGTCCCAGCTGCTCCATGAGGCAATGTTGATCGCCAATGTTTGGACTGGGGTCTGCCTCGGGCCTGGGTTTTCAAAGGCAGGGCGATTTTTTTGTTTGTTTTTTTTTTTTTTTTTTTCCAAGGCTCCCAGGAACGGTGTTCCTGTGGAGCGCTCCCCTGGAACCTGGTAATTGCCAGTCAGCACAGAGAGATATGTTGTTCGGTGGATGGTCTTTGGAAGACAGTTGAGGATTTTGTGGGGGGAGTTGGACTAGATGGCCAGCATGGAGTAGGCCAGGGTTGTGAAGTGCGTGAGTGTAACTGTATTTGTCTGTGGTGGGTTTGTAAAATATTTGGTTGCTCTTTGTAGCTTGTGATGTAATGATATTTTTCAATTTCTGGTTTTGTGTCGAGGTGTGGAAGTGGACGGTCTGTCAAGATGATTGGAGGTCACTCGTTTGGTGCCCGGGAACAGGGATCATGGCGGTAATGTCACCTCAGGGAGTAAAACTTCTGGATGTGCAGCGATGTATGTAATGGGAGCGAGGAATGTGGAAAAGACCACTCCGTAGAGCATTGCAGGTACTAAATAGTGGCATTTCTTCTTCAGGTAATGCTAAATTTTTGGAGTTTACATGTATTTGTAAAAATAGTGATTAAAAGAGGACTAAATCTAATAGTGTCAAATATTTGACGAGTGAGGCCATAAGTCTTTTCTATATATTGTAGAAAAAGTACATTGTAGAATTGGATTGAAATACTGACATAGCTGAATCTATGTGGAATGAGTAATGGACCAAATGAAGCACTAAAAATAAAATGTAAAAAAGACAGGTAATTATGTGTCCTTGTGGGAATTACAGTACTAATGGCAATCACAAAGGGAAGCGTAGAGGGAAGCATGGGCGTTTAGTGCCCATAGGTAAACTTAGCTGTTGAAGTAAGTGAAAGTGTCTGTTGGAATTAGGCATCCAAGGGCGAGTTGTAGATACCTTGAGGTAAATGTAGCTGCTGCTGGGTTAATGGAAAGGGGGTGCATTCCTTCCTCTAGTGATTGCAGAACTTTGAAATTGGAGCTGTAGGTAGAGAACCGTGAAATGGGCTCGGGCGCGGTGCGGCGCCGAAATGGGCTCGGGCGCGGTGCGGCGCCGAAATGGGCTCGGGCGCATGTGTTACTTTTCTTAAAGGGGCTGAGGTACTGTGTAACTCTGAAATGGGCTTGATGAGTGGATAACATGTGTGTAATATGTGAGGGGTTTTTTTATTCTGTTGTCCTTCTCTTTCCCTGACCCTTTGTGGTGCTCTCTACTCTTTTCATTCATGTCTTCTCTCTCTCTCCAACCTCCTGTGCTTTTCATAGTCTATCTCTTGTCATTATTATCATCTGACGCTCTGTGTTACTTTCTGTCCCATCGTATCATGTTGTATGTTTCTCCTGCTTTTTTCTTCATCTGTCCAGATCCCTGTCCCTTGTTTCTTCTATTGCTGTCCCTCTGCCTTGCTTCCTCTTGCCATCTTTTCTGTATTTCTCTCTGTTCCCTTCCCTCTTCCATCCTTTCTAACTGTATCCCCCTCTCCAGCTAGCTGTCCCTTCTCTTTTCTCTCTTCCTCCATGTCTCTCTCACAGCCTATCAATGACAGTTGTTTTTTCCTCCAGTGCTGTCCTGCTCTGTCCCTTGTTTCTCACTCTCGTTCTGTCATGCTCCCTGTGTCTTTTTGGAACTCCTCCATCTCTGTCCTGTAGCCTATCACTATTTTTTTCTTCTGCCATCCCTTTGTCCTTCTTCCAGTCTTTGTGTCTCTCTCCCTTTGTTCTCCCTCCCTTCTTTTTTTTCCTTTCTTGCTACATCTCTGTTCTGTACCACAAAAGCACGGAGGGTGTTTAGTAACAGAGAAGAAGGATATAGGCAAGGACAAAGGAAATTAATGGCTGTTATTCGGGAAGAAAGGGGAAGAGGGCCTAGACGAGACTTGCCCCGACTGGGCAAGGATCAATGCGCTTTGTGTAAGAAATTCAGTCATTGGTAGAGGGAATGCCCAGGGAACAAGGAGCATCAGAGGGCTCAAACAGGAAGAACAGTAGCCTCTGTGAAGGGAGACTGACGAGAACCTGGGGAATCTACCCTAGCGGATCCACCGGTTATAATTAAGCTAGGGAAAACAGAACAAGAGGTAGAATTTTTGGTAGATACAGGAGCAACATACTCGGTTTTGAATCAGGCTTTGATGCCCCGGGGAATGATTATGTCACGGTGAAAGGAGCGACTGGCCAAAGTGAAAAGGCATAGTTTTGTAAACCTTTAGAATATAAATTAGGAAAACAGTGGGGCATTCATAAATTTTTATATATGCCGAACTCCCCAAAGGCCCTTTGGGGAAGGGACTTGTTGGAACCATTGGGAGCAAAAATTGTATTCAAGAAGGGAGAAATTACTCTGGAGGTAAAAGATCAGCAAAATATTCAAATATTGAGCCTAACCTTAACCAGTCTCCCCCTAGAAGGAATCATTAATGAGGACATCTTAAAGCAAGTGTACCCGGGGGTATGGGCTACCGATGCACCTGGAAGAGCGAAAAGTGCTCCACCTGTTGAAGTTAGGATCAAGGAAGGCCAAAAGCTGGTAAGAATTAAACAATATCCCCTAAAGAAGAAAGACAGAGAAGGAATCCGGCCGGTGATAGAAAAATTTTTGCAGTTGGGACTATTAAAAGAGTGTGAGTCTGAATTCAATCCCCCTATATTACCTGTTCGGAAGCCTGATGGGTCATATTGGGTGGTCCAAGACTTATGGGCGGTGAATAAGATAACTGAAGATCTTTACCCGGTAGCGGCGAACCCATAGACCCTGTTAACCGTACTAACACCTGAATTGACTTGGTTTAGTGTTTTAGATTTGAAGGATGCTTTCGTTTGCCTCCCTCTCCATGAAGCCAGGCAAGACTTACTCACATTTGAATGGGAAAAGCCCAAGAGCGGTCGAAAGACCCAGCTCACTTGGACGGCCTTGCCACAAGGATTTAAGAATAGGCCTACCGTTTTTGGCAATCGGTTTGCGAAAGACTTGGAATCCTGGGAAACCCCGTCTGAGGAGGGGAAGCTGTTGCAGTATGTGGATGATATCCCGATCGCCACCAAAACAGAGAAAGATTGTACGACGTGGGCGGCGAGTCTGTTGAATTTCCTGGGACTTCAGGGGTACCGGGTATCCAAGCAAAAGGCACAGGTAATGCAAGGCAAAGTGAATTATTTGGGCTATGAAATTAGTGCGGGACAAAGACCTTTGGGACAGGCCTGTAAAGAGGCAATATGTCAAACTGGGAGACCTCAGACAGTAGAAGAGTTATGGACTTTTCTGGGAATGACAGGGTGGTGCCGATTGTGGATCTATAATTACGGATTGCTTGTTAAACCACTGTATGCGTTGACAGCCACTAAGCAGAAACACCTTGAGTGGAATAAGGAGACCGAACGAGCCTTTGAGCTACCGAAAAAGGCTTTGATGTCGGCCCTGGCCTTAGGACTCCCAGATGCGAGTAAGCTGTTTCTTCTTTACTCCCATGAGAAGCAGGGCATTGCTCTGGGAATATTAGCACAAAACCTGGGCCCGTATCGATGGGCAGTTGCCTACCTCTCTAAGCAGTTAGACACGACTGCAAAAGGTTGGCCTGGATGCCTGCGGGCGGTTGCGGCTGTGATACTAAATACACAGGAAGCCCGAAAGTTTACTCTGGGCCAGAAGATGACTGTTCTGGTGTCTCACGCAGTATCAGCAGTACTGGAAGCAAAAGGCGGACACTGGCTCTCTCCACAAAGATTCCTGAGATATCAAGCTATATTGGTAGCGCGGGATGACGTGGAGATTGTAGTCGCTAACATTGTCAACCCAGCTTCTTTTCTCAGCAGGAACACAGGAGAACCGGTACATCGTGACCGTTTGGAAACCATCAAAGCAACGTACGCCAGTTGCCCAGACGTGAAAGACGGCCCCATGGAAAACGGGGAAACTCGCTTCACAGACGGAAGCAGTTACGTCCTAAACAGTAATCGACACGCGGGATACGCCGTCACTGCCAGCCAAGAGGTAATAGAATCGGGGGCTTTGCCCAGGAACACCTCCGCACAGAAGGCAGAAATAATTGCTCTAACCCGCGCCCTGGAATTGGCCCAGGGCAAAGTTGTGAACATTTATACAGACTCAAAATATGCCTTTGGAGTTGTACACGCACGTGGAGCAATTTGGAAGGAGAGAGGACTAGTGAGTTCTCAAGGGAAAAATATCAAACACGCAGAAGAAATTCTGAAGTTACTGGAAGCTGTCCAGCTCCCTAAGAAAGTAGTAATTATGCATATTAAGGCACACCAGAAAGCGAGCTCAGATTTGGAAAAAGGGAACGAGCTGGCGGACAGAGAGGCAAAACAAGTGGCCAAAACACAGGTAAAAACAGAAGGGGCCTTAATTCCTGATAGGTGGATTTCCCTAGAAGGTAAGCCAGAATACACTAAGGAAGATCAAAAGCTCATTACAGGTTTAGAAGGGTCATATAATGAAGAGGGGTGGGCTCATACCCCACAGGGAAAGCTAATCGTTCCCTCTTGCTTATTATGGCATTTGATAGGGGAGGAACATAGGAAAAGACATTGGGGAACAGAAGCCCTGTATAATCATCTGATAGGAGAAATTGTGGCTAGGAATTTATACGCCACGGTGAGGCAGTGTGATCGCACAACAGTGTGATCTTTGCCTCCAAACTAATCCTAAGAGCACCCCCAAGCTGGAAATGGGCCAGACTGGAAAAGGCAATGGGCCTGGACAACAATGGCAAATTGCTAATGTTTATTCATTACTAAAACACACCCACTTGTGATTTGCAGCTATGCGTGTTCCGTAGCTTTCTCATGGGAACTTCTTCAAAAGTTACTTATGAAGTTATGCCAAGGTCACACTGTCCCTGTTTTTCTCCTGATATCAGCAAAGCCAGCTATTTTCGGCCAAGGCCTAGTCTTGCTGCTCAAACTGACATTCTTTCACACAGAACTCTGCTCGCACAGCTTTTCTATAGACCCATGTCCTTTTTCATGAAGCCAATTCCCAACAATTCCCCCTTTTTCTTTTTGTGCGAGTAGAGCTTGGTGTGTCAGCTTTGAGACTCCTTTTATCATGCACCCATACGGAATTCTAACTATTACACAGATTAATATCAATATACCCAACCATCATAAGGCTTCCTTAATCAATGACATTACCCATAGTGTTATCCCGCCGAATATTGATTGTAACACTCCATCAAACCAACTAGTTTCTTGCTGGATCTTTGTGTATGTTTCTTCAGCCAATCTATTTGTTTGTATATAGATTGAGGTAAAATTTTAACACCTGCTGTATTGCCCTTTGCAAAGATCTGTGAACACAATTAATTAAACACAGTAAAAACAACATTATACCTAATAAAATACATAAGCACACAAAAAGAGGTTTGATTAATAGCTTTAGCTAGTGACACCCAAACATTCTTACTGTCCCATGGTGTTAACCGATGTGGATCAATCACCGGTGTCACTGTCATGCTGCTTACTACAGTCAGTGTGTTCCATATCAATCTCAGCATAAGGTTTCAAATTTATGGGTAAATCAGGAACGTATCTGCCAGACATGGAGGACGTGATGGGGTTTTTTTGTTGTGGTTTTTTTTTTTTTTTTTTTTGGTCCAATTGCTGCCAAGGCTTGCCATCCCGGTGCACTTAGTTGTCTTGTAGAAGTTAAGGTACCGCTGCCCCACAATAAATCCAGCAGCGGCTGTAAGTCTGTATTTGTAATACCACAACAAGGTTGAATCCACTGTAGGTCTCCGTTTAAATCTTTCTCCCTCTTTTTGTTTTTGAGCAATCCAGGCTTGCTTAATAACTTGGGATGCCATTTTCCTTAATAAGCTGAACAAGGTAAAACTGTTACAATAGCTAAAATCACAGTAACTACAATAATGCCCATAATTCTTTGAGCCAACCCGTTACCCCTAATGACCCAGACCATGAGGAAAATGAACCATCTATACATTCTTGTGCCATCTTGCTCCACGAACTCAGCCCAGCAATCGGTAGGTGCCAACTTTCCGTGGGCGTCCCCACAGAGGCAACGATGGCCTCACTGTACACCAGCCCGATGCTCTTCGGAAAATCCCAGTATTTATACATTTGCAGAGGAACGGGTTTTAGCACACGTGGCCAGCGGGTGCCAAAAGTCCGCCTCGGTTGCAATCTATGACGCATGCGCTCGCTGGCCAGGCGCGCTGCACGAGTCATAGCCATCTTGTCTATTGGTTCATGGGCTTTACGATACAGTTGCGATGCACAGAGAATCTTGACCTGTTATGTTAGCCAAGGTGACCTATACATTAGTTTTTGGCTGAGGTAGTATTCATATTGCCACATCATCTATGATGCTCCAGATGATGATGGTCATGCAAATCGAACAGGAGTCCATCGTGGGCCTGTATCTGTGGAAACACAATCAACCTCGTTCCCAGGTTATTAATGGAAATAGACCTTACCCCTAATTTTGGCTTTAACTAACTTTTACCCCACACTGTCTTCCCGTAATCACACTATGTTTAATCAAATTATGCTTTACACACTTTTTACCTAAAGCAGGTTCTATATACAATAAGGCACGCTGTTCTGAAAACCTCTCTGAAGGACTCCGTGTCCACTAGTAATACTCTATTAGTTAGAATCTGTCAGATCAGTGGCTCCAGCACCCGCCGGTGCCGTGCCAGTCGCCATTGGAACAATTCCGGGTCCAGCATCAGTGCGAAGCCATGGCTTGTCCCACTTAGCGAGGATCTCCCAGTAAGTTTTACTTCTGCTGATCTGCACCATTTCCTGGATTCTGGGTCCTTATACATTACCATGATTCCTGTACTTTGTTGCGTCCTTTCTGCCTGTAAAAGAACATGATGCACTACCATTGGTGGGTCTTTGTGATCACCTGTCAATCTAAGATAATTTAGCACAAATAAGGCTTTGGCCAATCGTTCCTCTGGGAGTAAGCCCTGGGTTCCCCCCTTTTGTTTTTGCAGCATGTTCTTTTAGGGTTTGGTTGGCCCATTCGACAATAGCCTGTCCTGTGGGAAGATGTGGAATACCGGTACCGTGGTGAATTCCCCACAAATTACAAAATCGAGCAAATCGTGTAGAACCATAGGCTGGGCCGTTGTCCATCTTAATTTCTTGAGGCACACCCAGTACTGCAAAAGAAGCGTGAAGATGTCATTCAATATGTAAGGCCTTTTCTCCAGTTCGTGCCGTGGCCCACATGGCAGCAGGATAGGTATCAATACACACATGCACAGAACGCTTTGCACCAAACCACATGACATGGGTGAAATCCATTTGCCACAACTGCAATAGCAAAAGACCTCGTCGGTTAACCCCACAGCCCAAGCCGAGCCCTTCGTTTTGACAATCAGGGCATGCTTTAACGATACCTTGGGCATCAGTAAGTGGTAAGTCAAATTGCTTTGCTAACATCCTAGCGGGTTGGTGCAAGAACGCATGCGATTGCCGTGCTTTGTTGAAAACGATTCCCTGGAGGAGGCTCCCGTGGCGCTGCAACCAATTGGTCAGCTCTGTCATTTCCCGTTTCTCATCTGCACAGTGTTCTCATACCCAAGAGTTCTACCAGAGGGGTCATATTGCCATTAGTGATACCGCAAAGATTCCGCACCCACTGGATATCTCCCACAAGCTTCTGGACATGATGTAACATTGAAATTTCTCATGTTATTTGAACCTTCTGAGGTTTAACATTGCTAGCATTTATGTGCCACCCCAAATACTTCCAAGGTGCTGCCTTTTGCACCTTTTCAGGAGTGATTATTACTCCGCGATGGCTTAAGATGTCCTGCAATTGAGTTAAAATCTCATCCTGTGGCAAGTTACTGAGGTAACTGCTTTCTTACAGGCTCTGATGCCCAGGCCACATACACCTGACGCATCGTGGGGGAATTGCGCATTCATTGCGGTAACACGACCCAATGGTATCTCTTATAGGGTTCTGCCTTGTTAATCGATGGTACCGAAAAGGCGAACCGTTCAGCGCCATCTGGGTGCAATCTTTTAGATTTATAATTAACAAATCCCATTCTTCTGGAAGCATAACTGGAGATGGCAAACCTGGCTGCAGGGCTCCCATACTGTGCATCACCACATTCACAGCTCTGAGATCATGTAACAGTCTCCGCTTCCCACTTTTCTTGGGAATGGTAAATATTGATGTATTCCATGGACTAGTAGAAGGAACAACTTGTCCCGCTCTCAACTGGTCCTCAACTAACCCTTGTATTTTTAGTAGCCTTTCAGAATTTAGCAGCTACTGATCAATCCAAACAGGTTCATCTGTTTTCCAGTTAATTTTCAGAATCGGCTGCCCCTCAGTGACCGCTCCTAAAAAGGATGCGTCACTAACATTGCCTTCATTTGGCTCAATAAATCATGGCCTACGAGGCCAAACAATTCAGTTGGGGTAGTCATGACATACGGACACGTCGTAATGTGTTCACCATCGGGGAACACAAATGTAATTGGTAGCTGACTTACTAAGGTGGCTTGTGTGCCCCCTATCCCTGCAATACCAAAGTTTGGATTGATCGATGGCCATGATGGAGGCCAAATGCATTGTGAAATAATCATAACATCAGCACCTGTATTGATTGTCATTGGTTTCTTGACAACAACTCCATCGGGCCCTTCCAATTGCACTACCTTTTCTGGTTTACCTCTTGTTGCGTCCATGGCAAAGTATACCTGCGGTTTCCCTGTGGAGCCGAATCCACCATCTCCACGTTGTACTTCACCTGGGTTCGGAACACACGACCTGAATGGAACTAATTGTGCTATTCTGGTACCTTTAGGAATAGAAACAGGAGGGATTAAAACATGAATCATAATTTTCACAGTCCCACAATAATCTGCATCAATAAGCCCTGGGAGCACCAGAATTCCTTCTAGAGCTGTTGAAGATTGCCCCATTAAAAATGCACTAAGTCCAAACCCCAATGGTCCCTTTATGTTGACTGCGGTTTCCACATCCACTCTGGAGCTTCCTGCGGTGGCGGATCTGGTGGTTGCGAGGCTGCCTGAGGGCTGGCAGCTCAAGCCCCTTGCATTCGTGTCGTCGCGCGAGGGGCCTTCGCGGTCGGTGTAAAGTTTCCCTTCTTCCTGTATTCTTGGTGGTATGGTTATCTTTCTTACACTTGTTGCAGCACTTACTGTTAACAGTACCTGTACATTTGCTCCTAATGTGTCCACGTTTGCCACAGTTAGAACACTTGACCAAGGGTGTCTCACTGGCCTTGTGTTTCTTTGTAGCTCCTTGGAGAGCTGTGGCAGCATAGGCTACTTTCTGTGAGTCCACTGATCGATCCGTGTATTCTATCATATCAACGATGTCTGCATTTTTCGGCAAATTACACAATGCTTTGCGTGTCTTTTCAGTAGCATTTTCAAAAGCGAGTATTTTGAACGTGTTTTCTTTCATGCCCTCGTTCATGTCAGGGTGGTCATAAATTGTATTCTCCTGTTTCACCTGGGTAAAAGCATGGCTGTACATATTGTCTGGTACGGTAAGAAAAGCTTGATACGCCAAGATCTGTGATAGATGATGAACCTCAGTGACACATTGTAACTGAGCGTTCCCTGATGCGAAGGGTCCAGCACCCATCGGCATCTGCATGGTTACTCCCCATAGGGGATCTGTTTGTTGTCGTGATGTTGCTTGTTCCCTATCACAGAGCTTCTCCCACTGCCAGAAAAACACTAACATTCAGGCGGGTGTCAAAATCAACTGTGCTAGCTGTTTAATATCTTGAGGTATCAGCGTATCAGCAGAAAAAATGAATTGCAGTATTTGGTGAGTTAACGCAGATTTGATTCCGTACTGACTCACAACATTCCTTAATTTCTCAATGACCTTCCAGTCAAACACCTCCCATTTTTTCTGTCCATTTGATGCAATAACTGGGAATGCTTAGAGCATAGTCCCTTCTATAATGGCATCTGTTATTACACCCCTCCAATGTCTCTGCCTTTCTTCTGCAGCGGCTATTACAGGCGGCTCCGCGTCTGTCATGGGTGCGGTTGGTTTCCCCGTCTCTTTTCCCCATTTCCTTTAACAATTCTAACATTGTCTCTTTTTGTTCTATTATTAGAGTAGCCAAGTCCTTGTTTGCATTATTTGAATCAGGGTGTATGCTAGGTATAATTTGTTCATGTTGAACGGTGGTATCTGAGGGCTGGTTTTTCGTAGGCAGATTTTTACTCACTCCCTGATTCTGTAGGGTTTCCTTTAATCGTACGGTTAGGGAGGCTTGGGAACTGTCGGATGGCTGATTAATATCGGCAGTCCCAGGGAGTGGAGCAGAAGTCAAGGGCACGAGAGTAGGCGAACAAGCTCCAAAAAGTCTCTCTCGCTGCATTATGTTTTTCTCCCCACTTTTCCCTTTCGCTTGCGGTTGGAGAGAGAGAGCAGCAAAAGCAGACGCAGACGCTTTACGATCTGCTTTCATTTCTTACAGAGTTGTCTTAATCAATTTCCATAAAGTTACAAGATCTTTAACTTCTTTAGACCCGTCACTAATTTCATCCCATAGGGAGGTTCCGACGCTTTATGATCTGCTTTCATTTCTTACAGAGTTGTCTTAATCAATTTCCATAAAGTTACAAGATCTTTAACTTCTTTAGACCCGTCACTAATTTCATCCCATAGGGAGGTTCCGATAGCATTCCAGGTACTAAGCTCAAAAGCTGTACCCACACTAATTGAAAGGTTTCTGTCCTTGCTTCATTAGTTTTTTAGCTGATTTATCATCATCAGTTACCATATCCCATAATACGTCTCCTAATCTACGCCATTCACTCTCCTTAAATAATAAATCCGGATTCTTAAAGCATCCCTTAACGCGACCCAGCGTGACTAACCCCGAAATTTGCTTAATGCAGTTTACTCCCCGCTTTTCTAAAAAGCACTGTAATAATTTTAGGGCTACCTCTTGATCCATTGCCGGCCGGCTTCTTGATACTCCTGGGTGCTACCTTGATTAAGGCACCTCGGTTAAAAAGTCTTTGCAGCCTTTTTCCAGTAGCCCTTAGTGACGGCGAACCCCTTTTGGACGGTCCAGGCACGAGAGTTAACACACCAACCAAGACGATCAGCGTTCGGTTAATCTTTTGCCCCCCGGTCGCTGCTACCGGTGCTTCTCAGTGTCCGTCGCTCCAATTCCCCTTTCTTCGGTCCCCGTTCGGGCGCCATTTGTTGGAGCGGCGGAGGAATGCACATAAGTCGACCCAATATGAGTGATAGAAGTGATTCAACTTTATTTGCACGGATAGCTCATATTTATACAGTTTGCGATAATTATGCCTACTAGTCCTAATATGATTGGTACATTGCTAATGTTTATTCATTACTAAAACACACCCACTTGTGGTTGGCAGCTACGCGTGTTCAGTAACTTTCTCATGAGAACTTCTTCAAAAGTTACTTGTGAAGTTATGCCAAGGTCACACCGTCCCTGTCTTTCTCCTGATAACAGCGAGACCAGCTGTTGTTTTTCTCCCAATATCAGTAAAGCCAGCTATTTTCAGCCAAGGCCTAGTCTTGTTGCTCAAACTGACATTCTTTCACACAGAACTCTGCTCGCACAACTTTTCCACAGGCCCATGTCCTTTTTCAGCAAGCCACTTCCCAACAAAAGGTATTCCTAGAAAAAGTTTCCCGTTTATAAAGCAGGAGTTTGTTGGGGCTGAATTACAGTTCCTTGGTAACTGAATTGGGTCAATATTCCGAAAAAGGGGAATATGTTTATTTTTGAAACAGGTCAATACTTGCATGTGTTGTGCTGGCAAGGAGGAGGCTTCTTAAATGTAGAACTTGTTAAATTTAAAAGCACACCTCCACTCTCCATAGTATTGCTTCTATGTTAATTCAGGGTTAAGATATTCGTTCACTTCAGTTTCTGTGAATCTGTTAGGGCAGCGTGCTCTAAGGTGATGGGAGGGAGCAGGGGGAAGAAGGGGAGGAGGAAAAGCAAAATATCTGGAACCTGCTCTTCCATGACTCCTGCAAACTGTAATGTTATTTTTTTTTTCCCAAGCCTGAAAACTGTACTTGGCAGTGGGATTGTGGCTATCTTGTTAATATTCTTCCTTCCTTTCTTGTTTTGGCCTCTCCAGGAAGCGATTCGAGTAATCCTTGGAAATCTTGATGATTTACATGCATTTTCTACAGACCACTATCTTTCTGTGTACCCTTTCTTTCCTACTTGTAAAAGAAAAGGTCCAATGACTTGTATCTGTTGGGCATTGCTTAATTTGACATTCCTGCCTAGTAGTGCGCAGATCTTTAGCTGGAGTACGACTCCTCTGAGCTTCGCAGTTTTACATTAGCTGAAGATCCTCCTCAGTTGTTGCCTTCACCAGAGAACTGATGTATGTAAAAAGAATGTTTTGCAGTGTTTTCAGATGGCCACCCCTGCGTTCCAAATCTGATTTAGCCAGAGAAAACGAACGTGCATATATAAAGTCCCAGGAAGCCCACATAATGCGATTGCAAGGAAAGCTAGTGCGTTGTTTCAAAAGGTTAATAAAATGTAAAGCGCTCCTTACAGGCGCAGCAGCGTTGGCCCTCTAGTAGAGAAGACCGCAGTAGTTTTCTTGTAAGGTACATTAGGATTAAGTATTGTAGTTGCTGTAGTGTAAAGGGTTACGGAGAAGTTACTCTCCTGAGGCTGTTGTTGCAGAGAAAAGTAAGTTAGTGGAAGGAGAAGCCTTTTCAGTCCTAAGGTGCGTCAGTTTGTGAATCGGATCAGGCCCTTCGGCATCATCTCCTCCCGTGATTCCGAGTGCCCAGGAGTAATGAACACCCGCGTGTTTCCGCCTCCAAGGCATCCCCTTCCAGTCTCGGCAGACTGCGTTATTGCCACCCCTGGTCCTAGCAGGCAAGAACGAGATCATCCTCTTTCTCTGTCAGAAGCTGGTAGGTATGAGAGCAACTTATTCCTGTTGCTGCCAGGAAGAGAAAGTAGCCCAGAGCATCGTCAGACAGGAGGCACCCAAACAAAGGAAGCCTCGTTGTTGGTTTGCTTCGCTAAAGCGCAGCCAGTTTTGCCTGCGTGCTTGAGGAGGGTTTGATTCACGAGCTTGTATTTCTGGAACTGGGAAGTCCATCCACCTGCTCAGGCAGCACCGGGCCCTGCGGAGAACTGCAAGCTCAGAGGCCTGGCGTGATGAGTTGTCCTGCAGTCTGTGTGTCGGGCTCCTCGCTGTAGCATACCTCTTAGTTAATCGCCAGCTGTGGGAGTCCTTGAAGCCAAACTCAAACGAACAATTTCATCCCTTAAAGGAACTGACTGTGTCATCTAGGCAAATCTTGGGCTTCATCTCTGGTCCTCAGGATGCAAATGGAGTAAAAGTATTCATGTTACCTGTTTCTTCCTGAGATCAGAGGCACGTAAGGAGGCTGCTGCCTGGCGTCACCCATTCTTGCAGGCATGAGCTCCTAGGTGTGCGAACTGCACCCCCAGGAAGGAACGTCTGTAACTGTGGCGTTTGTCATGTCAATTATCTTTTGTCCTCCCATTTTGAGGAGGACTGTGAAGTGAATGTAATGACACTAGTCCTGTGAATCCTAGTCCTTTTCAGGTTTAAAAATAATTTTTAAAAGAATTACTTTTTAGTTAGGAAAGCTGATGAGGTTTTCTTCACAGGGTTGGGAGAGCCTGGCACGTTGTTTTTTGCGGGAAGATGTGAGGACTGAAGCCAGATGCAGTTAAGGAAACACAATGCTATGAATGCAAGCAACTGATGGAAGAGTGTCACCTGGATGAGTGTTTCTTGTAATGTGTTACTAGCGTATGGTGTCTCCTCACATCTCATTTCTCCGCTGTGTAGTTCGATGTGTCACTTGTTCAGCTGCTGCTGCTCATTAAATATAAATCTCCATTGGCAGGAGCAGTTACAGGGTCGTGGATCTTGGACCAAGATCCTCAAAACCCCCTAGCTATGCGAGGTTTCCCTGCCGCACGCGCACTGCCTTTGTGTCCTGACGCTCTGTTTCTCCAGGAATGTCGGTATTTGCGTGGGGAGTTTCAAGGACCTGCCTGTGGACGCGACGGCCCCTACACCCCTGATGTATTCTTCTGGTGCTGCATCCTCTTCTTCGCCACCTTTGCCCTGTCAAGCTTCTTGAAGAAGTTTAAAACCAGCCGCTACTTTCCAACCAGAGTAAGTAGAAGGAGGTGGCCAGCGTCCATCCTCCACACTCGTTTCCCAAAATGGCTTTCCTGGAGCACTAAGCAGTATTTGCCCTGCCTTGGTCAAGCTGGGAAACGTTGGCCTTGCAGGCCAAGCTCTCCAAGAGCTTGGATGTCCCACACTCATTTCCATGAGTGCAAAATCATCGTAGCGTTTCCCACCTGCCTCGTGACCTGCCCCAGATTGAAGATTTTTGGGGTTTGATTTTTTTTTATTTTTTTTCTTCTCCTCAGGTAGTAGGAAGTCAGGTTTCCCAAAGTTTTGGGGGTTGGGGTTTTCGGTTTGGTTTTTTTCCCCTACCTTCTGCGCATTATGTGCTCGAGTGGAAAGTAGATTCGAATGAGGAGCTTCCTTTTGAGGACTAAAGGATGCCTCAGTGCCTTGTTGCCATTGTAGCTGTGAGTGTAGCTGTAGTGGCAGACATGTGTTTTCTTATTTTTAATATTATTATTATTATTTTTAGATTTTGACTTAAACCAACCCTTGTTGGCCTAGTTAAGCTTTTTTTTATTGTCTGACCCCAGATCTCACAGGGACAAACACAGCAGCAGTATCTAAGCAAGGGATCAGGCTGCATGTGCTCAGAGGGGTGGTGGGATTTGGTTAAGCAGCCTTAATGTTGTGGATGTCTGCAACTGCAACTCTTGCATCTCACCTTACGGCCCTGTTTGCCATGCCCCTCTCACCTCTGGTTTCTCGCCCCAGGTACGGTCCACAGTGAGCGACTTTGCTGTTTTCCTCACCATCGTCATCATGGTGCTCCTTGACTTTGTGGTTGGGATCCCATTGCCGAAGCTCCAGGTCCCCCATGCGTTCAAGGTAACGGGGTGTTTTGGCACGTGGGGGTGCCACAAGGTGATGCCGGGGCAGGGCAGGGCTGAGTCTGGAGGAGATGCTGGTGGTGTGACCATCTCCTCTTCCACCTCCAAGTGCCTTGCTTCCTCCTGGAAATGAGAAGATGGCCCCAAAACTAGATACCTACAGGGGAAGTATCTAGAGCTGCTTGCAAGGAGGAGACTGGCACTGCTGAAGCCCCCGGGAGAGGGGGACATGAAGCCAGGGCTGGGAGGTGCTCTGACGCAAGGAGGGAGGGGAAAATGAAAGCCAGTGGAGTGCCTGGGCTGGGAGACGATGCTGATGTGTGGGCTTTGTTGCAGCCTACCAGAGACGACCGCGGGTGGTTCATCAACCCCATAGGACCCAACCCTTGGTGGACGGTGTTGGCTGCGCTCGTCCCAGCTCTGCTCTGCACCATCTTGATATTCATGGACCAGCAGATCAGTGCCGTTATTGTGAACAGGAAGGAGCACAAGCTGAAGGTAAGGGCCTGCGAGAGATGACTCCAGCCCCTTCTGGGCTGCAGGTCTGGGGGGAAGCTCTTATTCCTGATGCTTTCTGAAGGCATTGGTTTGGGACAAGGTCAGGCTGCGTGGCAGGATGCTCTCCTGGATTAACGATGATGCAGGGAGCAAGTGACAGGGCAGTTCAGATGAGCAACCTTTTGGAGGAGCTAATTAATCTTGGAGCAATAGAGAACTGCGTTTTTGTTTTAAAATGGCAGCAGCAGCAGGTGTGGGGAATGAATTGTTTTGATGCGCTGCCAGGGATAACTCAGAGTCACACCTTCTTTGCAAGTGGTACAGTTTTCTTTGTGAGTGGAAAAAATGGTTTGGTGCTTTTGGGTTGTGGCTTGTTGTTTTTTGGAGAAGTATTTAATGCACAAGCTCTGCATATCCATTGTGTCTGAACTCCTGCCAGATTTTCATGCCAGGTGCTTGTGCAAAGCCTGCATACACCCTTGCTTGTTTCCATTTCTTGTTTTGAATTCTGAAGAAGTTGACTTGTGCTCGAGCAGGGTTTGAGTCTGACTTGCGACGTTATCCTTGCTCTTGTGCTATGGGATGCTCTGTTTCTTGTTTTCCTGCCTGCAGAAAGGATGCGGGTACCACCTGGACCTTTTTGTGGTGGCCGTGATGCTCGGGGTGTGCTCTGTGATGGGGCTGCCCTGGTTTGTGGCTGCGACCGTCCTGTCCATCACCCACGTGAATAGCCTCAAAGTAGAGTCTGACTGCTCAGCTCCAGGAGAACAACCCAAGTTTCTGGGGATACGAGAGCAGAGAGTCACTGGCTTGCTGATCTTTGTGCTCATGGGCTGCTCTGTCTTCTTCACTTCCGTGTTAAAGGTGAGAGGAGAATGCAAACCACCCAACAACCGTGAGCTTGTTGGAGGTTACAGAAAAACAGTCCCCTCTCTGCAGGCCTGAGTAGTTAGTTGTGGAGCGGAGGAGGAGGAGGTGGTCCCAACCCTTGGGGCTTGACCAACGGTGGGAACCAGCCTCGGTTAGGTTTTGCAGCCCTTCAGGCCCCCATTTGGTGTGCTCGAGGCGAGCAAGCAACGCAACTGCTTGAATTTTTGGGTGTCTTTCAGGCCCGCCCATGTTTATGGGTTACAGTTGAGCATATTCAGACGAGCACATCTGCTCTGTTTCAAACAGGCAGCCCTTTAGTGGCTGCAATTTGCTCCCCAAATGCCGCGGAGCAGCCGTTCCCAGGAGCTAAACACACTGAGGTCATCCCCGTGGGCTTCCTTGCACGTTCCTCCCACAAAGTAATCTCGTCTCTAGGCTAAAAGGAGGCCTGTGGCCTTTGCCTGTTGCCCCAAGAATAGGCAGAAGTGTTTCTTCTACCGCCAGAGAATGCGGCATAGGGTAGCACGGGTGAAATTGCCTATTTTCCTCCAACCTTTCTGGAAAATAGGATTATTCTGAGGAGAGATAACTCCCAAGTTCAGCCTAAAGCAGAGCCTTAGCTCACTCGTGCGCACAAAATGGCAAAACAATGGTTAATATCTGACCCATCTCTAAGCCTGAATGGAAGCTGGAAAGCTTCAAGCAATTTTAGGCAGTGCCTGTGGAAGAGGGTGGTAATACTGAAAATGCAATACAGAAAAAGAAACGATTGCATTCTTTCTTTTTTTTTTTCTCCCCCCCCCCCCCCCCCCCCCCCCCCCCAGTTTATACCAATGCCTGTGCTTTATGGCGTCTTTCTCTACATGGGTGTGTCGTCGCTCAGAAGAATTCAGGTACGGACTCTTTTACAGCATGCAGCATGTCGGCTCCCTGGTATTTTGTCTCTGTAGCAGCAGGGAAAAAAGCAGTGGCATGGGAAAAACTTCTCGCAGAGCAAGCAATGAAACTCTTTTGTGTAAGAAAGAGATTGGTGGAGGCACAGGAGGTATAGAGGGCTGGGAGGACCAGGCAAGTTCAGCGCTCTCTGTTGCAGGGTTTAGGGCAGGTCAGTGTTTGGTTACGTGAAAAGCGGGGGAATTTGGTGCAAAGGGAAGGCAGTTTCTACCACTGGTGGAAATCCTCGCGGGGGGATTCAGTGGGCCGAGAAATGCTAATAATGGAATGGCATGGAATAGTTGCCGTTTGGTGGGCAGCTCTCAGGGGCAAGCCGGTTGCTAGATGGAGCGAAGGGAAAATGGGTGCTGCTCCCAGGAGGAATGCGGTGGGATCCAGGAGTTCTGACGGCAAGCGAGATGCTGCAAAGTGCCTCCACGTCTCGAGAGGGCCAGCAACTTGCCGCAGTCCCAAGGTGGCAACCTTTCCCTTTTATTTCACAGTTCTTTGATCGCTTGAAGCTGTTTTGGATGCCAGCGAAACACCAGCCGGATTTCATCTACCTGCGGCACGTGCCCTTGCGAAAGGTGCATTTCTTCACGGCGATCCAGCTGACCTGCCTCGTCCTGCTCTGGACCATCAAGGTGTCCCGTGCCGCCATCATCTTTCCCATGATGGTAAGAGCTGCCACCGCTCGGCAGCGGGGTGTTTGCAGCGTTGTTGTGAGAGGTGGCATCGTCTCTGAGCTCACCGCATCTTCCCTCTTATTCATGAAGGTTTTGGCTCTCGTATTTGTCCGGAAAGCGATGGATTTCTGCTTCTCAAAGCGAGAGCTCAGCTTTCTGGATGACCTTATGCCAGAAAGGAAGAAGAAGTTGGACGATGCCAGAAATGAAGCTGGAGAAGAAGAAGAGGTAAGGCTTGCTGTGTCCTCGGGGCTGGACATCTCCGTGTGTCTGTGAGATTGCCTGTTTCTCTTACAGCTTGTCTGGAAATGTTGGGGGAAGATCAGCACTCAATCGAAATAGATCCCAATAGCCTGTAACTTTTGTAACCTTTGTTTCCTCAAGTAGCAGTGAGCTGAACGCTTGAATACAGGTGTAATTTTTGAAACGAGTCGTTTTTCACAAAGGTCATTATCATTATGATGATTATTATTAGATGCTGCTGCGGCTGCTGCTGCTGGCAAGACTTGCTCATAATCGTGTTTTGAACACACAGTCCCCCTGCCCCGAAATCTTTGGAGTGAACGGTTTCTCCCCTGCTGCACTAATACCTATAGCTGCCAAGGGGCAGAAGCGGAGGGCAGACTGCTAAGTTTGTGCTGGGCATTCAGCTTATCTCCACTTTGATCAAAGACAGAGAACGTGATTTGTCCCTTTTTTACATCAGGAGTCCAGGAGGGCCATGGAAGCTGCTGCTGCTGCTGCAAGTTCAGTTCAGCTGAACGTGGGGAAGACCAGTGACGTGGATATCCCAAAGCAAAGCAGTGACAGGTAAAGCTCCACCAAGCGCCAGGAACCCCGGCAAGATTAGCTTGAAGGTGTTTGGCAGAGTTTTCTCCACTTGCCTCTTTGTGGGGCATCCCACAGAAACCAGCAGGCAGCTTGGTGGGAAAATCAAATTTGGGGGCAGGGCTGCAGGAAGTGATTGCAAGGCTCTGACCGCAAGCAGAGTGGCTGCAGCACTCGCGTTTGACCCCCAAACCTTGCCACATCAGTGCTTTTACGGTAGCTGGAGATCCTCATACTTAACACATGAGGAGTTGCAGGCGTGATCTGTACCAGCAGTGGCTTAGGAACCCGGACCGGGGCTAAGCCCCAGCAAGAGCCTTTGCACAGAGCTGTTGCTCTGCAGCTCCCCGGCTTGCCTCCCAAAACTCCTCATCCAGCAAAACCTCCCACGGTTATGCAGAGCTTTGATTCTCGGGGCTCCGTTGTTCCTCTTGCTGATGCTAATGCCCTTGGTGGCATCAGTTCCCATAATCACGGATTGCTATGTAAAATATTTATTGCAGGACTGATCCTTCTGAGATTGTTATCCTGGATGAAATGTCACAAACGACCATATGGAAGGCTCTCACTTTGAAGACAGAAACCCTTTGAATCCAGGGAGGAAAAAGGTAAAGGATTGTACGTGAACGTGACCGTGCTCCTCAGCAAGCGACGGCGCCCGCCTACGCTTTTCCCATGCTTTGGCCGGCAAGGCTGAGCAAACGGCCTGTCCCTGGGAACAGGCAGTGAGGACCGTGGCATGCAAACCAACTCCTCTCTGCTGGGGTGGTCTCCCAAACAGGGCTGAATCAGCAGCAGCTGGCAGGTCTTCCACTGATGATGCTTTCCCTCTTTTTCTCTTCCCTTCACCTTTCCCCACTCCCGCTTTTCACGTTTAGGAATCTTGACTTTGAAGGAGAGGAGTGAGAGCGTGACTCGGGGATGTGCCAACGCAGACAGAGGGAGAAAGCGCTTTGTTTCAGTTGGAGGATTCCCATTAAAGCCATGCAGATGTTTTCAGTTATCCTTGGTGTGCTTCAGGCATCCAGTATCTCTAGACCAGCAAGCTGAGGGGAACGTCACAGTCAAGGGGAGTTTGGTGGTGTTCAGTCTGTGTGCGTACGTGCGTGTGGGGGTGTGGGTTTGTAGTGGTAGAGGGACTGCTATGGCTTTATCATTCAGTGCTCTTCTTTTAATACCTAATTCCTCCTCTTTGTTTTCCTTCTCTTTTTTCCAAATGTAAACTGGGAATGTCCAAAATAATTTTCTGTTATATTTGATGCATTCTCCACTTTCTTCTTCATCACGACCAGGTTTTTGGTGTGGTTTGGGGTCCTGGCTTTAATTCACTCTTATGTCTCTTACTGGTACGAGAGGGATGCCCTCTGTGGCAGGGCAGCATAGAGAGCGTCCGAGCAGTTGGCCTAAGGTGAAAGAAAAGCATTTGCTCCCTGCGCTCCAGTTTTACCTCTCTTGGTTGGTTTGGTTTGGGGTTTGTTTTTTTTGCTTTGGCTCTGCCATCAGCCTGGGAGCTGCAAAATGCAGAACTGCCACCTTCTTGTCCCCTGGCTGTAAACTGCATCTAAGGGAGCACTTCAGGTATTTGATTTTGAATACACCATATGGTCACAGGAGCGGCCAGATGAGACCTGGGGCTCTGTGTCCCTGGGCTGCTCCCTCTGTTGTTTCTCCACTTTCCTTCTGTATTGGATCTGGATGAGTTGGAGTTCCTTTACCCCACAGCAGCCCTCGTAGTGCTGTGCTCTGTACTGGTAGCTAGAAAGCTGTTGATAACACAGCAGTGTTTTGGCCATGGCAGACAGCCAGAGCACACCCACACACCCAGACATCCAGGCGTCTTCCACATGGAGGCCACTTCCCACCTCGGCTGGCCAACGCAACGCGCTGCCTACCTTCTTCAAGGACGTCAGCAGTTTGATGCTGACGAAGCCCATCTTGTTCTTCTGGACATGTTTCAGGAAGAAAGCATCCTTGGCCAGGTTCTTGTCAGAGAGGTGGAATTCCACCCTGGACACAACCCTCCTGGCCAGCTGCCGGTCAGGGACGGGGTAGCTGTAGTCCAAGAGATCAGCCCCCAGAACATCGCTCGCATCGCAGAAGCTCCCGGAAAAGCAGGGACACGGGTGTGACTTGGTGGCCTTTGGGATGTGCAGCACTGCCCGGTCCCAGCCACAGCGGTGCAGATGGCAGAGTCTTGAGGAGCGGGGTGGCTCAGCTGCGCTCTGAAATGAAATGGAGTTTTATGCTTTTAGAAGCGCGCTTGCCTTCATGCCCCCAGCATCGGTCCCTGCCACAAGTTACGCAGCACATGGCATTGCACAATCTTGCAGCCAGAGGTGCCTCACGAACAGAGCGCAATCTCTTTGATTACCAGGATACAGGCCAGGAGAGATCTTTGGCCTCCGGTTCACGGCAGTTGTCCCGACTCCCCCAGGCCACACACTGTTCACACAGCGGGAGCGAGAGGCCTGTGTCCTTGGTACCCTTGGGGTGTCCTTGCTAGTGCCGAATCCTCCAAGCACGAGGAGGGGATGTACTAACCCCATCCCTGGGATCCCGTAGAGCGCAAACAGCCCCAGCGCCCTGACACCGGACGTTGGGCAGAATCCAGTCCTTTTCTGGGAGCACGCGGCAGCGGGTACTGTCTCCTCCGGGGTGTCACGCACCCAGGGAAAGGGCCACCCCCTCCCAGGGGGATCCAGAGCTGCTGCTTTTCCCAGCAGGAGACTGAAAGACCTGACAGCACTACTGGAGCGAGGGCTGGGGGAAAGCGTGCCACCGAGCAACATTGCATGACCTTCCTTCGTGCCCTCGAGGTCCTTTTTCCTATTTCTGCCTCGCTCCGGTCAACGCAGCGAACAGAAGCGCGGGCAACGGTCACAAACGCATTTGCCATCTGGCGCAAGGAGGCTGTGGCTGCAGCTTGGTGCCCACTCGGCTCGGCTGAATCAACTTGTTCTTCTTCCCCCACCGGAAAAATACTGTTGAAAGCCAAGAGCATTTGCACCCGCAGACCCCGAGAGCCGCCTGCAGGCCCCGGGGCCACCCCAGCCTCCCTTAACCCTTTCCCTCCCCAGGAGGAGCTGGGGAGGCTCTTGGGGGTGGGGCGGAACACAGGGAGCCCCCGCATTCCTTCCGGGGAGACACCAAAGAGTCCTTGGCAGCTAACAGCCAGAAGGGACCATGGCACGGCCACCAAAGCAGCTCCCACTGCCTGGGCCCTGGGGCCCCCCAGCGCTCCAGCTTTTCCAGCCATTCGTGCTCCCCAAAACCTTCTACCCTTGAGGTAGGGACCGACCCCAACCCCTGCAGCCCAGGGATGCTCTTGGAGGACAAGAGCAGAGGTGACCGCCGGCCATCGCTCCTGTCTCATTCTCTCAGGCTCAGCCAACCCGTGCCGCCTGCCCACGCGGGAGCAGCCCTTCCCTGCAGCCCGGGCCCCCCAGGCACCACCAGCAGGTATGGCACCCCAGTCTGCTCTGGCCCCTTCGCCATCCCCATCACACCCGTTCCCCCGGCACTTTTCGCATGGGGGTTCAGCAAGCCCCGGTGAGCATCCTTGCCCTCGCCCGGGCGGCGCGTGCCCAGTAAAGCCCATCTGCAGAGAATTCCCCAAATATTTGGGGCCACCTCTCCCCTTTCACCTCCTAGATGCCAGTCTCCTCCCCGATTTGCAACCCTGTCCCACCGGCACAGCGGCTCACCCCGTGGGGATCACCCCGGCCACAAGCTCCCCACGCCCCTGGCCCAGAGCTGGGGGATGTCGGCCATCGGGGCCGGCTCGGCGGGTGCCCCTGGACAGTTCCCCCGGCCCAGCACAGCTCCCCCTCACCCACACAGGTCTGCAGAGGGCTCCATGTGGCTGCCTCTTCGACCCCCGGGTCTTCCGCATCCAGTGGACAACCACCGACCTGCCTCCACGGCCACCGCCATGCTTGGCCAAGGCGCCGCTTCTCTGCCGGGTGCTGCCCTGTGGGGTCCCGGGGGCTGCGGGGCCCCCCAGGGCCAACCACAATACCTCACACCCTACAAAAACCAGAGGAGTGGGGTGGCCCCAGACCCTCTGGAGCTGCCAGTGTCCATCCCTGGCTACCAGCACATCAAGGGGCAGCTGGCACAGATCAACATCGCCAGCACGGCCACCCCTGTGGGGGCACCCCCGGGCAGCGATGTCCACACCAGCCCCTGCGCTGCCGCCAACAACGAAGCCCTTGGGGACACTGCTGGCAACCTTGCAGTGTCCGAGGAGATGCTCCTGGAAGAGACCCTAAGGCTCTTCGGTTGCGCCCTGGATAGAGTGGGGGTCAGCCAGGATGCTCCCAGCAGAGGTTCCGTGCCTGAGGATGCTGCTGGCACCAGCACAGACACCCCCGACCATGACTTCAGCTCGCTCTCGCTGCCTGAGGAGATGCTCACCCCCGACTACTGCATCCCCGAGCTCAGCGACGCCATGCTGAGCCTCAAACTAGTCAACGGCGGCGGGATGGAGCCCCAGGAGCCGTGGCAGGGTGCGGGGATGGACCTGCCACCGTCCCCACCTGCCACGGCAGGCAAGCGGAGGAAGAGGCAGGCGCAGAGCTCCTTGCCAATGGCACCCAGCAAGCGCAGGGCTCTGGCAGCCAACGTGAGGGTGTGTGTGTCGGGGGGGGATTAGACAGGGGTGAGAGGGATGGAGATGGGGGCAGTGCGGGGGGTGGGAGAGGAGGGGTGAGGTATATGGCAGGGGGGGTGGGCGGGGGTGGCTAGGGAGGGGTTAGACCAGCTTGGATGGGACCTTTTCTCTTGTCTTTTTAATTAAAAGCTCCTTCTCCAGAACTGCTCGGTGCCTGTGTGGGACGGGGAGGGAGCACAGGGGACACCAAGAAACAGCCCCCAAGAGGTGCAAAAGCCCCACTGAGCCCCAAATCTGAGCCAGCAAGCCACGAGGGGAACCCAGCCACCCCCAGGGCCCAGTCTCCACCAGCTGGGCAGGCGATGGTGGGGGGGTGGGAACGGGAACAACTCCCCTCTCCCCTTCCCCAGGGGAAGCAGCCCTTTGGTGGGGAAGCCAGGACAGACAGGTCCCTGCAGGACTCACGGACACGGCCCCACGCAGAAAGCAGCACAGAGCCCCTGCGACAACGACAGACCTTGGGGGCCGGGGGGGACACGGGCACACACGACAACAAGGGCTGCAAGGCCTTCGTCTTGAACACCACCAGCGTCCCCTCCAGTGGGGACAGGGCTCAGTGCACAGCCCTTCAAAGCCTCAAGACCATCACGGCCTTCCTCGGGTCCCACTGACCTCAGCCCCCAAGAGCCCAGCTTTGCCTCACTGACACAGCAACATAACCCCAAATCACCCCAAGAATGGCGAGGGAGGGAGCTGCAGGCCAGGCAGGGACCCTCCTCCGCTTGTCTGGCTGTGCCTTGGGCAGCCGCAAGACCAGGAAGTGGGGAGAAAAAATCAGAAGGGAAAAAAAAATAAAAAATCACTGCACCGGCCAGAAAGTGCCTGAAAACTTCATCCCTCTTCATTGCCCATTTCCCATGCGAGCTCCACAACCTGGGAGCAACGCAGCCAATAGAACCTTCGAGAAGCAGACTCACAGCCTGCTGCAGCTGGCCCTGCTCGAGCAGCCGAGGTGGGCTGGATGATCTCTAGAGGTCTCTTTCAGCATCCATTCTGTGCTGCTGTGACTCTGTCTCTGTCGTGGTTTAACCCCAGCCAGCAACTAAGCACCACCCAGCCGCTCACTCACTCCCCCCCCACCCAGTGGGATGGGGGAGAAAATCCGGAAAAAGAAGTAAAACTCGTGGGTTGAGATAAGCACGGTTTAATAGAACAGAAAGGAAGAAACTAATAATGATAATACTAATAAAATGACAACAGCAATAATAAAAGGATCGGAATGTACAAATGATGCGCAGTGCAATCGCTCACCACCCACCATTCACACCCAGCTCGTCCCCGAGCAGCGATTTCCCCCCCACTCCCCAGTTCCTATACTAGATGGGATGTCGCATGGTATGGAATACCCTGTTGGCCAGTTTGGGTCAGATGCCCTGGCTGTGTCCTGTGCCAACTTCTTCTGCCCCTCCAGTTTTCTCGCTGGTTGGGCATGAGAAGCTGAAAAATCCTTGACTTTAGTCTAAACACTCCTCGGCAACAACTGCAAACATCAGTGTTATCAAGGTTCTTTGCATACTGAACTCAAAACATAGCACTGTACCAGCTACTAGGAAGACAGTTAACTCTATCCAAGCTGAAACCAGGACACTTTTAACCACTTAACATTCCGTGAGAAATACTGCAAGAGCTCAAGAAGAAAGAGCAGAAAGACAGGAGACAGGTGAAAGCCTAGAGCGCCAGCTAGACGGAATGAAAGACCCTCTTCCTTCTCTGAAGCTTCAGCAAGGCTTCCTTCACCTGCTTGTTCCTCCGACTGTCAATGACGGGGTTCAAACTGGGGCTGACGAGACTGTAGAAAAGGGAAAGAACTTTCTCCCTCCCAGAGGAGTTACCGCTCCCAGGCCCCGCGTACACGAAGATGGCGTTTCCATAAAAGACACCCACCACGGTCGGGTGGGAGCCACAGGTGGAGGTGGTTTCGTGCCATCCTGGCACAGAGCGGATGCGCAGATCGGTGGCCAGGCTGTCCAGGGAGCAAATCGGGATTAGGGCTAAAGGGAAGAGGAAGAAGCACACACAAACAGCAAAGATCAGGATTTTATGGGCAGGAGCGGCAGGGCAGGCCAGCTTTGAGACAGCAAGAATTTCACAGGAGAAGTGGACAACCTCGCAGGGGCCACAGAAAGGCAGGTGTAAAGCCAGAGAGGCTTGCAGTGTACCAAATACAAACACCAAAGCCCACAAAACCGTGGCAAGGGTGAGGCGCAGCCTCCAGATCACGATGAGGGCATAGCACAGGGGACGGCAGATTGCCACATAGCGAACGTGAGACATGATGGCCAGCAGCACGCACGCCGTAAGTGCAAAGATTAAATAAAGATGGCTCTGTGCCCCACACCCAGCAAAGGAGGGGGTTCTGCCTTGTCCAAGGAGGCTCCTTAGCATACGGGGGACATTGCTGGAGGCGTAGCAGATGTCCGCGATGGAGAGGTGGCAGAGGAAGAAGTACATGGGGAGGCAGTAGTCCAGGCAGATAAGCAGAAAGACAAGTGCGTTTCCCATCAGAGTGGCAGAGCAGAGGGCAGAGAAAAGGCCAAAGAGGCAGCGCTGCAGGGCTGGGGTGCTGCAGAACCCCAGGAGGACGAATTCTGTGACCGTCGTTTCATTCTGCACGCTGTGCTGGAGGTGAGGCAGCACAAACTGCGACCACGGAGATCTGGAAGCGAAGGAGCAAGGAAAAGGAAAGAAAAAGGAGAGTTTTCCTAAGAATGTTGCGCAGGAGGAACCGCTGCACCGGCTCACCAGCGCCTGGTTCTGCTTCCCCAGCATGAATGACACGTCTGTCCAGGGCACCTCCCCCAGCACCCAAAACAGACTGCACCCCTGCACAGCGCAGCCCACCCTGCCTGCACCCCCCCATCACTCCAAACCACGCTACACCCGCACAGGCTGCACAAACCTGAACGGCACCACCCAGCTGATCACTGCGCCCACCCCACGGCTGGACCTCCCAGACAAGTGGCCCCCAGCCCCTCACTGACCATCCCTGACCCATCCCTGACCCCATCCCTGACCCCCTCATCGACCCCATCCCTGACCCCCTCATCGACCCCATCCCTGACCCATCACCAGACCCCTCTCCCCCTCCCCTTTCCCCCTTCCTTCCTTCCTTCCTTCCTTCCTTCCTTCTTCCCCCGCTCCCCCGTTCCCGTCCCCTTCCCGCCCGTACCCACCTGCCGGCCCCGCCGCCGCTGCCGTCCGCCTTGCTCCCCGCTGCTGGGCCGAGCTCGCCGCAACGGCCCGACCCGCAGCCTCCCGCTGCCCACCGGCCTCTCGCCTCACCTCCCGCCCGTCCCCACGCACCGACCCCTCTGTGCCCACGCCACCTCGCTCCCGGCCCCACCACCCCGGGCGTAGCGCGTCCCCCAGCACCCCGGCCCGGGCCCCCGCGCCCGCTCAGACGACCCAGCAGGCCCGGGCTGAGCCCAGCGGGGGCGTAGGCCCCGGGGAGGGGGGGAGGGGGGACTCCCCCCCTCCCTCGTGCCAGCGAACGGCTGATGGAACCCTGCCGCCTGCCGCGGCAGCCGTAACCAGGGCAACCCAGCAGACCCCAACGGTCGCAGATCGCTGTGGCTGAGCGCACAGGAAGGCCTCTGGTGTCCCGGTGTGCCCACCTGCCTTCGAGCGAGGGGAGCCCGGCGGGCCTTGTCCTGCGCCTCCTGAGGACGAGGGAAGAGCCTCGGCGTGCCTGAGGGGCTGGGGGCTGCTCCCCGGCTCGGCCTGGCCATAGGTGGGGGTGGCACCAGGCCCTGGGAGGGAAGGGACAGAGGACAGAGGGGTGTCTGCGACAAGGGGGATGCCCCCATACAGACAAACCCCAGCCCCATAGCGGGAGGAGGAGGAAGAGGGAGCCAGTCCCGTCCCCCCAGGGCGAGGAGGGGTCCACGTGCTCCGGGGCAGCCAGAGGGCTTCTGGGGAGGGGGGATCAGGGGGCTTAGGGGAGTGACATTGGGGTACTTTGCGACACCCTGTGGCAGCCAGCCCTGCTCCCGCAGTGTCTGGGAGGACAGTGTTGGGACAGGATGGGAGCGAGGAGCCCCTGAGCACAGCCACCTCTGCCCCCACCACCCCTGGGGTGGCAGGGGGTCCTCCTCACCCCTTTCCTCCCTCCCTCCTGCAGGATGGCGGAGAGACCCCCTGGCCACGTTAGGCAGGCCTGGGTGGAGAAGGCTGGAGCTGCCCTGGCTCCCAGATCCAGGCCAAAGCCCCATGAGATGTCCGAGGTCCAGCTGCTGCGGGCAGGTGAGTGTGCGGGTGCTGTGGAGCAGGGGGCTCCCCAGCCTGCCCTGCCTTGTCCTGGGCCAGGCTCACATCCCCCAGCCAGGCTGGCATCAGAGCTCCCACAGCGCAGTGGCCGGGAAGGGAGCTCTGTTCTGGCGTTCTGGGACAGGGACTCTCCCTGTGCCCTGGTGCCAGCGCATCCCTTACCAGACCACAGCAGGGCCCCCTCCCTGTGCTGCCCTCCAGCATCACACCCTCTCTCCTGGGGCACACAGGGGACACCGGTGTCCCAGCCTTGAGCAAGGGCTTGTGGCATCCCTGGGAGCTGGGCAGAGGGCTCGGGTTTTCCCTGCTGCTTGCCCCCCAGCCCTTCCTGCTCTCTCTTGGCCAGATCTGTGCTGCTCTGCCTTGGCTTTGCCCAGGGAGGAAGACAATACCCTGGACATCATTCGAGCCTTCCTCAGGAGCAGACCAAAGGTATCCGTGGCCACTTCTATGAGGCTGTGCCCGTGTCTCCCAGCCTGTCTTTCGGCCCCTGTCCCGTGCTCAGGAGGTGCTGGGGGCTGTGCTGGGCCCCCCACCTGGCTGTCTCTCCCCCCTGACACTGTCTGTCTGTCTGTCTCCTCCCTGGCTGGCAGCAAGAGGCCCAGAAGCTGAGGTTTCTGGCCTCCATCTGCACCGTCTGCAGCACCACCAGCATGGACTCCGCTGCGTGGGACATGCTTTACTTCTGCCAGCCGGAGGTGGTGGAGACCATCGAGGTGAGGGGACGGCCAGTCAGGCTGAGGCAGGGGCAGGGGCAGGGGCAGGGGCAGCAGGCAGCGACACAGCCCCGGGGGCAGATGAGAGCTTGGCCAGGCAGGGGGGTTGCGGATGAGCACTGCTCCAGGTCTCCATCCTTGGAGATGCTCCAAAGCCACCTGGGCGGCCTGGCTGGATGTTTGCAGGTCCCTTGGCCAGCCTGTGGCTCTGTGACGGGCACAGCCCTTCCAGCCATGGGGCTTGGGACCACTGGGTGCCAGGATGGGGGCACCTGGGCTCTGCCAGCCCCACAGGCTCTTGCTGGGCGAAGGAAACTGCCCCATCCTGAGCTGTCCCACGCTGCTGTGCTCCCCAGGTGCTGCTGCAAGAGGAGCCCGCTGGCCCCCAGGGCATTATGGTGCAGCAGCAAGCCATGCTGGCCATCATCTCCATGAGGTACCTGCCCCAGCCCCCAGCTTGGTGGCCCCGATGGCACCGGTCCCAGGTGGGGGGCATCCCCAGTCGTGGGTCTGAGAGGGAGGCAGAGAACAGGGCAGGGGGTGCCACAGGGTTTTCCCCGCAAATGCAAGTGCCAGTGTGATGGAGGGTTGAGGGGTCCCCCATGGCATGGGGCTCAGCTCAGGTCTCTAAGCCCAGGGTCTGCCTCCTCCTCTGTCCCCGCAGCAGAGCGGGGCTGCTTCTGCAGGAGAAGAAGAACAGCCTCCTGTATGCCTGCTTCTGCAACATCTTCCACCTGCCTCCTCAGGAGGACACTCTGATGCTTCACTCTGCTCCAAGGTGTGCCAGGGGGTGAACCATGGGGAGTTCCCTGGCTGCGAGGCCCCTTCCTGGGCACCGCAGGGCCATGGCCGTCCCCTGCCAGGCTTCCAGGGCTGCCCCCAAGACTCTGTCCCCCTCACAGACCCTGGCCACGATGGACAGCATGCTGCAGGTGCTGGTACGCAGTGCCGGCACCCTTGGCATCGTGGAGCTGCAGAACATCTTGGAGGTCTGACCTTGGCACAGGGTCCCCATGGGCAGTGACCCCTGGCTTGAGCGGTGCCCACCCCCAGCACCTGGTGCAAGGAGGGGGGCAGGGAATGTCTCTCCTTACCAGCCATGCCCCCCCCCCACCCCCCTGCCTCCTGGCTCCCGCCAGAGCCCCTTCTCCTGCCCCAGCCCACGCCACCTCTGCAGCCTTGCCCGCTGCCCGTCCTCCCCAACACTGCCTCCCAGATGGACCTGCCTGTCTGGCAAGGGGAGCCCAGCCCTGGGGCTTTCCCCCTCCAGCTTCACCATGGGCCATATCCCAGAGCCCCCACCACAGGTCCCCAGTGAGGTGGTCACCCCAAAGCCTTGGAGTCCTTGGGTGGGAGGCAGAGGGATGTTTTTTGGTGGGGAGTGAATGGAAGGCAGCAGAGGCAGCAGCAGAAGCGGGATGCAGTGACCTGCCTGCCCGCAGCAGGTTGCTGTGAGGGGCAAGAAGGACACATGCCCCATCCCAGGCACTGCCCCAGAGCAAGCCTGGCTGTGCCATGCTGTGCCATGCCACCTCCCTGGCACACCAGCAGCTTTTCTCCTCCCAGCTGCTGCTGCCCTTCACCGATTCCCAGCTGGCAGAGGTGCAGGAGAGGGCCATGGCACGGATCGCCAGGCTGGTGAACTTCATCACCACCTACTCCCTGCCGCAGGTACCGAGCTCCTGGTCTGGGCAGCCCCAGTGCCCTGTCCCTGTGCCCCTGAGCCCCGGCACCTCCCAGGGAAGCTGGGCACCCAGCCAGCAGGTCGGGAGCAGGGGTCTTTGCCCTGCCCCTGTCCTGTCGATGCTCTCTCCCAGGGCAGGGCAGGGCAGGGCAGGGCTGCCCCGGGCACAGGCAGGAACCTGGGTCCGGCAGCCCTGCCCTGCTCTTGGCTGCTGCCTAGCTGCTCTGGGAGCAGCTGGGGCTCCCGTTGTGCTCACACTGCCTCTCTTCCCCCAGGTCTGCCCCTGCTTTGCCCAAGCCACAGTCCGCAGGCATCAGTGCTCCAAGACACATCAGTTTGTAATGCTGGGGAAGCTGGTGGGGCACCTCACCCTCTGTTGCACCTGCAAGGACAAGGGGATGCGTCCTGAGGCTGCAGAAGCTCTCTATCACCTGCACACGTTTGTCCTGCAGCAGAGAAGTAAGACAAGCTGTGTCGGGCTGGATCCCCCAGGCATGGGCAGTCAGGGGCCACTCTCCTTGACGAGAGAAAGCCTTATCCAACCTGCCTGCCTGCCTGCAGTCTGAAAAGTCATTTTGCCTTGCCCCCGCTCACAATAGCCCTGGACCCTCCCTGGGTATCTGCTCCCTGGACCTGTCTGGTGCCCTTTTTCTTTGCCAGCAACTTTTCTGCCCAATGCTCTCAGACTGCACTTCCACTTCTGCACCCTCTCTCTAAGCACCCCGTTTTTGCTCCCCCCCAGGCAGGTGGCCCTGGCTGCATGGCACAGAGCAGCTGCAGCTCCAGGAGGACTGGCAAGCAATGAAGCCCTGGCAGCTTTTGAAAATCAGCCACACCCGCAAAATCTTCTTGGTAAGAAGTGCCTTTGGCTCAGTGTGAGTGAAGGGACACCCGATGCGTGGGGATGACAGGGGCTCACGCTGTTCCCTAGGCAAAGGCCCTCAGGGAGCTTCAGTCCCCTGCGGGACCCTGATGCCCACCATCAGTCTCCTCCCCAGCGCAGCCTGGCTCCGTGCCCCGCTCTCACTGCACAGTCAAGATGCTCTGGGTGAGGCAATAAATCTCCCCTCCTCTCCTTCATCCTGCAGATGTTCACAAAATACCTCCAGTCCTCCGACCAGGCAGACATCATCCTCATGGCTATCAAGAGCTTGAGACACCCAAGCGCCTACAGCATCAGGCTGGCTGCCCACATGGTGGATGTCCTTGTGGCGGACCGTGCCTTCCAGCCGGGGCAGGTGAATAGCCCATGGGTGGCACAGCTGATGCTCCAGCCCACTGGGGGACTGTTCCTCCCCTGGCTCTGTGCCTGGCTAGCACTGACGCCGTCTCGAGCTGGCATACCGCACTAGGAACGGAAGCAGCTCCCAGTAGGAGCTGGGGAAATGGCTGCGCTCACCATGCTGACATCCCCACTCCCACCCGTGTCTCCCCTCCAGGTGCTGAACGTCGTGTGGGCCATCTACAGAAGCCGGCCCTCCGTCAGGGCGGTGGTAGCCCGCAAAAGCCTGGACAGGGCCCTGGTGGTGCTTGTGCACAAACACCCCAGGGAGTTGGTGGCCAGCCTGCTGCAGTGCTCCCCGACGTGCACCCGGTAAGGGGACCACCAGCCTTTGGGGGCTCCTCTCACACTAGGAGAGGGGCCCCAAGACCCTCCCGAGGGATTTCAGCCCGGCCATCCTCTGGGGTGTCCCTGCTGACAGAGCCCCGTGTCCCTGCAGTGTCGCCAGGGCCATGTGGAGGGCGATGATGTCTGACCTCCGGGCTGCGGACAAGGTGCTGAGGGAGCTGCTCAGCTTGCTGGTGAACCAGTCACTGCGCAAGACCTCCACCTCCACCAAGGACAACCCGCGCATCCTCTCCCTGGCTGTGAGTTGCTGGACGAAGCCTTGCTGACCTCCGGGGCTGATCTCAGCTGTCCGGGGCCCCTGCTCCCCTTCCCTGCCCGCCCCAAGGCTTTACCTCCCCAGGGATGAGGGGACATCTCAGCGTCCGGGTGTCTTCTGCAGGCAACCAGGGCGATAAGCGAGATCCTCCTGCAGTCTGTCTGCCTCTGGCAGGTGGAGGCAATTTTCCCCCAGCTTTTCCTGGCGCTGCTTTTCCAAGCGTCATTCACCACGGAGCTGACGCTGCAGGAAGTGCACATCTTCTGGACGGAGCACCGACAGGATCAGCTCACTCCCATCAGGTGCTCCATCCCTTTCCTCTCATCCCTGCCAACCACCCGGAGCCAAGCCAGGGTGGGAGCTAAGCATTTCTCCTTGTGCAGGTCTGCGGTGCAGTCCCTGAAAGTGCTGCTCTGCAGCATGGGCTTTGAGAGCCAGGTACTGGCCATCGAGGCGCAGGGTGGCTGGGACACCCTGCTCAGCTCCCAGACCCACCTCATGGGAGTGCGCATTATCGCCAGGTGAGAGCCCCTTCTCCCTGCTCCTTGGGGACAGGGTACCCCATGCCACCCCCTCCCTTGGGGCTGATGGCAGTGGGGTCCCCATTACTTGGAGAAAGTGGTACAGACTGGCGATGTCCAGGCTGGTGCAAACCCCCAAAAGATGTGCCTGCCTGGCTCAGGCCTGACAGTGCCTCCTTCCCCGTCAGGGAGATGATGAAGATGCCAAGGCGCCTGCGCTCCGCCATCTTCTGCCATCTGGTAGAGCTCCTCCGGACAGAGGACCCCACCTGGCAGATGGTCGCTATGGTCTTCTTCATTGAGGTGAGCCTGATGGCACCACTCCAAGCTCCCCCCGATGCTCGGTTCTCCCATGCCCACCACTGTGGGGAAAGCTGGGGCAGTGGGTGGGCTCTGGTTGGTACCATGGAGGAGCAGATGAGCAAGCAATGTGCTGTGGTGTGGGGCACGGGGACTCTCTGCAATCCCTGCTGCCTCTCTCTGTCTGGGCTTGGTCTTGCCCTGCGTCCTTGTCCTGAGCTGATGGTTGGAGCCAGCACCACACCTCAGCAGCTCCCACTGCCTGTGTTTCAGATGCTGGACTTTACCAACATCAGTGAAGAGCTGGTCCGTGCCCTGGAAATCTTCCCCATTTATCTGCAGAGCCAGTGCCTGGGGATGCCCAGCCTGGTGCTCAGGGCCATCCTCAGGCTCACCGAGAGGCCTGACACAGTGAGTAGGGGGCAGCCGGGACAGCAGCCCAGGGTGGAACAGTGGGTAACGTGGCAGCTCAGGCTTTCCTGGGCATTGTGGGCTGTGCTGGCTGCTGCCAGCTCTCCTGCCTCCCCGGCCCTCTGCCCCATGGCTGTGCCATGCCAAGGAGAGAAGCAGCAGTGCTGACGGGAACGGGCTCCCACTGCCAGCACGTCCCAGCAGGGATGCTGGCGGCAGAGCAACCGGCCTGAGCGTGGGGTCTGCAGGGCCTGGCCGTGAGGTGTTGAGCCCCAGGGTGAAACACAGCAGCCATGGCAGGGGCTGCTGGCAGCTTGGGCAGCTTTCCAGGCAGCGCCAGTCACCCACCAGCCTATCCAGGGGGGTCTGGTGGAGAAGGGGGCAGCCGAAGGGCTGGCAAGGAGCCAGTGCTGTCTGTCCTCCCCCTCTGTGCCCTGCTCTTCCCATGGGCATGCTGGTGAGCCCTGTCTGCCGGGACCTTGCCCTCGTAACCTGCACTGCCTGCAGAGAACCCAGTGGGGAGGCCGGTGTTCGTGGAGAGGGTTTTCACCCCTGTGATCGGTGGCTCCTTTACAAAAAGGAGGTGGCATGTCTCACACAGGAAAGGAAAGCCCTTATCCTGCTGCCGTACGTTATGGACCAGCTGCTGGATGATGACAGTGATGCCAGCGCCGCGGCCCTGCCCGTGCTTGGCAACATGCTCTGGCTGCTGGAGGGGAAGAGACTCAGCCTCACTGCCCTGGCACTGGCTGGAAAGCTCCTGCTGCTTTTCAACAATGTAAGGCTGGGGGAGAGCCCCATGTCCCCCTTCCTGGGCACCTCCATTCACGCCTCCCACTGCAGCCCCTGTGCTCTGCAGGGGGATGCTTTGCCCTGCAGTCCCCAGACCCCATTGCTGCCCTTGGTGGCTCCGTGCTGTGTCACAAACCCCCCACCAAGGACTCACTCCGGCTCGGCCTCCCTGCCGCAGCGGGGGACAGTGGTGGCAGGATGGCAGCAGGCGTGCTGAGCCCCACCAATGCACACCCTGCTCTGGCAGCATCCTCCAGCCTTCTGCAGGGCCTCCCTCTCTGGCCCTCAGCCCCGGAGACCCCAGTCTCCCTGGGCAGACCATCTGCATGCCGCAGCTCGCTGCCTTTTGCAGCAGGGCTGCCTGCAGCCATTTTGGGGATGTCTGTCTCCATGTCAGCCCCTTGCTTGCCATGGGCTTGTGGCTGAGGTCCTCCTCCCCTCTTCCCCCAGGAGCTGGACACAGTGCGGGAGCTCTCCATCCATCTCTTCCAAATTGCAATGGGGCTCGTGGTGGGTGCTGAAAAGAAGAAGATGAAGAAGGTGGTGTGGGACAGCCTGCTGCCACTGCTCTTTCACCTGCATGACCAGGACGAGAGTGTGGCCAAGGTGGGATTCCCAACCTGACTGGTCCTTTGGGGAGGGCAATGCTGACACTGCACTGTGAGGTCTAGCTTGTTGAGTCCCTAGGAACAGGCAGAGCCCCCCTCCCTGCCCACTGCTGCCTTTTTCCTCCTGCTGCCTGGTGGATGGGCAGGTGGGTCCCTTTCCCACCCAGCTCCCTCCACACAGCCCCTGGCATGGGTCCCTGCAGCCCCAGAGACTGGACTACGGCTCCGCAGCAGCCTGGGGCCACCAAAGCTGAAACGCTGAAGCCCCGACAGGCTTCCAGCCAGAGAGGGTGGCTGCCCTCCTCTTCCCCTGGGGTGCTGAACCTGCTGGCAGCATCAGTCCCCAGCTGGTGCGTCTTCCCTGCATGGGCCAGGACAGGCTCTGAGCCCCACCAGGAGGGAGGACACAGGGTCCTGTGCCCCCCATGGTGGTGGTAGCATCTGTGCTGCTCACCAGGCCTCCCAGGAAGCCCTCCGCAGCGCTGGCCAGTTCCTGAAGTGGAGGCAGCTGGTGCGACTGGCCGAGACGGCGCAGGCATGGAGGATCTGCGAGTGCTTGGTAAGCATAGCCCGAACACCCCTGGGATCTGCCCTGGGTAAGCCCTGCCCGTGCCCAGCAGAGGGGACCAAGGGCAGTGTCCCCACAGCTGCATGCACCCTCCTGGAACAGGCTCTGCTCCAGGCTGTCCTCACCTCCGGGGTCCCAAAGGGGACCCCGCCACCAGGATGGCACCCTAGCATTGCCTGGGAGCCCTCTGCTCCCTCCGAACCCCAATGCGGAGAGCGGAGAGCTGGGAATGTCCTGCTGGGGAGAAGAAGGGTGGTCCTTGGTGGAGGGATGGCCCAACGGGGGGGCCATCTCTGTGCCAACTCTGCACCCTTCTCTCCAGCTGGCCAGGAAGAGGAGCAGGGCCACGTACTACCTGTGGAAGAGCCAGACCTACCTGCGGAGCCCGCAGGAGTCCCTGCGGCTGGAGGCTGTCAGGTTCATCGGTGAGCCCCTAGCCCCAGGGTCCCTTTCTCTCCCAGGGTCCCTGTGTCCCAGTGCAGGACCTGTGGGGCACCCCTTCACTCTCTCCCACTCCTGCCTGCACAGGTAGGGCTGGCAGGAGGCTCATCCATCCCCTCCCCGATGCTGCACCCTGGGGTCAGCCCTCCCCAGGGAACTGTGTGGCCAGACAGACTGGCTGGTGGGTCCCTGATGGCCAGTGGGTCCCTGACATGCTGTGTCCCCCCAGGACTCCTTGGACGGGATGTGGATGAGCACGAGAACGAGCACAAGTACATCAGAGAGAGTGAGTGAGGGCAGCGGGGAGGAGGAAGGACCTTGGCATGGAGCTCCCCGCCCAGCCTGGGCAAGGGGGGCTCTGCTCCCAGCACATCTGTGGGAAGAGGGGTGTTTCGGGAGGGGCGTATTCCTAACCAGCAGCTTCGAGCTGAGCCATCTGCCCCCTGGTTCCCTCCTGGCCCTGGGAATCGTGAGGTGCAATGTGCCCTGCCTGGAAGGGATATGGGGCTGTCACCTCACCTCTGCTGCTTTGTCCCCACAGTCCTTCAAGGCCCAAGCAAAGACACCAGCCCCTTGGTCTCCTCCCTGGCAACTCAGACACTCCTCATCCTGGGACGAGGAAGGCTGAAGTCGAGGTTTAACCTACCACGGCTGAGTTTACAGATGACGAGGGCACGGATGAGGTCACACTCAGTCCCCAGCGAGGACTCTGCTCAGGCAGAGACAACGCTGGAGCCCCAGCCCTAGGATGCTCTGCAGGCTGGGGTATCTCCTCTTCCTGAGGTCTAACAGGAAAGGAGACACCTCAGCTGGAGGAGGACCCGGCAGCCTCCGGAGAGTGGCAGGACAGCCACTCTTTCCAGTGGTCTAGGACAACGCCTGTCCACGTGCTTCATCTTTGCCACAAAGCACCAGCTGCTCTGCTGGGCTGTTGAAACAGAGGGAAGGAGAAGGCCACGCCAAAGCTGAAGCCAAAGTTGAAACTGAAGCCTTCCCTCCCCTCTGCGGGGCCACGCCGGGGCGAATCCCTTTTTCTGCCTCCCACCGTCCAAGGATCCTGTGCTGCTTTGGGCTGACGTGGCCGAGCTCGGGAGCTACAAAGCCACCAATGCTCTGACTCCAGCAGCATCCTCCCCTCCACGTCCCCAGCAGGAAGGGCAGCTCTGCCTCCTGCCCGCACCGCCAGCTGCGCAGCCACTCCTGCCTGGGGATGTCAGAAGTCACAAGAGCCAGCAGGCCCGGGGGAGTTGTGGTAGCAGAGGGCCCTGCTTGCCACAGCACTTTGCCATCTCCTTCTCCAGGTTCGGGCACCAGGATGTCATCATGGGGCTGGACAGCCTGAGCCGGGAGTGCTGTGTGACGGCAGGGGGCCGGGACGGTACCGTGCGGCTCTGGAAGATCCCGGAGGAGTCGCAGCTTGTGTTTTACGGGCACCAGTAGGTCTGGGGCGGGAGAGGGGGCTGCAGGCAGGGGGGTCAGGCTGGGGCAGCGGTGTGCAGGTGCCAAGCATCACTAGGAGCCTGCCGGCACTGTGGGGATGCTGATGCCCCGGTGAGCCCTTGTCTCCTAAATAGGATCCCAAAGCATGCTCATAACTGATGGCAGTTGCCCCTTCTCTTCACAGGGGCTCCATCGATTGTATCCAGCTCATCAGTGAGGAGCACATGGTGTCAGGCGCCGATGACGGGTGAGCACAGGGCCGGGGTGGTGCCTGGGGTGCGCAGGCGGTGCCCCCCTCGGCCCCCTCGCCCCTTCCCTCCCTGGCAGGTCCCTAGCCCTGTGGGGGCTAACGAAAAAGAAGCCGCTGGCACTGGCCCGGCAGGCACATGGCATGCAGGATGCCCAGGGCCTGCAGCAGCCATACTGGATCTCAGCAGTGGCCGCCCTGCGCAACAGGGACCTCCTGGCTACAGGTGTGTGGCAGCTGCTTTGGAGTGGGGGTGTGGAGAGGAGGGCGTCCTGCTCCCTTACCTGGGTGGGAGTGCATGGCAGTCTTCTCTCTCTGCCCCAGGCTCCCACAGCGCCAGCGTGAAGCTCTGGAAGTGCGGTGAGGGATTTCGGAAGCTGGAGCCCCTCTGGGACATCCCGTTGGTATGGATGGGGAGGTGGGGGATTGGAGCTGGGCTTGGGGCATCTCTGGGCGGGGGCTCCCCTCCCTGGGCGGCAGGAGGAGGCTGCCAGAGCCCCTCACCCTGCCCTGTCCCCTCCAGGTGGGTTTTGTTAACAGCCTCAAGTTCTCTGCAGCCGGTGACTTCCTGGTGGCTGGCCTTGGACAGCAGCACCGGTACTGTCCCCCCTCCCTGGTGCTGCCCAGGGGCACAGCCCCCCCCTGCTCCTCCAAGGGCTCGGCGGAGGGTAGCCCCCATCTCTCTCATCTGCAGGCTTGGCCGGTGGTGGAGAGTCAAAGAGGCCAAGAACAGCGTCTGCATCGTCCCTCTGAAGCGGAGGGCTGCAGCCCCCAGTCCCGAAGCCCCTGACAGCCCTGAAGCCCCCGACAGCTCCTAGCCCCTGGCCCCAGAGGCACTGGAGCCAGGTCACCAAACCCCTGTCCCTGGAGCTGCGCCCCGAGTCCTTTGTGCAACCATCTTCCTGGAGCCGGCAGGACGTGAGCAGGGGGTGTCGCATGGCCCCCTGATCCTGCTGGCCCCCCTATCATGATGTGGCTCTGCCCTCTGCGAGGGTCTGCCCCTTTCCCTCAGGTTCAGCCTGACCTGAGCTCTGGAAGAGTCTTATTTAAAAAATAAAACAAACCAAACCCACTTTATTTACATAAATTACAAAATAAAATAATCACACTTTTGCTCACACTAAGAATCTACTCTTAAAAACGCGGTTGGGCTCAGCACAGCAAGGAGCCACAGCAAGGTCGTTGCTAGCAGAGCCTTGTGCTCTTAACACAGCGTTCCATTTTTATAGCTCTCATTTTTATAGCTTAAACCATGAGAGACAGAGTCACAGCAGCACAGAATGGATGCTGAAAGAGACCTCTAGAGATCATCCAGCCCACCTCGGCTGCTCGAGCAGGGCCAGCTGCAGCAGGCTGTGAGTCTGCTTCTCGAAGGTTCTATTGGCTGCGTTGCTCCCAGGTTGTGGAGCTCGCATGGGAAATGGGCAATGAAGAGGGATGAAGTTTCCAGGCACTTTCTGGCCGGTGCAGTGATTTTTTTTTTTTTTTCCTTCTGATTTTTTCTCCCCCCTTGCTGGTCTTGCAGCTGCCCAAGGTGCAGCCAGACAAGCGGAGGAGGGTCCCTGCCTGGCCTGCAGCTCCCTCCCTCGCCATTCTTAGGGTGATTTGGCATTATTTTGCTGTGTCAGTGAGGCAAAGCTGGGCTCTTGGGGGCTGAGGTCAGTGGGACCCGAGGAAGGCCGTGATGGTCTTGAGGCTTTGAAGGGCTGTGCACCGAGCCCTGTCCCTGCTGGAGGGGACCCTGGTGGTGTTCAAGACGAAGGCCTTGCAGGCCTTGTTGTCGTGTGTGCCCGTGTCCCCCCCGGCCCCCAAGGTCTGTTGTTGTTGCAGGGGCTCTGTGCTGCTTTCTGCGTGGGGCCGTGTCCGTGAGTCCTGCAGGGACCTGTCTGTCCTGGCTTCCCCACCAAAGGGCTGCTTCCCCTGGGGAAGGGGACAGGGAAGTTGTTCCCGTTCCCGTCCCCCCCCCCCCCCCCCCCGCATCGCCTGCCCAGCTGGTGGAGACTGGGCCCTGGGGGTGGCTGGGTTCCCCTCGTGGCTTGCTGGCTCAGATTTGGGGCTCAGTGGGGCTTTTGCACCTCTTGGGGGCTGTTTCTTGGTGTCCCCTGTGCTCCCTCCCCCTCCCACATAGGCACCGAGCGGTTCTGGAGAAACAGCTTTTAATTGAAAAGACAAGAGAAAATGTCCCATCAAAGCTGGTCTGACCCCTCCCTAGCCCCCCCCCGCCCACCCCCCCAGCCATATACCCCACCCCTCCTCTCCCACCCCCCACTCCCCCCATCTCCATCCCTCTCACCCCTGTCTAATCCCCCACACACACACACACCCTCACGTTGGCTGCCAGAGCCCTGCGCTTGCTGGGTGCCATTGGCAAGGAGCTCTGCGCCTGCCTCTTCCTCCGCTTGCCGGCCATGGCAGGTGGGGACCGTGGCAGGTCCATCCCCGCATCCTGCCACGGCTCCTGGGGCTCCATCCCGCCGCCGTTCACTATTTTCAGGCTCAGCATGGCGTCACTGAGCTCGGGGATGCAGTAGTCGGGGGTGAGCATCTCCTCAGGCAGCGAGAGCGAGCTGAAGTCGTGGTCGGGGGTGTCTGTGCTGGTGCCACCAGCGTCCTTGGGCACGGAGCTCCTGCTGGGATCATCCTGGCTGACCCCCACTCCATCCAGGGAGCAACCGAAGAGCCTTAGGGCCTCTTCCAGGACCATCTCCTCGGACACTGCAAGGTTGCCTGCAGTGTCCCCAAGGGCTTTGTTGTTGGTGGCAGCGCAGGGGCTGGTGTGGACATCGCCGCCCGGGGCTGCCCCCACAGGGGTGGCTGTGCTGGGGATGTTGATCTGTGCCAGCTGCCCCTCGCTGTGCTGGTAGCCAGGGATGGACACTGGCAGCTCCAGAGGGTCTGGGGTCAACCAACTCCTCTGATTTTTGTAGTGTGTGAGGTATCATGGTTGGCCCTGGGGGGCCCCACAGCCCCCGGGACCCCACAGGGCAGCACCCGGCAGAGAAGCGGCGCCTTGGCCGAGCGTGGCGCTGGCCGGTGGAGGCAGGTCGGTGGTTGTCCACGGGATGCGGAAGACCCGGGGGTCGAAGAGGCAGCCACATGGAGCCCTCTGCAGACCTGTGTGGGTGAGGGGGGAACCGTGCTGGGCCGGGGTGGCTGTCCAGGGGCACCCGCTGAGCCGGCCCTGATGGCCGACATCCCCCAGCTCTGGGCCAGGGGCGTGGGGAGCTTGTGGCCGGGGTGATCCCCACGGGGTGAGCCGCTGTGCCGGTGGGACAGGGTTGCAAATCGGGGAGGAGACTGGCATCTAGGAGGTGAAAGGGGAGAGGTGGCCCCAAATATTTGGGGAATTCTCTGCAGATGGGCTTTACTGGGCACGCGCCACCCGGGCGAGGGCAAGGATGCTCACCGGGGCTTGCTGAACCCCCATGCGAAAAGTGCTGGGGGAACGGGTGTGATGGGGATGGCGAAGGGGCCAGAGCAGACTGGGGTGCCATACCTGCTGGTGGTGCTGGGGGGCCCGGGGTGCCCGGGCTGCAGGGAAGGGCTGCTCCCGCGTGGGCAGGCGGCACGGGTTGGCTGAGCCTAAGAGAATGAGACAGGAGCGATGGCCGGCGGTCACCTCTGCTCTTGTCCTCCAAGAGCATCCCTGGGCTGCAGGGGTTGGGGTCGGTCCCTACCTCGAGGGTAGAAAGTTTTGGGGAGCACGAATGGCTGGAAAAGCTGGGGCGCCGGGGGGCCCCAGGGCCCAGGCAGTGGGAGCTGCGTTGGTGGCCGTGCCATGGTCCCTTCTGGCTGTTGGCTGCCAAGGACTCTGTGGCGTCTCCCCGGAAGGAATGTGGGGGCTCCCTGTGTTCCGCCCCACCCCAAGAGCCTCCCCAGCTCCTCCTGGGGAGGGAAAGGGTTAAGGGAGGCTGGGGTGGCCCCGGGGCCTACAGGCGGCTCTTGGGGTCTGCGGGTGCAAATGCTCTTGGCTTTCAACAGTATTTTTCCGGTGGGGGAAGAACAACAAGTTGATTCAGCCGAGCCAAGCGGGGACCAAGCTGCAGCCGCAGCCTCCTTGCGCCAGATGGCAAATGCGTTTGTGACCGTTGCCCGCGCTTCTGTTCGCTGCGTTGACCGGAGCGAGGCAGAAATAGGAAAAAGGACGTCGAGGGCGTGAAGGAAGGTCACGCGGTGTCGCTCGGTGGCACGCTTTCCCCCAGCCCTCGCTCCAGTAGTGCTGTCAGGTCTTTCAGTCTCCTGCTGGGAAAAGCAGCAGCTCTGGATCCCCCTGGGAGGGGGCGGCGCTTTCCCTGGGTGTGTGACACCCCAGAGGAGACGGTACCCGCCGCGGCGTGCTCCCAGAAAAGGACTGGATTCTGCCCAACGTCCGGTGTCGGGGCGCTGGGGCTGTTTGCGCTCTACGGGATCCCAGGGATGGGGTTAGTACATCCCCTCCTCATGCTTGGAGGATTCGGCACTAGCAAGGACACCCCAAGGGTACCAAGGACACAGGCCTCTCGCTCCCGCTGTGTGAACAGTGTGTGGCCTGGGGGAGTCGGGACAACTGCCGTGAACCGGAGGCCAAAGATCTCTCCTGGCCTGTATCCTGGTAATCAAAGAGATTGCGCTCTGTTCGTGAGGCACCTCTGGCTGCAAGATTGTGCAAGGCCATGTGCCGCGTAAATTGTGGCAGGGACCGATGCTGGGGGCATGAAGGCAAGCGCGCTTCTAAAAGTATAAAACTCCGTTTCATTTCAGAGCGCAGCTGAGCCACCCCACTCCTCAAGACTCTGCCATCTGCACTGCTGTGGCTGGGACTGGGCAGTGCTGCACATCCCAAAGGCCACCAAGTCACACCCGTGTCCCTGCTGCTTTGCCGGGAGCTTCTGCGATGCGAGCGATGTTCTGGGGGCTGATCTCTTGGACTGCAGCTACTCCGTCCCTGACCGCCAGCTGGCCAGGAGGGTTGTGTCCAAGGTGGAATTCCACCTCTCTGACGAGAACCTGGCCAAGGATGCTTTCCTCCTGAAACATGTCCAGAAGAACAAGATGGGCTTCGTCAGCATCAAACCGCTGACGTCCTTGAAGAAGGTAGGCAGCGCGCTGCGTTGGCCAGCCAAGGTGGGAAGTGGCCTCCACGTGGAGGATGCCTGGGTGTGTGGGTGTGCTCTGGCTGTCTGCCATGGCCAAAACACTGCTGTGTTATCAACAGCTTTCTAGCTACCAGTACAGAGCACAGCACTACGAGGGCTGCTGTGGGGTAAAGGAACTCCAACTCATCCAGATCCAATACAGAAGGAAAGTGGAGAAACAACAGAGGGAGCAGCCCAGGGACACAGAGCCCCAGGTCTCATCTGGCCGCTCCTGTGACCATATGGTGTATTCAAAATCAAATACCTGAAGTGCTCCCTTAGATGCAGTTTACAGCCAGGGGACAAGAAGGTGGCAGTTCTGCATTTTGCAGCTCCCAGGCTGATGGCAGAGCCAAAGCAAAAAAAACAAACCCCAAACCAAACCAACCAAGAGAGGTAAAACTGGAGCGCAGGGAGCAAATGCTTTTCTTTCACCTTAGGCCAACTGCTCGGACGCTCTCTATGCTGCCCTGCCACAGAGGGCATCCCTCTCGTACCAGTAAGAGACATAAGAGTGAATTAAAGCCAGGACCCCAAACCACACCAAAAACCTGGTCGTGATGAAGAAGAAAGTGGAGAATGCATCAAATATAACAGAAAATTATTTTGGACATTCCCAGTTTACATTTGAAAAAAAGAGAAGGAAAACAAAGAGGAGGAATTAGGTATTAAAAGAAGAGCACTGAATGATAAAGCCATAGCAGTCCCTCTACCACTACAAACCCACACCCCCACACGCACGTACGCACACAGACTGAACACCACCAAACTCCCCTTGACTGTGACGTTCCCCTCAGCTTGCTGGTCTAGAGATACTGAATGCCTGAAGCACACCAAGGATAACTGAAAACATCTGCATGGCTTTAATGGGAATCCTCCAACTGAAACAAAGCGCTTTCTCCCTCTGTCTGCGTTGGCACATCCCCGAGTCACGCTCTCACTCCTCTCCTTCAAAGTCAAGATTCCTAAACGTGAAAAGCGGGAGTGGGGAAAGGCGAAGGGAAGAGAAAAAGAGGGAGAGCATCATCAGTGGAAGACCTGCCAGCTGCTGCTGATGTTGCCCTGTTCGGGGGACCACCCCAGCAGAGAGGAGCTGGTTTGCGTGCCACAGACCTCCCTGCCTGTTCCCAGGGACAGGCCGTTTGCTCAGCCTTGCCGGCCAAAGCGTGGGAAAAGCGTAGGTGTGCGCCGTCGCTTGCTGAGGAGCACGGTCACGTTCACGTACAATCCTTTACCTTTTTCCTCCCTGGATTCAAAGGGTTTCTGTCTTCAAAGTGAGAGCCTTCCATACGGTCATTTGTGACATTTCATCCAGGATAACAATCTCAGAAGGATCAGTCCTGCAATAAATATTTTACATAGCAATCCGTGATTATGGGAACTGATGCCACCAAGGGCATTAGCATCAGCAAGAGGAACAGCGGAGCCCCGAGAATCAAAGCTCCGCATAAGCGTGGGAGGTTTTGCTGGATGAGGAGTTTTGGGAGGCAAGCCGGGGAGCTGCAGAGCAACAGCTCTGTGCAAAGGCTCTTGCTGGGGCTTAGCCCCGGTCCGGGTTCCTAAGCCACTGCTGGTACAGATCACGCCTGCAACTCCTCATGTGTAAGTATGAGGATCTCCAGCTACCGTAAAGGCACTGATGAGGCAAGGTTTGGGGGTCAAACGCGAGTGCTGCAGCCACTCTGCTTGGGGTCAGAGCCCTGCAATCACCTCCTGCAGCCCTGCCCCTACCCAGCTCCGTCCACACAGCCCCTGGCATGGGTCCTTGCAGCCCCAGAGACTGGACTACGGCTCCGCAGCAGCCTGGGGCCACCAAAGCTGAAACGCTGAAGCCCTGACAGGCTTCCAGCCAGAGAGGGTGGCTGCCCTCCTCTTCCCCTGGGGTGCTGAACCTGCTGGCAGCATCAGTCCCCAGCTGGTGCGTCTTGCGTACATCTTTCTCAATTAAATGTACAGTGGATGTCTTCTCGTTCAGCTAGTCTGGAGCTTAAAAAGCAGCTTAAAAATACGGGACAGGGTAATTTTTGGTGGACATGGCCAGAGCCTGCATGTTCTTGAGAGAAACTTTGGAAGAAGACCTAAGCCTTAAGGCACTGCCCTGAGGGGGTCTCCTTCCATGACGCAAATGCTGCTCTGGAGCATGGCGAGCTCTGTCCCAGCAGTGCCCAGTGCCTTTCCCTGCCTGCTGTCACAGGATGGCCACACGGGAGAACTGTGGCCAAGCTGCTGGAGCACTCCGGCCTTACAACACCAGAAGGGCTCAGGAGGAGAGTGTGGCAGTGGAAAGAGCAGCTCTGGACACAGCAGGCGCTGGGGCTCCCTGGCAGTGCTGCTGTTCCGGGACTCTGCACACAAGCACTGCCCCTGCAGTTCCAGAAGTGGACTCGGAGAAAGGATTGTGGACAAACAGGTCGCTGCAGGATCCTTTGGGGCGGCTCCTCCTTCACACAGGCTCTGGGTCACACTAGATCGGTAGATACTGAATTAGAAATGGGATGGATAATGACATTTCTTTGTGGACAACATGATTCCAAGGAAGAAAACCTGAAAACACAAAACAAACCGACTACCAACCACAGATAGTCATACTCGGGCCACGCTCGGAGCTGGGCACCCCAGGGGTAGATGGTGGCTGAAGAAACCCTCAGGCACAGGGAAGGGGAGGGAGTCCATGCTGACCAGCATGCTAGGAGGCAGCAGGCAGTGCTCAACAGCCCACCCCTCGCCTCCTTCTCGGAAAACACCCCACTGGACTCTGCTTAGTCCAACCTGGCCCCGCAGCACTCGACGAAAGGCAGAGCAACAGCAGAGCTGGCCAGGAAGCAGGGGGCTGCGGCTGGACCCCCCAACCCCTCTATTTATTACTTGCTCTCTCTAGTTTCTGCAGTTGCAGAAGCAGTAGCAAGAAGTTACACCAACCCACTGCAGTAGCAGAAGCGGAGGCGACTTCACATGAACCACTTCTTTGCTTAGACCTAACAAGTAAAACCACAGGAGACGTTAATTCCTGCAATGGAACGTCTTGCTCAAAGTTACTAACCGTACACAATCTCAACGCAGTGCTGCTCCTCTTTAAGGAGACTGATCATGCATCCCTCACCCCCTCCAGCTGGACCTCCAAGCCACACACACAGCAACCAGCTAAGAAAGCAGACAGAAAACAGCAAAGTTTGCAGGAAGTCTGGCATCAAGGAGCCTCCCTCACCTTCAAGTCCAAGGTATTTTCTGGCTCTGGTCATCTTGTGTTCAGCACAATCACAATTAAATACATTCAGTATTGGGTTTAGGGTCTTAGGGGGATGTATTGTGGCAGAAGCAAGAGAAAACAATGCATTTGTTACTGGGGTTTGTTTTAGTTTAGGCATTTACTTACCTGGGGTTTGTCGATAACCCTGAGGATCTTGCAAAGCTAGCACCGATTGCTTTGCTTTTCAGTAAAAACAAAAATGAGAAAGAAGGCCACATACAGCTTTTCTCTCCTTCAGGTATTCCAGAAAGAACTTGCCCTACTACCAGCTCCATCTGGCAAATGAATAAAAACCTCTGTCCCCAGATGATCAGCGATAAGACACTATGCCAGGAAGCGATGTGATGATGCAATTGCTAACAGCTAAGAAGCGCTGCTTCTAGCACTGACTCTTGGTGACCTGCGCTGGACCAGATTCAGACAGGACTGCTAGAGCCAACAGCAGCTGCAAAGTTATAACCGCAGATGTTTCCCAGAGCATAGAAAAGCCTGCTGGAGGGATTCACCCTAAAGGACAGGAACCACGCTTGGCAATACTGTCTCTAGCTTGGGCTGCTTCCTTCTGAGTATTGTAGGGAGAGGAGTCTTTATGCATGAGGAACTTGCCTTTCAATCACTTTGACAGAAGACTTGCTCCATAAACAAAGGAAAACACTTCAGTTGAACTGGTGCAGTTTGAACTTTATTTAAAACAGCTGTAATCTAATCTGCATAGTGCTGGGGCAGCATCCAACCTCTGCAATAGCCAGGGAAACTCCAGAACAGCAACATCTCTCTGCACGCGGCCAAGCGCTGAGTCAGGGTACATTAAAATAAAGCGTGTAATCTGACCCATGCTGGATCAAGTCCAGGAAACTAGTAACCTGACTTCTTCCTAAACTTCTTCTTAACACCCTAAGAGTGAGGGGGGGGGGAAACAACAACAACAACAAAGCACAATTAGAAGATAATTCTGCAAAGCAAGAGTTAAAAAAAATAAATCCATGTACAGGCATATACTTTGATATCAATTAGCTAGGTTAGTTTGAGACCAGCTGCAGAAATGCATGTGCTGACTAGAGGTTAAGGGCACAACAGCCTTTAACAGGTCAAGTGGAAGAATTTGTTTAAAAGCATGGTAATATTACAGGCTTGTAGACCATTACAAAACACTTTTCATAGTTGCTTTGCCGTTTATCTCATCACCTACTTCAGCTTTAATTCCTTCAAATTAACGATGGAGTTTTATTTACACAAGTGCTGAAGTTGTATACCTACTGTAACTAGTACACAGACTTGACAGTATTGAAAGACCATGGTTTTAACCCAGGTCACAAAACCAAGGTAACCATTTTATAAACTCAGGGTGTAGCTCTGCTAAAAGCCACTGAAGTAACATAGGTTCTCTTTCTTAATTTCAACCTGTGAGTAAACGTAAGCCTTGCACCCTTAAGTTTTGGGTTTTTTTCGAGGGGAGAAGGAGGAGTAAGACCTCTCAAACCCACTAAGGCACATTTTCTAAGAGATGAATTGCACTTGAAGCAAGCTGGAAAACAGAGGTAATAAGGAAAAAAGGTAAGTATACGGTCATGGTCATGCTTTCTCCACAAGTTTGGAATACCAGCAGTAGGGGGAATGCTGGAGAATGAAGACCGTGCAAGGTAGCTACATGCCCCTTTGGTCTTGTCACTAGGGTTTGAGGTGGATGCTTAAAATGATCAGAGCTCAGAATTGCGGTTTAAGCCAAGCAACTAATTTTAAAAGAAGTCAGGGGTATCTGTTGTCCGCACAGCAAAATGGGACTTCAGCTGTCAGCGCAGTTTGCAAGCTGCACTATTCAGAGGGTGTTAATTCAAAACCTGGAAATACTAGAAGCAGGAAAGCAGTGTTCCTAGTCTCCTCAAATTTACTCTACCATGACATCATCATTTTGTAGAACATACTTTTTCTGGCACTGCCCTGCCCACCTTACATTTGGTTTACTTGTTTGGGGTTTTTAAGCAGATCCCACGTGCATTAAAAAAAATTAATAATAATTAAAAAAAAATCTTTTTGGAAGACAGTATTTTACAGTACATACGAAAATTCTCTGGAAAAACATACAACTTCATTTACAAAAACACCAAGTTATAAAGAAGTTACAATAGAGAGAGAGCACAACATTTGTTTCACAGGATCAGAATTTCTCCCCACCCCTCAAAAAACCCTCATGCACTTAACTGGGTAAGCAGTGTTACCAGTTTACAGAACCGGAACTTCAGACTACTACAAGTTTTCATGTAACCACGTAGAACAGCTTTCAGGGTTTATCTGAAAACACTCTCTGCATGCCAATTCCTTTCAAGACTCTCCCTTGCAGGTGGGTAGCAGTGCCACAACAGCCTTGGCTATTGCAATGTTTAAGTACATCTTCAGCTGTGTGTTCCGAGTTTAGCTTTCCTACCCAGCGACAACAAAAAAAGCCCTCAAGTCTCATGCTGGAGCAGTCTCAAGACAAAAATCAGATACAACGGCATGGGACACGTCTATCATCTCCATACCTTGGTAGCATCCTCTGCTGCGTTGTCTTCAATACCACAATTATTTATGGGCCTCCATGGGAGGCAATACTTGTGTAGCGCGTGGCCGTGTTAGGCAGGGGACAGCTGCTAGCTGAGGAAGCTGAGCACCATTCTGATAGATGCCCAGGAGTGTATGTGCCAACCGGGAAAATAGTTTAGGAGAAGAACAATACATGCACGTGCACTAGGAAAGCACAAATGAATACAAGCACGTTCAGACACACTTGACACCACAACGTGGTTGCAGTAACTAGTTAACCTGTTTACCTACATTCTGAATCCAAGTCACAGGGCAGCTTGGTTTTTGTGGCTTTTCCAAAGCTGTTTCAGCTAGTGACAGTCAAGACTTTTAAAAAGACTAATAGGGATAACTCTTACAAGAACATATTTGGGAAATGAAGGCTGAAAGAAGTTAAACTAAAAAGCATATTTTTGTTTACATCAATAAACGCGTAGAGTACTGACGTGAGGTAGTCTAGGCACTAGCAGAGTCCATTCAGCTTTTCAGTTAGCCCACTGAGTAAAACCCCTTCCTAATTACATTGTCTGTAGATCTGCTGCTGACATCTTCTGGACTGCCGCCACCTTTGAATGCTGAATCCTGGCCAGTTAACTAGAAGAACAGAATACACAGACTCAAAATAATTGCTATACTGAAGTTACCTTCATATTTGAGTACAGCTTCCAGTCAACACATTAACTGTATTAGTGGCCATTCTTAAAACAACATTTAGACAACACTACCCTTACCGCACAGGAATCTCAAGCCTCGCAAGAAGTCGTACTACCCAAACCTTGAAATCTGTACCTGAAGTATTCAATAGTAGGTAACAGTTCTGCAAGCTGATTCTTTACAAGTGTCAAAATGGAGTTTTTTCTAGTTGTTCTTTGCCTCAAATCAGAGGTCAAGCCACGCAAACAGCTGTTTAAGGAGAGTTATGTATAGCAAGAAAACAAATCAAGCATTAATCAAAAGCTCCCACAAAACCCAGATTTAACAAGCAACTCCACACGGTCGTTTCAGCAGTGGACAACCTGTTGAGTAGGCTGCTGATTTCTAAAGCAGCAAAACTATCAAGAGGCATTCGAAAATCATCTGCCAGAACAAGATTAGCTCATACGTCTACATTTATAACATTCATGTCCTCTTCCTTTTGAGATTTGGGTTTTTTCTGAATGAAGAACTGTTTCCAGTTCATTGAGCAATGGGTCAGTGCAGTAATATACAACTACAGTAGTATTTAGAGAGCCTGCCACCAGACCAAAACCAGTCACTAGTGCCAGATCTCGGGGGAAAAAAATTGTTTAATAGCTATACAGTCCGTTCAAGACAATTTCTCACACCTACATCCTAGTAAAACTAGCATTATGCTTAAATTTAGATTCCTGAATCCATTGGGGATGTATATATGCATTTCTTCTCGGTTATGTCATGCATTGTACATCAAGAATTAATTCTACTTCAAACCCTCCCTGGCCTAGCCCCCCTTCCTTACCTTTTCTCCGTCTGCTAGTGTTTTGGGGCGTTCTTCTGATGGAGGTGAATGAGGTCCTTCAGTGGTCACTGAATAAGGTCGTTTAGGTGCACTGTTCTTAGGATCTGTAATTCCAGTCCCACTTAATTCATGCTGTCCTTGGACAAAACGTCCTCCTGGTTGAGAAACTGTGTTACGTCCTGGAATGGTGCTACCAACTGGAGGTCCCAATGTTCTTATTGCAACTGTAGCCTCCACTTCTGTAAGAGACACCGCGCTTCTAGAGTTCAGCCGTGAAATTAAAGACTGCATTCCACCCACCACGTCAATACATACTTGAATCAGTAACAGGAATGGAGAGTCCCTTAGACACTGATGGCTCAGCTACACGAGGTAGCTTCTCTCTCTTGTTAGCACCGTTAGATTTCTGGTACGCAGCATTTCTGTAAGAGTCAGATGCTAGAGTTATAAAAAGCTCGTTTGTAAAATACTATACATTTCCTTTCCAGAAAGCCCATGCAAGACAAATGTCTGTCTTCTTAGCTCATTGTCACAGCTCTACCAAACAACAAACTCCCAGGCAATCTAGCACGAGATCTTCATTTTGACCGCTGAACTTCAGACCGCAAATTTAAACTTCAGCGTTGTCTTTAGTCAGTCTCTATGTACTTGCACTGTCTTCCAGCTTAGTACCTCCAGCACTCTGTACTGCTTTCCATGAATGGATCTGCTCTACCCATACGGGCATCCCATTTTATTTTAGTTTTAATGCCACTCCTCCAGTACCAAATGGTCTGAACACAGCAGGCATTACACATTTGGTACTCTTGGGCTATTACTCTCAAGATTACATATTCCTCCTGGGCTGAAGTAGCTTATGAACAAGCAGACCTCCCAGGAAGTGACACACACTTTTACTGCCCGAGTTCTCATACTGCTGCACCAAGGCAGCAGCAGCTCTAGTGTTGCTGTGATCAAGATCAGCACTTCGTTAGAACATCATACTGCTTGGCATTAACCATACTTTTTGTTAGAAAGAACAAAATTACCTACATGGAAAACACTCCGGCTTCAAGTTACACACTAACCCAAGGAGATCTACATTCAAGACCAAATAATTCCTCCGGTATCCACTTCTCCTTTCTTCCGACATGTCTTCATGGATATTAAATTCATTTTTTCAAGGATTTCTTTAACCTGCCTCCCCCCACGTGCCCAAAGGAGATGACAGCTTTCTTCCTGAAGCCATTAGAGCCCTCCACGTGCTTATGAACAACACAGATTCAACCAAGAAATCCCAGACCTCATTCCCATCGCGAGTCAGTTAAAAAGCAGCTTCTTCACAGCTTTAAGGTTATGGTGCTAACCTTTCTCTCTCGGCTGGAGAGGTGTCCACTTTAGCAATCTTATGTGATGAAGAGGAATTTTCTGGTGTTCTGGAGCCCGTGTCTCTGGAACTGTCCAAACAGCTTCCATCTGAAGAAGTCCTTTTGCGCTGAAGCCCACCAGCATTTTGACTAGTACCTGGCATGCTTTGCTGAAACAACAACATCAAAATAATGAAGTCTTCAAGTAATTATTAAAGGAAAAAAAAAATATTGCCAGAAGAGCCCAATTTTTAATATACCTTCTTTCTTTTCGGTAAGGTTTCTGCAGGCAAAAAATGGTGGAGGTGCTTTCTCTTCACATGAGCTGCCTCAATCTTCATACCTTCCTTTAGCACATTGAGGTGGTTAGCCTGGCTGTAAACTAACAGGAAATTTAGTGTTGTAGCTCAGTGGGAATGTTTGCATTGGGTATTTGTCAAAGTTGTTGACATGATTTACATTTGCCACAACATTCAAACACAGTGCCACTGGATGTAACGTACAAGACAAGCATCGGTTCGGGTAACAGTGCAAGTCTGAGGAAGTCACCCCACCTGGCCTGAAACTCAGACAAGCGTTTTGATGCCTTTTTTCTGTGCTTGTCTCATATCCCAAAGCATGAGCTAAAAAGAAGGTCCGCTTTTACTGCATTTACTCATGTTGTCTGAGCAACACAACACACAGCTCATGCTGGTACCATGGAGAAATGTTTGTTTGCACTGATGAAGAGTTTAAAGGAGTCCACTGCTTAGAACTTTTTGTCCAAACACACTCGTCACTCCCGAAGAGTAACCCGATTTCCTTAGTTTGTCGTTACGATAGCAAGGCATAAGCCTCACAGCACACGTGCACTTCTGAAAGGCACAAGAGCAGTCAGCTTGGGAAGAAGTAAACAGACTTTGGAACCAAAGACCTGTACTTTCAAATGACTGCTCCCCCCCAAGCCCCTTTATTCTAGCATTATCTAACAACGCTTGCGATATGACTTTATTTCTGCATCTATCAAAAGGAATAAAGGAATATGAACACGGAGCTTGATGTGCAAGACTGCATGTCATTACAATGTGACCACTCACTGCCTTTCAAAGTTCTGGGATGGTATCATACAGAAACTGTTATTTTGGAAACAATACTGTCAGCAGGCATTCACAACTTCTTTTAGAGCCTGATACAGTTAATTCCCACTTCCAAAGTCCAGTAACTGACAACTGCTTTTGACAAGTGTAGCTACACCCAGTAAACGGGCATCTCTCTCCTGGCTTCACATCTGACTGTCCACTTCAGGAATCGCAGTTCCTTTCTGATCGTTCACTATGATCTGCAGAACTGTTATTTCACATATGGGATATGGTACATAGGGCTGTAGTACACACTTCTGTTTCAAGGTGGACTTACATTGCCAAGGTGTCAAAATAGTATGTTTCTAAGGCTAATCTTCTACGTGTCACGCTCTACAGAAATAGCTAATAGCTAATACCAGAAGGAAGCACAATTCACTTTGTGAAGCAACTTGCACTGGCATTAAAAAATGAAACCCTACGAGACTAGAGCAAAATAGAGGCTTACCTGTATCCTTGAATGACTGTATAACGCACGTTAGATCAACGTTAACACTTTCTGCATTCTCCACTTTCCTAAACACGATTCCAAGAAACCACATTGACACATATCCACTCCTAAAAAGACAGTCACAAATCTATCATTTATGCACAGATGCCAGTTATTTGGGTGCTAGCATCTACTCTCAAGAAGGGATTAAGCAAAACAGTTTAGTTGTACGCAGCAGCTAAAGATTGGAGTCAGCCCATACTCAAGTTCTCCAAGAACTCCTCCCTCAAGTTCTCCCTTCCTTAAAAAGATCCTACATGCTCAGAACCTTGCCCGCCAGACCTCGTACCTACAAAACAGTAGCTACGTAACTGAACATCTCTCACAGGTAAGCTGAGGTGAAGGAATATAAACGAGGTACAATACATGGGCCAAACTCTAGTTCAGAAAAGTAATGAAACTCACTGTTTACAAAGTTCTCGGCTGCCAGGGAAAGACTGTGGCTTTACATGTGCAATAGATATAAATTCATTCCTCTCCAAGTTTCCAACCAGCACATGAATTTTAGATTCCACAAGGCCAATCCTGATAAGAACAAGAGACATTTACTCGTTTTTGACTGTATCCAGCACAGTAGTTATCTGCCTTCTTATAATACAATGCTAATACCAAAAATGCTAACCAGTCAGTAAGTAGTAAGACTCATTCAGCTCAGCAGATACTAGATATTTATATCACACACACTGGAGTTGGAGATGTTTTCAGGGACATTGGAGCTTCAAAGTTTCCAAAGACAGAGGCAGTAAGTAAGTTTAACTTGTACTCTTAACAGGTCAGACACAACACTTCAACATATAACCTATGATGAAAATGTCAACAAGAAGCAGATTCCCAGCACCTCTGGCTGCATTTTGAAGTGCAGCAAAGCTCCTTTTTACCCCAAAGATCAAGGAGAACAACCGTTTAGAAAAGGCTCAAGCACAACTCTTCCATTACACCTGAGTAAAGATGCTATTCTTCTTGCAGACTGATCTGTGAAAAGAGTTTACCCTCTTCCAGCCAAACTGAAAAATATCGTTCCTTTAATAAACAAACGATCCAGTCAACACAGTCTCATCAGAGACTTACCCAAGAAATGTATCATGACCACCAAGGCTACTCTTTTAAATGAAGTACTGGCATTTTACCCTTCTACCTAAAACACTGCTGCCCTTGAAAGCAGTCAGAACTCTGTACGTTCTTCACAAGTATCTTATGTTGATGAACAACAGAGATGTGCCATCTATTCCCAAATCCATTCAAGAGTTGGTGAACTAAACTTGTTCTTATAGCAAACGGAAGCAAGTTTGTCTTCTGCTTTTCATTTTCCCAGATGCAAAACTAAGCCCCGTTTGCTGCCATTTCTGTCACTGCAAAAACATCAGCTTTTACTGCAGCCAGAACTTTCCTCATCTTTATTGTGAGATACAATGAGCCTTCTCCACTTAAAACATCTCACATTAAAAACTATTTGGCTCTAGGCCCTCTGCCCAGAACTCCTTGTTGTATACCTAACTGCGACTGACATCAAGCTGTAGCTGACACGATTTTTAAGTGAACAAATTAACAAGTTCAGGTAAGAGGTATTACCTACTAGAGCTGTTTTTAAACAGGAAATAAGGTGTCTTTCAGAGGTAGCTCAAGAATTCAATCATTTGCCTTAGACCGCAAGCCGAACCCTGAAGTATAACCAAGGTGCCCTCAGAACAGGGGTCTGGTACACACAGCTATTTTCCTTGCTTACTTGAGCAAGGCAGGCAAAGCACTCGTTTCTTCAGAAAAAGAACACCACACACATTACAGTACCTTAATTCCTCACCGTTTCCCCTTATTTCAAGACTCACAGTTAGTCACCCCATTCACACAGGTTCAACAAGTTATTACTGGCATGTCTGCCTTGAGACAGTGACAAATACCACGTCAGCAGCAGTCATTTTCTCTAACCACAGTTGAAGGGGTTCTCACATTACCTTTCACAAAGTAGATCAGCACTCCTGCAATTTACCTATCCACTACCAAGCATGCCGAGATGATCATTTCCAGCACTAAACACAAGGTGCCTGAGCACACTACTAGATTAAAACGTAGTAAACACTATTTATCAGCATTCAGGTACTCTGTGCAGACGGTCAGGTTTCACCCCGATTAAACAGCCTTGTTTCACTTCACTGGAGAAAAGTAGGCTCTGGAACAGGCAGACTACATTACCAGAGCAACTTAGCGTTGAGTGCAATCTAGTCCTAAATTAAATATTGCATCCAGTAAAAAAGCTATGAAACCAAGCCTTCTAAGGCTCTACAACAGTCATCTTCAAAGTGTCGGAGGGGGATGTACCCCAGGGGGTGCACAAGACAATCCACTGAGTCCGGGAAGAAAAGATTAGAACTTCAGTAATGTGTACGTAACTTGTAAAGAAGTAGACATAGACCGCAACTATGTGTTCAAAAATTACTTTTTTTTTTGTTTGTTTTGCTCACAGGAGTGCACAAAAGTTTGGAGACCACTGCTCTATAAGTCAGTAAAAGATCAAGCTCTCCAGTGTCCACTACACATCTGATGACATCAAGTAATCCCCATTTACTTCAGTCTCTGCAACAAGGAACATCTTCCTAACTGAAGTAGCCTTGGGTAAGTAGTCTCCTTAGACTCCTAAGGAGTCTGCTTCTCCAGATGGCACAGAGCATACGCACGCTAACCCTCTTTGTTCCTTCTCATCATGACTTAGGTCTTTAGCTTAACTTCTTAAACAGCAAGATAACTTACGCTAACTTCCCTTCACAAGAAAGCTTTTAGTTTTGCTGAGGAACTGTCTACTTACCTCCCTACTGTATTCCATGCCGAGCTGCACAGTCAAATACTTTAGTTTTGTGAACTGTATTAACCAAATGAAGCGCAACACTGAATTGAGCGTCAATGATGTATTGAACCCACACTCAAAGCAAGACTTACCACTCTAAGTGATGCTCTTTAGTAGAGGCACTAGCAGTCAGCACAATATAATGTCTAGAAGAAAAGAAAAAGTAACATTCTAGCTCAGGACTTGATATTCCTTCAAATGAAACCAAAACTGCCTTAAATGTATAGAAAATGACTTCCAGACAAGACACATTATATCCTGCAGGCAGCACAGTATTAACTGAAGAAAAACTGATTACATCCTTCAGAATCGTGTTCTGCTGCATTCTAAGTATCAGAGCTGGTATTTTTGTTAATAAAAACAGTGTCAGTGGCAAAACACAAACAGTTTTTCTATCTTCCCTATACTTATCCTTACCAAAATTCCTATGACTACCTCCAGCTTCTGAAAAACAAACATATCAATGCCATCTTGTATTTCGACTGCAAGCTAAAAGTCACTATGCTAACCAGTACGGCAATCATTTCAAGTTCAGGTAACAGATTTCATACATACTTGTATTTCTGAAAAAAGTCCAGTGGTTCAAAGAGCTTTGACCAGTCTGATTTTCCTTGGAGAATCTCATTCGTAACTGCAAGACCTACAATTAAGGTTGAAAACCTTACTACCATTTTGTTTTTAAGACTAGCAGAGCGTGATAGAAACTTTACAAGAGAAAGGTTTTGAACAGTAATTGACAGATCAAAAAGCAGGAATTCCCTTGACACAATACACGCCTACTACAACAGTTCATTGTAAAACTGCTCCCTTGTTGCCTGCAACAGGTAGACTTCCCAGAGAACTCTTCTGCCTAAAAGGGCACAACACCGCACGGAATATAACCAAGTCAGGTAATGTGGTTTCATATTGCAAGAATGACACCTTTTAAGCAGTTAATAAGCATGGAAAGAACTTTACCATGTCTGAACTCCTCCACCATTACCGCTCGCGTTGATGTAGATACGTTGTACGTAGAGTTCTGCTGCGGATAGGCTGGGGTGATGATAGGCATTACGTGGTATCGGTCTGATGGGTTCACCTGTGATGTTAAAACAATTGTGCTCAGCACCAGCAGCTTAGCTTAGAAGAAAGGTTCAAGGCTTCCAAATTCCATGTCTACATACCCTGGGGTCCCATACCGCTAAGTTAAGATTGCTCTCTTCCTGTTGTTTCAGCAATACAGGTCTTGGCCACTCCCTAAACAAGAAAAGCCAGGCACTGACTCTGCCATGTAATTCAGGGTAGGACTGAATGGTGTTGGTCTAAATCTTATATAAAGAACCACCTCAGAAAGTGTTACTGCTTTACGCAAATCAAAATAGTCATCGATAGCTCTTACCATTCTGAAAAAACCAAGAAGAACTTGTTCACCAGAGTAGAAGCCAAAGCGTTTGGATAGAGTTGACACGTTCTCGCTACTAGCACAGCACAGGAAACCCCACCAAGAAATCCCAGCACGTTGGAGTAAATGCCACGTCCTACAATGCAGACATTGTCGTTGCCCTGTAGTCTTCCCATGCCCAAGTATAGTCCTTCAAATTTACAGCACCACCTTCACAATCTATGGAATACCTAGCACCCTTCAGCCTCCAAGTCAGTTATTTTTGCAGTGCAACGAGGCCAAAACTGTTGGTCCTTACAGCGATGCGAAAAAGAATCGTTACCACACCACTTCCCAAAATACCGCTACTCTGAAATTTGCCTGCACTGCTACAGCTACTGCTTCGCTCCAACTTCCCTTGAGAAGAAGGTTCTGCCATTCTTCTAGCACTTGCTCTAGTCACATGCGCAAACGGTATTTTCTTATTCCTTATCTATCAAGCTTTTATACTTCACTGGGCATTTTTTATCCTTTCTAGTCAGGTTCCTGGTAAGCAATGCAGCACCTTGTCTTGTAGGCACTCCCCTCATCTCCCCACTCCACCCCCATTAAAAAAAACCACAGAATCTACCCCACAGACAGTCCTTGAATCTAAACTAAAACACAGGTTTTGAACTAAAACCTGATATTTAAACAGCTATCCAAAGATGAAGGACTTCTAGTGCCATTGTTTTTTCAGCACGAGGTGCCTCTGGAAAGTTTAAAGATCACAAACAATCACATTACTCACGTTTTGCCCACAGTTTAATTGCACGGAGCGTGAGCCGGAAGTTCTCTTTATTTGGCACTAGGTGCAGGATTTCGTCAGTAACTCTGCAGCCTGTAAGAAAAAACAGTTGAAGTACAGCACTTCCTGGTAACAGGTACGAGTCAGTTCTGTGCTGTACTGGATCAGTAGCTTACAGTTTCTCCTGCAAGTCTATGAAAACAAGTTTGCATTACTTGCTTTGTATTACCTTAAAAATCAAAGGTTACACATAACCTTACAGGCACATAACATAACAAATTAGAGGTTACACATTCCGTATCACCTCAGGTAACTGGTACCCTCAACAGCTTTTTCATACTTTAGACTACAGCCAACAATTGTCAATAAGGCCCTTCGACAGGATTCCGAAAGCTAGGTTTCTTTCGACAGCCAGGAACAATTAAACCAGTCAGCGTTAAACAGTGAGCAACTTCGGCTTCAGGTATTTTAAATATCCTTTTTTTTTTAATGAACTACCACACAATCTTCTCTATCAAGTGCTCTACCTATTCACCTGAAGCAGTTTCTGTAGCAAACTGGAACACCACACACCCCCCAATCGAAGAAACATGAAACACAGGTCTATCTAAACACACAACTTGAAACAGCTGAATTTAAGCCCACTCGCCACCTCCTCAGATCTCAAGTATACAGGGGATCAGTTTCTGCATCCTGTACAGAAACTTGGGGTGTGTAACGTGCATTCCATACCAACTTTAGTAACATTTTCTTGTTAAAGATGTGCAAATATGCTTACCATTTAAGCTCCGTATACATCTTATATCCAGGCTTCTGAGACACGAGTTGTCTCTGAGATCAAGATTATCAGCAACAATTGGCACAGACAGTCTTGCAAACACGAGATCAATCTTAAGAGGGAAAAAGTGCCAACCGTTAGAATGCCCCGCAGTTTGCAAAGAGCACACTGGTGGGGGACAGTTACTCAAGTCTAAAAAGAGTGGTTAACATCTGTATTTAGAATTATGTGACTATAGATACATCTCCCAAGAGATTCATTTGCCAGAAGACTCAATACAATTTCTAGAAGTTCCCAATTTTATTTACAAAGCCTTCACTGCATCACCCCTTTCTTTTTAAGCTAGGGAAAGGAAGAGGGCATTTTAAGTTGGAAAAGATTACTCTAGACTTAGAGTTTCAGTTAAAAGGGAACTTAAAATTATTCACAGAATTAAGACTTAAGTTCAGTCACCTCAACTATACTTCAGCAAAGGAGAGAGCATTTCCTTTATGCAGTAAGCCCTTTTGATCCTGAAGTATCTGCTTTTTAGTACAGTCTGAGGCAAGAAGATTATCCTGTGAAAGTCTGTACCAGATGAAGGCCACAAAAAGGTCACTGAATAAATCTCTTTGTGATAGTGATACCAAGCAGTAACTTGCTTAGGGACTACAGCAGGCAGGTCTTGATTCATTGTATAGGATGTATTCAAGATAGCTGGATTCCTGCAGCTGACAGACCCAGGCGGGAGTCAAATGAGTACTTTCACTTTCCATTTTCCAGATTGTTTGTCCCATGACCACTTCATTTTGGATGTGCAGCAAAACATTTAGTCTGCTCACACGATTCGTACAGTGAACTACACTGTACACATCCCTCTGTAGATACCTAGCTTGGCAGAGCTAAGAAGACTGAGCAAGGACACCGCCTCTGCTCCCACTCTGCATGATCCTAGGGATAAATGCTATTCAAGCAGACTACCCTGGTCTACAGCACAGGCCTAGAAAAAGATGTCCCTGATGCTCCCATGCCTGCTAGGCTCCCTAGGGGCTTATTTTCCTATAAGCTCCCATTCTACTGCAATGTCTTCTCCTGGGATACTTTGCGGTCCAAAATAGCACAGTCACAGCTCCCTGGAAAAGGTATCCTATTCCAAAGCAAGAAAAAATTTACTCACTTAAAAAAACCCAAAAAATGCTTACCTCAACGCCATCAAACTCAAACTTGACAACTGGTACATATGCGTCTTCAACTGCCTGGAAAGGAGAGGATAACTGTGTAAGAAAACATGGTTTGCTACTTTAATGTTTCTCCTGAACTACGATCAAATGCAGAATTTACACTGCTAACTACTCAGTATAAAGACTGAGTTGCTTCCAAACCAGAAGAATTGTTCATAAGCTGCAAGCAGTATAGCACTAAGACGGTATAATACTAGCTTTAACAAGTTATTTAGCCAAGAGATCCGGAGGCTGATCACGTATTGTAATGAACAAACAGTGCACAATGAGCCATCAGTATCAGAGGTTGTAAGGTACTTACCTTGGTGGTGAGGAAGAAAAGCAAGAGATTTCTGTAGCTATCTTACTCCTGGTTAACATCCAGAGAAATCGAGAACATTCTGTCCGCGTTTGACAGCGCGCACTAGCCTCCTGTATTTTTATTTTCTACCATGCCTGAGATGCTATCAGCTACCTTATGGGACAGTTTTCAATTTTGTAGCCCACTCGTCAGAACTGTGCCACAGCCCACTGACCCTGTCTTCGGTCACCTAAACAAAGGCTCATTAGCTATGCACGTGAAGTCTTTCAAAATGTCTGCACAAGGAAGACCAGCCTGAGAGAAACGCTTCTCAGGAGTTCGGTTCTATATGCAAAGTACACAGCATATGCACCGGAGGGTCATTTTACAAGGCAGTTTTGTACATTCACAGCACAGCTCCTATTGACTTTATGCAAAGCTGACTGTGCGTCTCTTCTACAAAGTCTCGGGCTGAGTAGCCAGAGAAGAACAGGACCAGAGAAGAATGAATTCGAGGTCCTAAAGTACACCCAAGGAACACCATGGCAAAGATACTGACAGAAACCTTTCCACATCACATTCAACTCCCTTAGCTCTCAGGCTGCCCCTTCCTCTACCTGCATGCAGTTACTTTCTTGCCAAGCCCCTTACTACAGCTAGGATGAAAGCAAGGCTCCTAGGCACAACCTTGCTTTTTGATACTATAGCCCACTCATTCCCAAACCATGGGTAGGGGAGAAGTGAACCACAGAGATTCGGATCGGACATACAGTCACTGGGGAAGGGAACCAAAAGCTTGACTTCCACACTTTCATGCTGCGTAGACAGTATTTTAGAAGGGGCTCAGAAACAAGGCCCTTTTTCATTTTGGTTTGCAAGACAATCACTACCAATAGGAGTCTTTAACAGGAATATTCTTATTGTCGGAGTTGCACAATCTATCAAGGAGAGAGCTTGCTTACTCTTAGGTTTTTTATTTCCTCCTGACGTTTCAGTTTTTCAAAGAACGACTGAAAGAAATCCGATCTTTCTACATGTCTAGGAGCAACACAAGCCACGTCTATGTCAGCACCTGCAAAGAGATGCCATTTGTTCTGTTACTGTTGGAAGACACTTTCAAACATTACAACTATGACCAGACACCAAAAGTTTACCTTTAGTGTGTACTCCAAGCCTGTAAGAACCAAACGTAAATATTTTGCCACCAACATTTGCTACTACTGAAGGGGGAAGATTCTGTGGGTAGAAGAGAAAGAGTTTTCTGGAGAACAGAAGATACACGTTGACCTACGTGCAAGTTTAACTAGCATAGAAGTTACTTAGAAAGACTACAACAGCCTCCATAAACAATGTCTTCTCCCTCCCGTACTGTTAGTCTAATAGACTGATTCTGTTTTTCTGAAGGGAGTGCTGGCAACTCACAAACAACAACAACAACAAAAAAGGTGAGTACTGTAGCAGTCGCTTCATCAGTTTAAACAAAGACCTATTATCAGTCTTCCCTGCAGCAGACCCACATAAATGAACACCATCTAAGAGCCATACCAAAGGCAAGTCTAGAGTAATAATTTCAAACTAGATTGAGTGCTGTAGGCTGTCTGGGGCAAGTTTACTGCCCTGTTACCATCTGTCTCCCCCCACAATGTCTTGTTTCAGCTTTGTTAACCGCTACAAGTCAACTGACAGAGCCACTTCACAAACTTATTCAGTGCCCCAAGGACTTGAAGGTCTTCATCTAAAGGATCTTTTATACATTATTTCAATGGCTCTTACTACAGATCTCCTTGATACTTAAGAAGGAAGTTAAATGTTGAACTTTAGCATAAATCCTAGTAGTATCGCCTTTGAAAGAAACAAAAAGGCTTCAGCTGTTTTGATAAGAACCTATCAAAAAACCTTACCTGGCTCTCACCAAGTTCTGAAATCCATTCTTTGACCAAGTTATTCAGTCTGCCAAGAACAACCAGCCTGTAAAGAAAACTCATGTTAAGTTTGCCCTAAAAAAACCCCAGGACATTAACAAATTTTACAGTCTTGTTATACCTGTGATTCAGTTCTTCCTCCTCTTCAAATACCCCCAATGCTTTCATCGCTTCAAGCAGCTTCTGAGTATGAATGGAATCTCTATCCGTAGGAGGAGCCAAGCTAATTGCAGAAGTCATTCCATAGTGCCTTGGAGGCTGGTTCTGCAGCCTAGGAGTACTGGGGGAGAAAATAAAATACCGAAGACTCCACAAAAGAGAAAAACAAAACCCAACAAAACAACAACCACCACCTTACTGCAAAACACCCTTCCACTTACAGGTTTCCAAATCAGCTTCTGCCCTTTTGCCCAGCATTAATATAAATGAGGGAAGAAAGATCCTGCTTATGGTTTTTAGATAACTTGACCTAACTTAGAACCAACTTCTTTAAAAAACACTTGTGGATATAAGAAAAGATCCAAGTTGCTGCTATCTGAAGACAGCTTATTTGCATTGCGCTAGACAGTTGGAACTGATCGCCAGGAAATGAAAAGGTTTGAAATCCACTAAGGGCAACACTATGTACAGCACAAGTTTTTTTGGACCCATTTCAGTTTCACAGCACTTTTGACTTAAGGTTATTCCCATCAGCTTCCTGATCACATTAAACAAGACAATTTAACACTGGCTTCTTTTAGTTCAATGTATTGGCTGTGCTTCTACTGATTCTGAAAGGACATTAGAGTTGATTGCAGAGCAGGGACAAAGTGGTCTGTTAAACAGAGTTGTTGCAGTAAATGCAGCATTACCTTGGTTTTGTCTATGGAAGAGGATGAAGGAAAACATCAACCAATCTGCAACTAATGTTGCTAGCAGAGCCTTGTGCTCTTAACACAGCGTTCCACTTTTATAGCTCAGAGGCTTAGCTCTACATACATCTGGTTTAATCTAAATCCAAGAGATGTACATCAGCACGCAGAGCAGCACAAGTTAAGCTCTGCTTGTAGAAGGTGCTCGAATCTGCTTTCACTAGCTCACTGCCCAGTCAGGCAGAGCATTACCAGCTGAAACCAGGAGAGAGAAAGGAGGGGCACCGGAGGTAAGAACTGTACTTAATGGATCAAGGGTCTCTACAGAAACACTAGTAGCAAAAGGGGGACACCCATTAAAAAGGTCTCTACAACTCATCATGCTTGTCAAAGAGTCCATATCCAGACCCTAAGGCTACAGGGATTAATGATGGCATTATTCAAACCGGCTATTTTCCTACTTCACAAATGGACGGCTTCAAATCTGAGCTGGGTTAGTCAAGAGACGCTTAGAACTATTTAAGGTATCTGACCCACTTTGGCTGGAATGGGATGAGGAAATGCTCAAAGGACAGCCTCAACACTTGATTTTAAAAAGATAGCTTATTACAACTCCTGATTTCTAATTGTTGCCTTTACTCTGCCACTGAGGGAAGATGGATTTCTCTCTCGCAGAGTAGCTTTGTCCAACTACAGACGTAGCTTTTAGTCACCTAGTGGGCTCCCCCACCCCCCTTCTCTATGAGCTCATTTTTCAAACTTTTTTTTTCTAGGCATTTTCCAAAAAGCTGGCGGGGGTGGGGGGGTGGTATTAGGACTGTAGTCCTATGAACTACTCTCCCCAGTCAGAATGGCTGTTTACTTTCAAGTGTAACTAGGCCCTGACCTAATTTGCCTTGCCTTCTTTATAGGCATGTCAACTTCCACTTCATAAGTCAAAATATTCCTAATGAGTATTTTCCTTCTTATGATACCATTTTCATAACAAATACAGAAGGAAAGCCAATGAAGCGGGAGTGTGGTGGCAAGCACTTCTTGTTCTCAACTGAAGCCTTTTTCTCCCTGCTCTCTGTTCATTTGAGACTACACTCATTTCTTGACCCTCCTACTTGCCTTCCACCCCCAACATCCTCACCCCCAACACTTCCCTCAGTCTGCTCTCCTCAGACTCAGCTTTGCGACTGTGGATGGAGGCTGCCCAGGCTTAAAAGAGACTCCCATCTCGCATGTGCCCACACTTCTTCACACTTCTGATCTGCAAAGTACTGCACAGATAGTAACTCATCTTCTCCCAAACTTCTTTCATCTTCTTCCACGTACGCTTCCTACGTCGTTGCCTCACCATGATGTATTTGGCCTGCTCTTGTCCCCGACTTGTTATTCTCCTGCTTACTCGATTGGAGATTTTAGACAATCTGTGGGATGGATCCTGGGGTTTGTTTTGATTTATCTTAAGATTTTATAAACACAGGGCACCCTTACAATCTACCTATCTAGAACACATATATACTAAAAGGAAGGACTGACCTGACCCTGCAGTCACAGATAAAACAGACTCCTCTCTCGCCAACTGAGAGAAAGCAGCTTGGCTATTTGGGCTGACTACATTGAAGACATTCAAAATGGTCATAACAGAGCAGTGTTGACTTTTCCAAGAATTTGCTCAATCAGCATCAACTAAGTTGTTAGAAAAAAAGAATGTGGAGGCTGACTCCTACTGGGAAATCAATTTCTACAGTCCTGTTCAGCCAGGAACCAAAAGGGTGCCTTTCCACTTGATCCTTTAACTGTATTTAATTTTGATAGGTAATTCTGGTTTCCTCAAAAAGACTTCCTTTGTCAGAGTCCTCTTCTCAATCAGGTACTGGAGGTTTATTTTAAATAATTTCACTGCAAGCACAGATCCCCTTTGTTAAAGCCAGTTCAAATTAGGCCATTGAAAAATTAACGACCACTTGTATTCTCCACAACTATCTGTGCATACGTACTTCACTATGAATCAGCCGTTGCAGAAGTCAAGTGCTACGGCCTCGTTTAACAGTTTACAAGTAGTAATACATTGAATTTCTATATAATACTTACAGTTCCCAGCCTGGTCTGCCACCTGCTGAGCCAATTGTATTGCCTCTCCCCGGATGACCTTTTGGAGTGGAGAGAGGAAAAAGCAAAAAATCCCATGCAGTTTATCTGAAGATAATGTTTTGAAAGGAATTCTAAAGTTACAGTTCCTTACCAGTGGTGGGTATTGACTGTCCTTGGGGGCCCAGACGACTTGCTAATGCTGCTTGTCTTCGCACAGGAAGCCGACAGCCCTTGTGAATAAACGCAGACAGTTGGAAAAGAAGCTCTACTACAATATAAGAATCACTGCATATGTTGAAATAAAGCTTACCTTCTCTTCCAACAAACTGCTGACTGACAGAGAGGAAGATGTAGATGGTTCAGCGGCACTCACCAGAACAGCGGGAGGTCTAACAGTCTTGGGTGATGGTGGAGGCGGTGGCGGCTGCTGCTGCTGCTGCTGCTGTTGCTGCTGAATCTGCTGATGGAGCCTTTTTGTGTATCCAGTTCCATTTTTGAAGTTGTTCACAGCCTAGAGGCAGAAAAGCATTTACAAGAAGCTACGATGGAACTTCAGCAGATATACGAACAAAAGCCTTCACAGAGGAAAATTACTCATGTATTCCGTAAATGCCATCAATCCTCAAAGAAACCAACATACAGATGTATGAACACGTCACATTGAACACTGATACTAATGACTGGTAGCTCAGAGGACCTGTATTTCAAGTACTTCAGCGTTAACGCCAAATGTGAAAGCAAGGCAATCGTGTTCAGTAAGAGCGGGACCCGAATTTGCCAGATCATCTCTAAAGAGTCGTAAGCTTCTGTGACAGCAGCAAACAGTGCATTTGAAAAGTCAATTTAGCCTTATTCAATTACGCCTTGCTTAAGGAGATGTAAATTAATATTTTCTTCCCTTTCCGCTTTTTACAAAGAGCCTTTTCTTACAAGCACTTTATGTAAAAGTCGTCATGTTACCTGGCGTATGCACTTGTTGGGAATTAAAGCATCAGGTGAAACATCTGTCTCCTGACACGTTGGGCATATATGTTCCTCAGATTCCAGTAATGCTGTTCTAATACCTGCATAGAATTAGAATAATCAAAACAGTATTTAGCCAAACTAAGGAAGTTTTGGGGGTTCTCACCAATCATAAAGACATGTCTATGATTAATAGGTGAATATAGTCTTGAACTGAGAGCATGAAGCTATAAATGTTCAATAGTGTAAAAAATTTCTAGTATGCAGCAAATAACTATACAGTTTTGTATTTCACCATTGGAACATCTGCAGATGTAGCATAGGCTGTGTCTTGATGTTGCAGCTAGTCTTTTTCCCCACTATCTAGTACAGCGAGAAGTCCCCAACCTCAAGGTTAATGAACAAAACATGTTTCAAAAAAACCTCATTAATAGGTTCAAAAAACCATTAGGAGGTTCGAGTTCTGAAGGTTTTAACCAACTCTCCCATGGAGAAGAATGTGGATTAAATGCCTAACTATCTGTTTGTTGCAGACCACTGTAAGTCACCAGAGTCGGCTATATAATTTTGTATGAGACAAAGGGCTGTGGACCAACTAAAAGCATTCAGTGTCTAATACTGTAATCCCCTGCACAATTAGCCACTCTCCTCATACTCGTCCTTCCGCTTGTAAAGAAGACTTAACTAGATACCTAAAAAGGGGAAAAGGCTTCCTGGCTTTTTTCGCCCTTGATACCAGAAGAGCCCTTTCCCGTCCAGGGTATACTTCAGCATAAAATAGAACTGGTAGCAAAGTAATTTTGTTCCCTCCTCTTTCTGCTTTCAGAAAATCAGATGTGATGTTTAGAATTAACAAACACGGGCGTAACACTTACATTTGTCACAATAACTGTTGCCACAGCAGGGAATAACAGCTGCATCAGTCATTATGTCCTGACAGATGAGACATGACAACTCATCTGGAACGGGAGCATCTGAGGTGGAGGAAGAGGAGGAGGAGGAGGAGGAGGAAGAAGAAGACGGCTCCTCTGGTAAAAAGGGAGGCTTCTCCATCCTTCCTCTAGCATAAGCTTCCCTGGAGGAGGGGTGGGGAAGGAAAAAGAAACGAGTTAAAGATGGGTAGAGGAAAACTTTTCCAAGCTCTGCATTTTCTCAAAGCAAGAGAAGAGATGGAATTCTTCTCGCTCCACATGAGCCTCCTAAAAGGTAGGCGCTTAGTTTAAACTACTTTTCTATAGCCACAACACTAGAAGAGGGAGGGAGGAACAATCTTCCTTCTGCAGAACTCTCCCATTCATTGGAGCAACTAAGAAAGAAGCTCAGACTAGAAAATTAACCTTTTCACAGCTAGAAAGCAGGTGAAATGAATCCCACCTCTCCTTTGCCAGAGGACACATGTAAATTGCAGGCTCAGCATAACGTTAGTCTCCGAGCAATTACATTTTATAAAAGCAAGAAGTCGATGTTACAGCTTCTACAAAAGGAGATCCAGGACGGAAAACCAGAAGTGCTACCACGGTCATTTTAAAAGAGCCACTCCTGTCAGCACACGGCAGTATTTTCTCACTGTATAGCAACAGGAAAACTTCAGCCTGTTTCACACATGGGATTTCAGAAAAGTCAGAGGGGGAGGAAATCTCAGTCCAACAGCCACCTGTTAGACTTGGCAAGAAGCCTTTGAAACATAAAACAGAAGCAAAATGAGCTTTCAGTGACTACGGTTAAATGGCATCAATACTCAGCCAGGGACTTAGTGCAATTAAAACACGCAAATATTCAATAGATGGGGCAGAGAGAAATGTCTTGGTTTTGTACAAAATAATAAAAACTGTGAACTGCCATTAAGAAGAGTGGAAAACAGAAACATTTCCACTAATACTGAAAGATATAAAAACATGCACGAGTGTTCACCCAGAAAGACCTATGGATATATTGAATGTCTACGACCTAGGAAAAAGAAAATTTCACACTTCTAATTCCAGCTTCCCCTGGAATTTTGAAGGCCTTTGCAACATTGCCATACAACCTCTGCATTTCACCCCAACAGAAACAATTCTTAATATGAGGATTCATGTATTTGTTACGTAACTGCCAAGGCAAAACAATTAAAAACTAAGTAACACCACAAGTCCCCCACAATCTTACCCCATTTGTCGGGCAGTTCTTTATGTAGTGGCCACGTTTTCCGCAGTGAAAGCAAGTAGATGATGGCGGAGCGGACCCAAGGGTTTCTTCAGGTAACTAAATGGTTTGGGGGAGAAAACCAAAGAGGTAGGCATGTGTCTCTCTCGTTAAAACAAACATCTCTGCAATTTTTCCACGATCTGCAAAGATCAGATGGGACACAATCAACACTTACTTGACTGGGTCGTATTCGCAGCAGGACCCTATCTTCAAAGCTTTTATTTCACCTTCTTCGGAAGCACTGGCTTCAGCCACACTGGCAGTCTGTTTAACAGGCAATTATTTGACACGCACATTAGAAACACATTTAAGCCCACACAGCCAAAGACAACACCGCTCACCCGACCCTGCAAAGAGCAGCACAACGCTAGCTGAGGTTGCATGAAAACAGGGGCTTGCATAAAATATAGCTGTCCTGAAGATGTTCTGGGGAGTCCTTACGTCATTACAGGGTGTATATGTGCCTGTTAACCTACTTGAAAAGAGCATTCTAGGGCACTCAAAACCTTAGGCTCTCTTTGGGCCTCACATAAAGACTGGTGTAACCAATCCAATTTTCTTCCAAGCAGGCTCTGGCCATGTCCACCAAAAATTACCCTGTCCAGTATTTTTAAGCTGCTTTTTAAGCTCCAGACTAGCTGAACGAGAAGACATCCACTGTACATTTAATTGAGAAAGATGTACGCAAGGATCATTATTTACATTTTTGCAGCATTAAAAGGACACACAGCTTAAAGAGTCGGGGAAGCTGTTTTTTTGCTTGTGGAAATTCAGCTTCTAACACAGAAGCATCATTCAACCTTCAGGCGCACAATCTCTCTTACATCCTTCACAGAGCTGATGGGGATAGGCACACCTTGCATCCCTGAATACCTGGGTCTGGGAAAAGGCCTTGTCAGAGCATGCCTTCACAGCCTTAAAAAGGATGAGACATCCAGCAACCATCCTTACCATGTGTATTCTAAGATAAAAAGAAATACTGGCAACACTCTTTATCATGGGGACGAGGAATACAGCTGGAAAACTACTGTAAAAAAAACCATGGAACAGCAACACAGCATTCTGGCTGCAATGTGTGTTACTTCATGACAAATGTTATGAAATAAAAACTGATGGTTGGTGGGACTTGTGCATTGTAACATGTAGCTGGGGTAGGTTCAGAATACTTTAACCAGGGAATCCAAAAGCTATTTGAAATGTTGGCATAAATACTTCAGATCGTAACTCAAGAGCAGAGCACAAAAAAATATCTCCTAAGGGAAGACGCATAACGGGCTCTTTCATACGCACGGTATCTCTTTCTGTGGAGGTGAAGCAGGCTGAAAACCACAGAAGACGGCCAGGAAGAGCAGAAAATTTGCTGCAGTAAATACACCAATTGCAAAGCACGTTCTAGCTTGACCTCACACCTATTTTAAAACAAATACTTAAGTGTGTCCAGCGTGTACAGCGTCGGTTTCTCTTTATTGGCTCATATTCCACACTGGATTAGCAGAGGAGAGAAAAAAACCTGCTTGAATATACAAAAATAATTTTTTTGCACTAATGATCACAGCTATTGCCATCTTCCATACCTGCCTCAGCTCTGACCTCTAAACCCCAGTGCCCTTCTTACACCAGGAACTCAGCCATCTTTTCCAGATGCAGGAGCACGTCCCCACAATCCCCAGGAGACCTGCATCTCTATCAAAAGGCACTTGGAGCTAAAAGATGAATTGGCTGGCACAGGTCTCACCCTGCCCAGCAGCCTGGAGATTTGGGTTCACAAATACAAAACACTTTAAAGCCAAAACACTCTCTCTAGCTGCTACTTTGCTTATTCTTGTTTGAAAGAAATACTTGTCAATTTGAACATCTTTTCCACATCAATTCAACCAGATTTGTTTACATTCAAACTTTAAATCAAAAATGTATAAAAACCCAAACTAAAAAAATTGCACCGTGCTCTTCATTTTTACCTAACTTTTTAAGCATCTTTTGCTCAAAATACTTCTATTTTCATTATAATCCAGTATTATTTCTCGGGAGTTATAGAGCACTTTTTTCACTTGAGTGCAATTTAGTTAGCTTATCTCCTAAAAGTACTTCATTCCTGATGACTTAACAAGACTCACAGTGCAAAATGAGATGCAGCATCTCCCTGTGCAATGCTACGCGCCTTGGGCAGTGGTCCTCCGAAACAGGACAAACAGAGAGTGCCTAAGCTTATCAGGGATGAAGCAAAGAGGAAAAGGCATCTAATTAGACCTACTCAAAGATCCAAGCACGATCTTCAAACACAAACTTTCTTCCGCAACCAAATGTCTAAGACTGACTTTCCTTTCTGTTAAAATCAATCTATCAATCAATGAGAGACTGTACTTGGCTTCAGTAAGGGCTAACAGCAGAGTTGCCAGAGACCTGATGAGGAACACAGGAGACTGGGGTGTGATTCATCTGACTAAACGTGGATGTCTCTAATGTAGACGCCCACGGCCGAGCCAAACTTGGTCCCATTTTTAGGCAACACAGAGTTAAGTCCGTGTAACCAGTGCTTCAAGGGACCGTTTATCTTATCCTAAATAAACATTTATATATTTGGTCAGAAAGACCGCCCATTAGATTCACTGATTTTATTCACTATGTCTCCTTTAAAATAAAACAGGACCTCATGCCAGTTGTGCAGGCAGAGACGATTGCAACTGCGTTACAGATACACTGTTGAGGTCTGACAAATCACAGTCCACCTCTGCTCCATCCAGGTTGGCTCAAGACCGGGAATTCACATCTCCCTCACCTCCAAAACGGCTCCCGTAACCCCCAGAAGAAGGGAAACGGCAGAGTCGCCTGGTAAAGCTCTTCCTATGAGCAATGACACCAGTCGCTGGACCAGAGACAGAGAGCCAGTCCCCACCCACAGCCCACAGCTCCTGAAGGTCACCTAAGGAGATCTGCAGATTCCAACTTTACCTCTTCTCAAGCCCAAACGCCGAGGGATTTATGCCAGAGAGAGGAGCTCCAACGGGATCTTCTGGCTGCGCTGGGTCCGTTGACCCAACTGGGAGGGACCATTCAAAAACTGCCACAGGGACCCCAACATTCTGAAGCATGCGGGGGGGGCTGGGCTATGCAAATGACGGAACCCCCAACAGCTGCTTCCACCCCACTGCCACCCACCCACCAGACCCCACAGCACCGACTGCTACAACACACCAAACCTTCGTGGGGTGATGCCCCTCCACGCTCAACTCCAGGACGCAAGCTTTGAGGGTGGCATGGGCTTGAGATGGCATCCTTGCTCCTGGAGGGCGAGATGGGCATGTTCACCTCCCTCCGAAAGAGGGAAAAATAACATCAGAAACTCTCAACCGGACACAACAATAGCTTGAACTCATTGAAACCCGACACAGAAGATGTCTCCATGAACTTCTCCTCCTACTTTTTAACAACCAAAACACATTACTATGCTTTAGTGGTACGCTTCAGACAACCATGATTAATTGCAAGAAATCACACGAGATCATCTGAACGCCACTGTGAAGGCTGTTTAATGTTTAAGCAAGCTGGGAAGAGATTTTGTCAGCCAGGAGTCCATCAGTTAGCACTTGCATCTTCAAGGGAACCAATTTTTGTAATACAAAACGGGTATTTTTATTCCTAAACCCATTTACTCTCAGCAGGGGAAGGTAATTCACTGTATACTAGCACTCAGCTGTTCACACACACTTCCCCAATTTTAAAAAAAACAAACAACCCAACAAGTTGCACTAAGCAGTATTTCAGATGGAAGGCAAATGTAGGTAATCCTTCCTGAAATAGAGGCAGCTCAAAGCAATTGTCCTCCTGTCCCACAGGGAGCATCCCAATAGAAGACTGAACGCTTTAGGACTGAAGGCCACTTTTTAGAGTACACAGCTTCGTTTATAAGGCCCAAGTACACATTTTTCTGTCCCAAAGCCTTGTTTCGACTGTCCAAATACTCCTTTTCGCGTCCCAACCCTTCTTTTTTGTGAACAAATCCTCATTTTGATGGTCCAAAGCTTTATTTATAAACTCCAGAGCCCCATTTCAGGCTCCGCAACCTTGTTTCTAAACTCAAATTTTGAGGCTCCGAACCTCAGTTTTAGGGCCCAATGCCTCATTTTCGGGGTCCAAAGAATTGTTTCCACAATCCACCCCTTCATTTTTAGGGTCCTGAAGCCTCATTGCAGGGGCCCAAATACCCATTTGTAAGGCCCAAGCCTTCCTTTTACAGCACAAACCCCACCGTTAGAGCCCCAAGCCTCATTCTTTACCTTCCAAAGCCTCCTCTTCAGGGAAGAGAGCCTCCTTTCCAGGGACCATAGGCTCATTTTTAGGATCCAGTCTGCAACTAGGGAGAGCCCAAGGCCTCATTTTGAGGGTCCAAATATTCAATTGGAGGGCCCAAAGCCTCATTTTAGAGGCCAAGCTCCTCATCTGGGGTGCAAGGCATCTCTTGTTTAACGCACAACCCCTCATTTGGAGCTTCCAAAGACCCATTTCTAGGGCGCAAAGCCCTCGTTTTTGGTACTGAAGCATCCCTTGAAGGCACAAAACCTAATGCAGGGTTCAAAGCCTCAGTTTCATTTCCAAAGCCCCACTCTTAGGGCCCAAACCCTCCATTGGAGGGTCCAAAGGCCTCTTTTAACAGCTGAGGGCCTCCCCTGGAGTGACCCAAGCCCTCTCTTCGGGACCAAAGCCTCATGTCTTGGGGCCCTATCGACACCAATAGGTTCCCCTCCTTTGCAGAGCCCAAAGGGTCACATGTAGCATCTCCCCCACCATTTTTAGTGCCCAAAGCCTCATCTGGAGGGCCAAACTCCTCATTGTTCTGGTCCAAACCATTTGGCCTTTTATGACCCATAGCTGTTCTTTAGGGCCCACAGTTTCACTTGGAGGGTTTAAACCCTCAGCTTTAAGGCACAAAGCCACGCTTTTAGGCTCCAAAGTTACACTTACAGGGCAGAAAGCCTCGTTTTCCCTTCCCAAAGTCTTAGTTTTGGCTTCCAGAGCCCCATTTCAGGCTCCAAACCCCCATTTTGAGGGTCCACGGGCTCCCTTGCAGTTGGCAAAGTCTCCTTTTTAGAGCCCAAGGCCACTTTTTTAGTTGCCGAACTCCCATTTTCAGTCTCCAAAGCCTCATTTTTAGGATCCAGCCAGTCGTTTTCAGGGTCCAAGCCACATCCTGAGTTTCCAAACCCTCATTTTTATGCTCCAAACCCTTCTCTTAGGGCCCAAAGCCTCATTTTGAAGGCCAGTCCCTTGTTGTGACACAGACAGGACTGTCGGGGGATGCAACGGGTCTACAAAATGCCTGACAGTTCGAGAACAGCGCGACCTTGAGCAGCTTGTAGTGTATCCTTGAAAGTCTGGGAAGATCCGAGAAGAGCGGTACAAAAACAAGATAGCGATAAGAAGAACCGTTACTAACTAAACCAATCATCTACTAACACATACTCTGAAGTAGGGGATAAAAAGGTGTGTTAGAACAATAAAGGAGCCATTTTGCATGATCTGTTACTTGTCGTGTCCGTCTCTACCGCGACACAGGACCACCAACGGGCCTGGGTAGGAACCCCAAGGCCCATCAGGAGGTCGTGAGGGGACGAGAGAATAAACGCACAGAACAAGGCGCAGCCTTCAACAGCGCCCACCTATGGGACTCACAGAAGGCATGAGTACAGCTTTACAGAGCTGGACCAGCCCCCCCAATAGCCCAGCCACAAAGCTTTCTAAACAAGGCAGAAACATTGACTCCTTTTCTCGTCCCTACTTAAGATTCCCTGTAGAACTGGGTCTTGGCCTGACCGAGGCTGTAGGAGGGAGGAAGACGAGGGAAAACTTTGCAGGGAAAACACCCAGACACAGTATGGCCTGGCATCAATAAATGTAGGCACAAGCAAGCCCTTGGGAGCAAACTCTTTATTCTCTGCCTGGGGGAGCTGCCTGGGGGCTCTGTGGCCCTGGAGCCACACACCTCCTCAGGACATCCTCCACAAGGCTCCCAGCTACCGCCCTCTTCAACGACTCGGGCTGCACGGGCTCCTCCGGGAGAAGCTTTAAACGCACTGGTCTGTGCCGTGCTCCTGCCTGGGTAGGGCGCTTGGGACCCGCTGGAGGCATGGGCTCTCTTGGAAACTGGGGGCCCGTGGAGGGAAGGGTGTCTGCGGTGCTCCCTGGCCGGAGTATACGCAGAGTTTCCAGTGCAGGCACTGAAGACCTTGCTGTGGCTCCTTGCTGTGCTGAGCCCAACTGAGTTTTTAAGAGTAGAAAAAATCACTGCACCGGCCAGAAAGTGCCTGGAAACTTCATCCCTCTTCATTGCCCATTTGCCATGTGAGCTCCACAACCTGGGAGCAACGCAGCCAATAGAACCTTCGAGAAGCAGACTCACAGCCTGCTGCAGCTGGCCCTGCTCGAGCAGCCGAGGTGGGCTGGATGATCTCTAGAGGTCTCTTTCAGCATCCATTCTGTGCTGCTGTGACTCTGTCTCTATCATGGTTTAACCCCAGCCAGCAACTAAGCACCACCCAGCCGCTCACTCACTCCCCCCCCACCCAGTGGGATGGGGGAAAAAATCCGGAAAAAGAAGTAAAACTCGTGGGTTGAGATAAGCACGGTTTAATAGAACAGAAAGGAAGAAACTAATAATGATAATACTAATAAAATGACAACAGCAATAATAAAAGGATCGGAATGTACAAATGATGCGCAGTGCAATCGCTCACCACCCACCATTCACACCCAGCTAGTCCCCGAGCAGCGATTCCCCCCCCCACTCCCCAGTTCCTATACTAGATGGGATGTCGCATGGTATGGAATACCCTGTTGGCCAGTTTGGGTCAGGTGCCCTGGCTGTGTCCTGTGCCAAGTTCTTGTGCCCCTCCAGCTTTCTCACTGGCTGGGCATGAGAAGCTGAAAAATCCTTGACTTTATCTAAACACTCCTCGGCAACAACTGCAAACATCAGTGTTATCAAGGTTCTTTGCATACTGAACTCAAAACATAGCACTGTACCAGCTACTAGGAAGACAGTTAACTCTATCCAAGCTGAAACCAGGACACTTTTAACCACTTAACCTTCCGTGACAAATACCCCAAGAGCTCAAGAAGAAAGAGCAGAAAGACAGGAGACAGGTGAAAGCCTAGAGCACCAGCTAGACGGAATGAAAGACCCTCTTCCTTCTCTGAAGCTTCAGCAAGGCTTCCTTCACCTGCTTGTCTTGGAGTCTTGGGTCGATCCCGGAGAAGAGAGCTTCCTGCAAAAGAGAAGAATCATCTAGGGTAGCCTCATTGGTCAAGTCTGGGGCTGCTACCTGGGATCTCCGGTCCTTATAAGAAAAGGCCAAAAGACGCTAGGAGACGTCTGGAAGGAATCACAGGGGATCCCGGAGGGCACAGCTTCCTACAAAAAAGAAAAAAACCTCAACGGTAGCTTCCTAGGAGGAGTCTGGGGCTTCTTCCTGACCCCTTAGTAGGTAAAGCAGAGGACAGAAGACTGTGGGAGATGCCTGGGAGGAGTCTCAGGTGGCTGTCGGAGTTGAGAGATTTCTCTACAGGAGAACAAAAATGTCTCAAGCTACTTACTTGGAGGAGTCTGGGGCAGGTAGCTGGGATCTCCGGTCCCGAACGCAGATGTCAAAACGTTCTGGGATGACACCTGGGAGGAGTCTTGGGTCGATCCCGGAGAAGAGAGCTTCCTGCAAAAGAGAAGAATCATCTAGGGTAGCCTCATTAGTCAAGTCTGGCGCTGCTACCTGGGATCTCCGGTCCTTATAAGAAAAGGCCAAAAGACGCTAGGAGACGTCTGGAAGGAATCACAGGGAATCCCAGAGGGCAGAGGCTCCTCGAAAACAAGAAAAAACGTCAACGGTAGCTTCCTTGGAGGAGTCTGGGGCTTCTACCTGACCCCTTAGGTAGGTAAAGCAGAGGACAGAAGACTGTGGGAGATGCCTGGGAGGAGTCTCAGGTGCCTGTCGGAGTTGAGAGATTTCTCTACAGGGGAACAAAAATGTCTCGAGCTGCTTACTTGGAGGAGTCCGGTGCACGTAGATGGGATCTCCGGTCCCGAATGCAGAGGTCAAGACGTTTTTGGATGATGCCTGGGAGGAGTCTTGGGTCGATCCCGGAGAAGAGAGCTTCCTGCAAAAGAGAAGAATCATCTAGGGTAGCCTCAGTAGTCAAGTCTGGGGCTGCTACCTGGGATCTCCGGTCCTTATAAGAAAAGGCCAAAAGACGCTAGGAGACGTCTGCAAGGAATCACAGGGAATCCCGGAGGGCAGAGGCTCCTCCAAAAAAAGAAAAAAACCTCAACGGTAGCTTCCTTGGAGGAGTCTGGGGCTTCTACCTGACCCCTTAGGTAGGTAAAGCAGAGGACAGAAGACTGTGGGAGATGCCTGGGAGGAGTCTCAGGTGGCTGTCGGAGTTGAGAGATTTCTCTACAGGAGAACAAAAATGTCTCGAGCTACTTACTTGGAGGAGTCTGGGGCAGGTAGCTGGGATCTCCGGTCCCGAACGCAGAGGTCAAAACGTTCTGGGATGACCCCTGGGAGGAGTCTTGGGTCGATCCCGGAGAAGAGAGCTTCCTGCAAAAGAGAAGAATCATCTAGGGTAGCCTCGTTAGTCAAGTCTGGGGCTGCTACCTGGGATCTCCGGCCCTTATAAGAAAAGGCCAAAAGACGCTAGGAGACGTCTAGAAGGAATCACAGGGGATCCCGGAGGACAGAGTTTCCTCCAAAAAAGAAAAAAACCTCAACGGTAGCTTCCTAGGAGGAGTCTGGGGTTTCACCCTGACCCCTTAGGTAGGTAAAGCAGAGGACAGAAGACTCTGGGAGATGCCTGGGAGGAGTCTCAGGTGGCTGTCAGAGTTGAGACATTTCTCTACAGGAGAAGAAAAATGACTCTAGCTGCTCACTTGGAGGAGTCCGGTGCACGTAGATGGGATCTCCGGTCCCGAACGCAGAGGTCAAAACGTTCTGGGATGACGCCTGGGAGGAGTCTTGAGTCGATCCCGGAGAAGAGAGCTTCCTGCAAAAGAGAAGAATCATCTAGGGTAGCATCATTAGACAAGTCTGGGGCTGCTACCTGGGATCTCTGGTCCTTATAAGAAAAGGCCAAAAGACGCTAGGAGACGTCTGCAAGGAATCACAGGGAATCCTGGAGGTCAGAGGCTCCTCCAAAAAAAGAAAAAAACCTCAACGGTAGCTTCCTTGGAGGAGTCTGGGGCTTCACCCTGACCCCTTAGGTAGGTAAAGCAGAGGACAGAAGACTGTGGGAGATGCCTGGGAGGAGTCTCAGGTGCCTGTCGGAGTTGAGAGATTTCTCTGCAGGGGAACAAAAATGTCTCGAGCTACTTACTTGGAGGAGTCTGGGGCAGGTAGCTGGGATCTCCGGTCCCGAACGCAGAGGTCAAAACGTTCTGGGTTGACGCCTGGGAGGAGTCTTGGGTCGATCCCGGAGAAGAGAGCTTCCTGCAAATGAGAAGAATCATCTAGGGTAGCCTCATTAGTCAAGTCTGGCGCTGCTACCTGGGATCTTCGGTCCTTATAAGAAAAGGCCTAAAGACTCTAGGAGACGTCTGGAAGGAATCACAGGGGATCCCGGAGGACAGAGGTTCCTCCAAAAAAGAAAAAACGTCAACGGTGCAACTGTGCTACTGATCCAGGAAGCTCGTAAGTTCGCCTGAGGAGAAAGGATTACTGTACGTTTCCCATATGATAACTGTTGTGCTAAAACGGAAAGGGGGGCACTGGTTATCCTCTAGCAGAATGCTGAAATACCAAGTGGTGTTGTTGCTGGAACAAGATGATGTTTACCTAAAAACTACTACCGCCGTTAACCCTGTTGCGTTTTCAACAACTGACCGAGTTAAGGGAGAACTGGAACGTGACTGCTTGCAGGCAATCGAAAGAGTTTACTCCAGCTGACTGGATCTCTGAGATGTGCCACTAGAAGAAACAGATTGGGAACTATATGCCGACGGAAGCGGTTCCATCTGTGAAGGAAAACGTTTTATCGAGATAGACAATAACTACTGAGGAGGTACTTGCGTTGCCAACTTTGCCTTCGATGATCTCTGCCCAAAAGGCTGAATTGATAGCTCTTACTCGAGCTCTGGAACTAAGTCAAGGAAAGCGAGTCAACACTTGGACAGACTCAAAGTATGCTTTTGGAGTGGTACGTGCGCATGGAGCGATACGGGGAGAAAGAGGACTGTTATCTGCACCAGGAACCGCCGTTCAGCACGCAGAACAAATACTGAAATTGTTAGAAAGCATTCAAAAACCAACAGCAGTCACGATGATGCACTGTAAAGCACATCCGTTAGGTAAGACCGGTCCTAACGCAGGTAACCGACTGGCTGATAAAGCTGCTGAAGAGGCTGCAGAAAAAGGCATCCTAGCACTAGTTCCAGAGAAAGGTACAAAATTGCCTAAAGAAACTCCAAATTATAATGAAAAAGATGAAGAATTAATTATTAGATTGCAGGCTAACAAAATGAAACAGGATAGGCTGTAACACCGACAGGTTGAATAATAGTCCCACCCACAATAATAAGAGAAATTGCCCCATTGAACATCACAGAGTATACTGGGAAACAGAAAGCGAAATATGACAAAGATTGTTTAAACAATTATAAGGGACATGAAATGTATATGTAAAATTATCCCCGAACCAGTAATAAGATCATCTTTGGGATTATTAAATAAGGAAATTTTTTAGAAGAATATTAGCAAATTGATTTTATAGAATTGCCTTGAAAATAAGGATATGTCCTAGTTTTAGTTGATATCTTTACTGGGTGGCCCAAGGCTTTCCCTTGTCGCACCAACAAAGCAAGGGAAGTAGTCAAAGTCTTGCTCAAAGAGATAATACCAAAATATGGGGTGCCTGTAAGAATGTCATCTGACAATGGCCCTCATTTTATAGCAAAGATTATGAGACAAGTTGAGCCAAGTATTATCTATGGATTGAGACTATCACACCCCACATAGACCACAGGCAAGTGTGTGGGGGGAGAGAGAGAGAGAGAGAGAGAATGAACTATATCCTTAAGCAACAGTCGAGTAAAATTTGTCAGGAAACCTCACTCCTCACATGGGTTAAAGCGTTACCTGTGGCTCTATTAAGAATCGGAGTATAGCCAGAAGAGAAAGAAAAGTCAAGTCTTTAGGAAATGTTGTATGAAAGACCATATCAAGAGTCCTGTGTTCTGAGTATCTTCAGTGCCTTTGGAGATATGTTTTTAAAAGGTGTTATGATTTCTTTAAGCAATTCTTTTCAAGAACTTTGTCAGTATGTCTCCACAGCTGGACCCTTAGAACTGGACGTAGCAGCGCATCCCTTCCGACCAGGAGATTGAATATATATAAAATCACCGAGAAGTGGAAAGGACCGTATCGAGTCATTTTAACAACACTTGTAGCAGTAAAGGTCTGGGAGAAGAACCTTGGCTTCATTATTCGAGAATAAAGAAAGCACCCAACAAGAAGCTGGAAGTCTAAAGAAACTGGCCCTTTAAAACGGAAAATCTATAAGTAAGTTTCACGTTATCTATTTGGGAGAACAGTTGTGTAAAGTTTATAATGTTGGGGTTGCTATTAGGAATATTGTCGAGGGCAATAATCTTTTTGTGTGTTTAGAGGGTGTATGTGGGTTTTTTTGAGGGGTTCTAAACATGAGATAAACAAAATGAAACAATTATTGTTTGAGCTATTCATCTTGATATTAACCGGTTTTGTAATTTGAATTAAAAAAAATAATCTAGTTTTGTAACTGATTCAAAGTTTTGTAAAGACACAGAATTTAACCTCGGTAACAGCCTGCCTTTCCAATTCCAAAGTCAGATGAAAATCTAGTTCCGTGGAGAATACTGACATTGAATTTAACCAAAACTTGAGAAAAGAGGTAGAACAACGAGAATCATTTTAGCAGATTAAATTGGATGGATTTAAAAGGCAATTATTTTTTTTAAATTTGAAAGAAGGAATTATAGCGTTATGAATTATAACGTTACCAAACCATCCACCTCACGGACAAAAGAATTAATTTACTCGCCCTTCGGGAGAAACTTGTACAAGCACCCCTTGGGGCTGTCAGCTGCCAAAACCGTAGAGACAAGTGCAAAAAGGAACTTGGGATCATGTTTAAAATATAAAACGATGTTTAGAACTTACTGGAGTTCCAGGATCCTTGTTAGAGCCACCCAGAGTCGGGACCATCTGTGGAAATTTAGACCGGTTTAGACAACCAGAGAAACATCACACATCCTAAACAGAGCTGTATGAAAGTTTGTACTTGCAGCTAGCTCCTCTGACCCCAAACTCCCAAGACCTTCTCTAGTAGCTAAAGCTCTAAGATGGGGGTGTATTTGTAGAAAGGATAATAATACTTCACATGATCTTTGGTCCCCTCTTAATAACGGGAAAAATTTAGCTTGGAGTTGACGGCATTAAAGGACAGGTGAAAAGTTCAGGCTTAACTGCTTGGGTGACTAGTGATGCTATATGATCCACTCACCTCTTCACGAAGGAGAAAAGCAAATCGTGGTCTTGAGACTTAATAACTCTATCCTCTCTCTGGAAGAAATCTCCCTTGTGGCCTCGCTCGCGGGTGGACCTGGGGAAATCGAAAAGATGATACCTGGCAATCGCCAAGTCTTAGAACTAAAATAAGATGGGTATTAAAATCTGTATTTTGACCCCAGTTAACACCTCTTCCACATCAGATGACTCTTGACATCTGTCACTCATTCAAGGCAGTGCCTGATGCTTCAGTTCACCTTGGTGTTGAGGGGTTTGGTTCCGGGTTTCGGTACCACAGCTGCGGGCCGGGGCTGGAGGAGCCGCAGGTGCGGGCAGTGAGAGGCTGATGGCGACGCCCCCTCCCTGGCAAGGGGAGGGGCTGCCGGGGGAGGAGGGGCTGCCGGGGGAGGAGGGGCTGCCGGGGGAGGAGGGGCTGCCGGGGGAGGAGGGGCTGCCGGGGGAGGAGGGGCTGCCGGGGGAGGAGGGGCTGCCGGGGGAGGAGGGGCTGCCGGGGGAGGAGGGGCTGCCGGGGGAGGAGGGGCTGCCGGGGGAGGGGCCGCCGGGAGCCCAAGCAGGAGCGGAGCTGAGCAGTGACCGGGCTGCGGCTGGCCCGAGGGAGAAGGTGAGCGGGGCCGGGCGCCCCTCGGAGCGCGAACGTCGGAGGCGGGGGTGGCCCGCGGGAGGTGGGGGCCGCCTGTGCCGAGGCCGGGGGGGAGCCCTGGGGGCTCACAGGGCGGCTGAGAGAACGTGCCCGCGGGGGGGGGGAGGGGGGGCGCTGACAGGGCGGCTGAGAGAACGGGCGCGCGGGGGTGGGGGGGGGAGGCGCTGACAGGGCGGCTGAGAGAACGGGCGCGCGGGGGGTGGGGGGGGGAGGCGCTGACAGGGCGGCTGAGAGAACGGGCGCGCGGGGGTGGGGGGGGGCGCTGACGGGGCGGCTGAGAGAACGGGCGCGCGGGGGTGTGGGGGGGGGGGGCGCTGACGGGGCGGCGGAGAGAACGGGCGCGCGGGGGTGGGGGCTCACCGGGCCCCGTGGCGGGGCTGCGCAGTCGGCCGGCGGGTCCCGGGGAAAGCCCCGAGGAGGACGTCGGGGTCCATGTTGCACGCACGGAGCGGCAGCGGGGCCGCGCCGTGCCGGAGCTACCCGGAGCGGCGCTGGGGGCTCGGCGGGAACTGCCGCTGCGCCGGCGTGGGGAGGTGGGGGGGAACGGAAGCGGCGTCCCCTCGGGGTCAGGCAGCAGGGCAGGCTGCCTCCCGGGGCATGCCGGGAGCTGTAGTTTTCGCGGACTCGGCAGCCGGGCAGCAGCGCGGCTCTCGGGCGCGGCGTAGTCCGACCAGGTCAGACTCAGGAGCGTTGCCGGTTTCGCGTGGTTTTCCGCGGGCTTCCCGCTCTGCCCGCTCCCCGACCAGCCGTGCGGATGCGCCTCCTGGGCGCATGCGCCGTGCTTCGCGTTGGGGCAGCCCGGCGTTCGCTCGCCGGCGCAGGCGCCGTCCCCGTCCCCGGAGGTTTGTGATCTTGGGCAGCCCATGTCCTGGATAGCTGGGGTTGTGGCTTGCAAGCCTGTGACTCCCACCAAGTTCCCAACAAATTCAAACGTAGAAATTGTGCATCGGCCCTCCTCGCCCCCTCCGAGCTGGTCTGTTCTCTGTGGTCACCATTAGTAGCCTCGGTTTCCCACCTGTGGTTCTCCACAAACCCAGAGCCTCGCAGCTCCATGCTGAAGGGAGTGGGGAGCTACACACGGAGAAGGCAGAGGCCCGAGTTTGTCTTTTGGGGATGAGAAGTGGCGAGGAACTGCCATAAATGGGACGCATCCCTGCTTGAGGCATGGCTGTTTCAGCTGTGCACATGGAAAATCCTCAGATACGTTGCATCTAGCCCTCCTTTCCATTGACCCCGGGAGAACTGGCCTCCTGTGTCCCCCAAGTTTATTTACTTCCTGCTGCAGTGAAGTGGCTATTTTTCTTCTTTTCTCTGAGGATTTTGTGGATCTGGGCGTGGGAAGGAGTGCCTTAATGCTGGCTTTCTCAGCCTACTTCTGGGAAGCCAGGCATATCTGCAGATTAGAGCTGGGGGAGTGGCCCAGACGCCTTTTATTCCTCGGAGGGCAGTGGATTTGGGGAGTTAGAGCAAGGCATGCCTGGATGTTGGTCTCCCTGAGGGGGGAGGGGGTTTACAGCCAGATGACTGAAAAGCCTCCCCCAGTCACTTCTGGGGAAAGAGTTGGGGGGTGGCTTTTAATGTACCCACGGTATCGATGTGGCAGGTGAGCATACACCCCCCTCTTGGCTGGGGGATCTTATGTGGACGCCTGCTGAGCCAGGGCTGGAAGCCCCTCTGCACACCCTGGAGGAGCTGGGTGCAGACTGGGGACGTGAGGGCAGTCGTGACATGGACACGGAGCGGCAGAGAGTCCTGCTCTTTCAGCAGTTAACGGTGCTACCGCGTGGTCAAAATCTCAAGTGCACCCGTCCAACTGTGCATTCTCTTTCCTGGGGTTTGTTTGTGGGACAAATAAACTGCCCAGCACTAGATGAGAAGGTTGTCTGCACTCCACCTCAAATCAGGTGCATCACCTCTCCGTTGGGAAAGAAGTATGGGGCTGGGCATAAAAGGAACAGTAACTCCAACGTCGGGATTCTTTTTGGCTCTGGGCACAGAGCAGGTAACCACAGCGATACAGAGAGGGAAGGAGGTGCTGATGGGTTTGTACCTTGGACTTAAACTGTAGAGGATGATCTGTTCAGGACATCCATGTCATAGAGTAGCTGTTGCATGATTTATACTCGTAATCCAGTTCCTACTTGATAGCCTTAACTTTGCGTGGCTTGCGTATTGAACTTTGCAGTAGTTTGTTTGTTTTTACATTTCCTTAAGGTCTAGGCAAAGGTTTAGAAAGTTAGCAGACTTAAGGATAAGCATTTATTACTTTGTCCTGCCACGTTGCCATTTGAAACCTGTTCTGAGTGTTGGTGGTATTCAAGAAATTGGCCGAGATTTAGAGGGTGAATCTGTATCTTTAGGTGTACTGAGCAGAAAAGTACAATGGATCTTTTTAGTTGCCAGATAGCTTTTTTTTATCCAGGCGGTCAATTTGTCAAGATCAGGCTGCAGTGTCCAGGGGGCCGGGGAGGGAAGGTTGGTGTTCAAGCTTCTCATTCCTATCAGCGGTGACTCCGCTTGCACCACTAAGTGGTGCTGTGTACATACGCTTTATTAAATTGGCAGCGGCCTGTGCCTGCCTGCTTGTGCAGTTCGGAGTGGTCATTTTAGAGAAGATGTTCTTTTGGCTGCATTTGTTCTCCTGTGATACAAAAACTTGACAGCGATTGGGGGCAACTACTACTTTAGGAGGATTTCTATAAAGTAAGAAATTGCTGGTTTTATTTTGTCATGATGGGCAAAACGATAACTGATTCAGAATCATGTCCACTGCAGCTTATGCTTCTGTAACACACCACTCAACTGATTTCTATGCGTAAATGTCTTCGGAGAGGAATCACAGGTGCCTGCTGTGACTATAGGGACAAGCAGTATGGGCTCACAGGAACAGAACATGCTTTGCCTTCCCATCACCAGAAGAAAGAGAGAAAGAGGTGAAGGAGGGTGCTCAGGAGCAAGAGGCTGCAAGGAAGTTGCTGTACGTGATCCTTTTGCCTTGCTTTATCTGACAGAAAAGCTGCCTTCTGCTAGTTGGGTCTTGGCTTGAAAGACAAGAAGAGAGAGACTCCCCCCCCTCTCCCAGGGAGTGTGCTACTTTTGACTGGCTTGTTCTGACTATGTGATCTGCAATTACAATATTGAGATTGCATGGTGACAGTCTATACCACTGACTCCCTGAATGGTTTTTCATTTCTGTCCCCGCTTCCTTCTCCAGCTTTTTTCAATATATCAATTTAAAAAAAAAAAAAAAAATTAATAAAAATTTAACCTTACATGACCATCATGCGTTGGCTTTGGCCCCAAACACTTTATTTCCTAGAAATAAGTTGAGTCTTTTCATCAGAATATGTAAAAGATTTCTAGCCACTGTAGTACTATTGTATTGTTTGTTTTTTTAAATAAGATTCTGTCCAGGTTCCAGCATGTGCACTAAATTTCTACTGCAGTAGAAGAGAGTCTTAAGCTGAAGAGAGATTTCATGCTTGGGAGAGAAAAAGGGCAGATCTTGACTCAAAAGTAACTTTTCCAAGGGAAAGGTAAACTCTTTTGTTTCTTTGGGGATTTTTATTCTGATAGCACAAGCATCTTGTTCTCTCAGGATTTTGTTATCTCTGGGAAAAAAACCCTTGGTGTTGTGTCACTTTCCTCCTTCCCTGGTTGTGTTTTTTTCACTCCTTTCAGAGGAAGTGCTAATACTTTTATAATTTAGGAAGACATTTTTAACTTGTGACTCGGAGGTCTGCAGACATCACTGTAAAGACAGTTTCTGTGCATCCAAATCCCTTAAAATACGAAATGAAAGATGTGTAACTTGGAGCTGAGAGGTCAGATTATTCCAGATGGGTCTGGTTTACTTTGCATTCAGTGTTCCTGTAGCCTGTTGCTTTGGAAGGTGCAGGTAATAAGCTTTTCAATTGAATAAATGAGCGGTAGTGTTTTTTTGTTTTCCTCCCCTAGAAATGTAGTGCTTGATCAGACTGCACTGACCTGTAGAAGTTGTGGGCACTGTGGTGTTCTCCAGAATGCTACTTGGGCTGCCACTACAAGTAGGTCATTTAAAATAGTAACCTTAGACCTTAAAAACACATAAAAACTTCACGATGCTTAAAGTATAGAGCAGAGTAGTCACCAGGTTAAAATAACTTCATGCTTATGACATGCACAGCGATGGTTCCTTTCAGGTTTTTTGGTGTTGGTTTTTTTTTTTTTTTTCTTCTTCTTTAAGATGGCACTGGTTGCAGTGATCTTCAGTTTTACGACACAGCTAACTGTCTTAGTATGGATATGGTTCCTTTCTGCCTACTATTTCCGTTTACTGGCAGACATAGTTAAGATAGCTCTTTGGAGTTGTGGAGTGCGCGTGTGTGTATAGATATATGTGTGTGTGTGTGTGTGTGAATGTGTCTGAAAATAAGAAGACCTAAAGTCCCCTCCCCACATCATTAGTTTTTGCTGCCCTGTATTTCAGTGTTACCAAGATTTTAAAGTGACCCAAGTATTGCTGTTGCAAATGTTTCCATGTTTGTCTAACTATTGTGATGACATAAATAAAAAGAAAAAAATCAAAACACTAAATGTTTTATTACTTGCCCTATAACTATATAGGTGTTCCCTGTCTAATATCGATTTCTTTTTTCAGGATTCACTGTATTTATTTTTTTTTTACCCTATGAAACGGAAAGAGATTTCTGGCTTACTGTTGGCTTTTGATAGACGTTTTATCCTTGGGGAATTGCCCACCAATTACTTCATCGAGTTTGGAATTTAACTGAAGGACATTTTGCATGCCCGTGTTCAAATAGCGATGCTAACAGGCCACCGTACGGTTCATGTTGATAGCTTTATGGATACTTAAAGGTAGGCAATAGTCTTATTTTTTAATAATGCTTAACCTTTTTCTCTTTGGCAAGAACAAGCAAGTCTGCCTGGTTTTGTAGGACTTGCAGCTTTTCCTTAACATCAGACTTTAAAAAGGGGAGAACCAGTAGTATCAGGTACGCAGTTAGGATGGTGATTTTTAAAATACTAAGCTGCGTAACAGTCTCGGGAAGAACATGTGTGAATGGGCGTGAGAGTCTGTGGTACAGCATTACTAACCTTTGCTGAAAAAAGTTTTGAAGAATGAAGCATTTGCTTTATGAACGGTACTTGAGGACGAATTCTGATGCTGCTGCTAAAGTTTATTGAAAAATAGGCACTGATTTCAGTGATGATGCAGGTGTGGTTTCTGTTCATGCCTTAAATCTGAAAAGAAGAGAAGAGAAACCTCCATTTGAAGGAGGATTTTGTATGAAGGGTAATCAAACCAGTAACCTGCTTTAAGAACGACTTTAACATATTTGGAGCATCGGTTAAAGGCAAATAAGTAAGGTTTATCATATCCTCCTACCTAAGCTGTGACTATTGAATACAGTCAGCAGTCCACCTCAGAACTTGTTGGTGTGCAACTGCAACGTGTTAAGTTGTAAGGCTTCACAGCCACGAGCTGATGGGCCACAGTTCTCTCCCAGCATGAAGCGCTGTAAGTTTTAGTTTCTTGCACAGCAGTGACTCTTTTCAACATTAGTAACTATACAACAGGGTAAAAGGCAAAGGCAAATTTAGTGAATAATAATGTGTCGTTATCAGAGTAGCTGTTTGCATTTCACCGTGATGCAGATGCTTTTTATAGCAGTTGTGTTGGCACATGTGTTAGAATTCGGTTAATTCTCTCCTGAACTCATTTAAACTTTTGGCTTCAACTGCATCACTGACAATATGTTTCACAATAGAATAATTATTTCCCTTAAAAAAAAAAAAAAGGGGGGGGGGGGGAATAGGAAGAAGGGGTGGAGGAAGTGGGTATAAAACAATCTGTTGTCTGCCAGTGCTGTGGGCTGCTCACTCATCTTTCTGTAAGACTCCTGGGGTTTTTTTTGTTGTTGTTGTTTTTCTACCTTAGCCTATTAGCCTATCCTCTGCACCTTTGGTCATTTCCTGAAGTTTGTCTGTAGTTTCCTACATTAGTAGGTAAATGTATCTTTTTTACTTTACAGAGTTTTGATAGTTTTTTAAATTATACAAGTAATTTAAATCTTGGAACAAATGTCTTTGCTTATTGATTTTTGTGAGTAGCTGCAAAAATCTTATGTATTAGTTGCCCCTTTTAAAATTAAAATAAAAATGAATGCTATGCAAGAAATAGGTTGCAAGTAACTGTTAGGGTCTTACTACTGCTCGCTGTTGAGAGATCGTGGGAAGTGCAGAGAATTTGTGTTAAAAGTAATGGGCATTTTTCAAGATAGTTTTCCAGGTCTGAGGCATGCTGAAATACCTCTTTCCTGTGATAGTGTGTTTAGTTTCATTGACTTCAGCGTAACACACAGAATACATTGACTTAAACTAGCTGAGAATCTGATGATAAGGTTTTATACTCTACCTAACATAGTGTTGTGATGACCTGTCCTCCAAACTCAAAATTATGTTTGATGATCTTAACAGGAGGCCGGATCTTTGATCTGGAAGTTATGCTGATAGCGACCTTACAGAATCCAGGCTTGTGACTTCACTGGTTTCTTGCAGCCCCTCAGGTTCATGAAGGACAATTAAGACCCATTCTCTTTTGTTCTTGTGCTATGATCAGTGATGGAAGTATGACATTGTCAGTTGTAAGAAGTGGCTTAACTGCTGTTGGAGTCTGCTTTTATGCCTGAAAAACCTGTTGATTTGCATGGGTTTGCACAGCTTATGCTAATGATGTGGCTGGAATGAGACAGGATCTTGTGTAGTCTGCAAGGGCTGTATATGGTCCTGGTTTATAGCTGGGTGGGAGGGATTGGTTCAAGTTACTTCTGATTTGCCCTATTTAATATCTTAAATAGGAGTGAACAGGGTGATTGGAACGGTTTCATTTTTACAAGAGGACATTTATAAATCGGTTTTTATCCTGTGTTAGAATTAAGATGTGTATTTACTGGAGACAAGGAGTCTAGCCTGAACACTGAAACACCTCCGTTTTGGGCACACTATTAGAACTTTTTTAAAATTTTCAAATCATAACAGTCTGTCAGTTTATGCTTGTTGAGTCTGAGACAGTAAGTGATGCCCTTCGAACAGGTAAATATTGCTAGTACTTGATACTTGGTTTGTAGACTATACCTTTTGTATGTTCTGAAATCACATATAAATAACTTCTGTTGTTTCCCTTTCATTTATAGAAGCTCTGTTCATCAAACCATATAAGCACATACCTAAATTCAGTGTTAAACTTCCTGAATTGCTCTAAACTATTGTGTTGCTGTAAACTGTTTTGGCTGATAAACCTAAGCGGTCAGCTTGGTATTCCTACGTGTATATGTGATTAAGATGCAATAGCTCGGAACAACTTACCAGGCAACTGCATGCTCCAGCTGCATAGGAGGCACAAAGCAGCTGGCCCGTTCCTTGTAATCAGTGGGAAAGTACAGATTCTCCTGTGACCTCGGTCACTCTTGTCTAACATATTAGATAAGAGTATTTTGATACTCCTCTCGCAGTGGGAGAAACACTGCTTGTGTCTGTGCAGTGTGTGAAAATCACTTTACCAAGATGCTTTTATTTCTAAAACCCTTGGAGAAAAAAACTCAAAACGGAATTTAAAAACTTTTTTAATCCAAGGCAAACGTCAGGATTCTCATTCTTACAAAGTATTTTACAATTGTGTAACCTTGTAGACTGTACGGAGAATGAGGATCTTGCATGTGACATACTCAAAAGTTTCATTTTCGGTGTTCTACACGCTTCTACTGATCACAGTGCCTTTGTTTCCTAACAGCAAGTGGCAACAGACAATGCGTATGGGTTTCAAGGCCCTGTGGAACAGAGAAGGTAGTTTGCCAGTGTTCTTACTGCTGTTGCAGACATTGTTTCAGTGGACTGAAAGTGGCACGTTCCAAGTACCTTTTCCTACCATTGCTGCGTATTTATTTTTTTTTTTTTAATCCAGAAGAATGTTTCTGTACTTCCCTTCCCTATAGGTGCATGTTGATTTACATTGCATGCTATTGCAGTGTTCTTAGTCTACCAGTTACAGATTACTCCTTTCAGTTCTTGTGCATTTCTGAATGTGTATCTACCTACTAAACTCACATTTCTTCAGACCTGATATGCAACTGCTACGGAAGTCAGCTATTGTGCTAGTTATGGTGTTTGCCCCGTCAGTTGTTTTACTATCTAATAAGTACCTGATGACAGAGAAGGGGAGTGTCAGAAAATAGACCAGTCAGGTCAGGCTTTACGTTAGAAATGGTTTTCATAAGATTTAAGAGAACGCAGTTTTGGCATAAGGATTTACATACCGCTCCCGGTGTTCTGTTGGGCTGATGTTTTGCAAGAAGCTGAGGTGTTTAACTTTCAGAAGCTGTTTATGTAAATTGGCTTACCTCTGAGTACTCTCCTTCAGCTGTGTGTAACGAAGAAATAAATGTGCATCTCTAGACATGTGCATATGCAGATATAATTGTAAGTGCAGAGCTGAGGATGATGCTTGTGTTTGAGGGTAGAAATACAGAGAGGGACAGCAGTGGGGAAAGAAGAACTTTTAAACATAGTCTAGTGTTGCTCTCATTCTAGAGGTGAATGATCAACTTTCTGTACCATTCTTGACAAATGCTTGCCTAATTTATTCTTAAACATTTCCTGTGATTATTACTACTGTTGCAAAGATTGCCACATACCCTAAGTTTTTCAGGTTGTAATTTAAGCCCCATGATTCCGTGTAACTGTGTGCAGTGGATGCACAGAAAAGTTCTTCCTTATAGCTACCTTTTAGAGTTTAAACATTGTTCTTTCTCTTCAGTATTGCCCTTTCTAGGTTAAGCGGCTGTTTTTCAATTTATGCTTTGAAGTCAGACTCCTGTACATCGTTGAGCACCCTCTTGGACTTACTGTAGACCCTCGCCAGTTATACTACACCCTTCTTGAAAAGCAGTACATCATCTGGAGGGTTCAGCAGCTAATCCGTGCAAATGTAGCGCGGCAGAAATAATGCTTGGACGTACTACCTCAAGTGTGATGTGTGACGAGGATTCACTGGGCCTTTTGATTAGCAAGAAACGGTACGTAAAAACTAGGTGACAGAAATAGGACACGCAGCTGGCATCCTCGTCTTCAAGCTTACAGTGCAGCTCCGTGGGCTTTGGCTGACTAAAGAAGAGCATGAGGCACAGGAGGGAACTGCTGCTGGATCTTAGTGAAAGGATGGTAAGTCATTTGGAGAGAGGTTTTCAAAGCCGGGAATTCAAGTCGGGTGCCGGATTCCAGATTGCCTGTGAAATCCCTGTGTACTTCCCTCGCTTGTCTAACTTTGTGTTGTATATTGTCTAGCAGCTTTTCTTTGAAAGTTAACAAAGCTACACTTGTGTGATAGGTGATGTAATGATCTCATAACAATAGGCAAAATCCAAGTCACAGAAAACGCCAGCATTTGAAAGAGAGCCCTGAGAAATTGCTAGTGCCTTATACCACTGCCACTTACCAGGCCTTCCATGTTAGAGCTGTCTTAATCATTGATGCTGTTTCCTCAGACTTGGAGCTGTAATATCTGCTTCTTGTTTCAGGGTTTATTATGAAGTTGCTGATGGTACTGCCTTAGCCCTTTGGCTAAGAAGAATAGCAAATAATTTGTGGATTATCCGTAGAAGCAGCAGCCAAACAGCATTCTCTTCCAATCAATAGGGAAGAAAGCTGCTGCACCGGTTTGTCTGGGTTCCCTCATACCAAAGGTCTTTCTCACATTTATTGATCCTTTTTGCAACTTGTTCAGGGTCAGTTGATGACAGGAGCGAACTGTCACGTCTTTGAAAAGTGCTTGTAACTGTGAAAAGAGGTTTGTTGACTTCCTCACGTGATAAGTAGACATTGAAGAAATTGCATGTTGCTCATCTCTTAAGTCAGAGACCGGAATTGGATAGATGCTGTGTTACTAGAAAATAAAATACAACTGGGCCCCTTGAGACAGAAATGTCTTGATGAAATCGTGTCATATTATCACAGAGACATAGTGATTGTTTTCTCAACTAACAAACAGATCCTAGGCAAAAATAATGTTTGTTCCAGGTAATTCTGGTCAGTCTCCCAAGGCAGTGGATCTGCTTTGCAAATGAGAAAAAGTGGACCTAAATACTATTTTTGTTCCCCAGTTCAAAATGGGCACCGCAGAGCCTCTACAGTTTTCAAATCGGTAGCAGCTCCTTCGCCTGCTTGTTAGCAGACAGAGCAGAATCTGTACTTTCTCCTGTATGGCTCTTGAAAGAAACTTGGTTGAACTCCTTTGCTTGGTGGAAAAAAAAGTGGGATGTTGGATCAAGTGCAACTGTAGCAAATACTGACCTTCCTGAAACTATTTAGAGTGTTCATGTGTTGATACTCGTCAGAAAAAAACAAAACTTGAAAAAAATCCTATAAGGATTAAGCTATAAGATTGTTTTCAGGGGAAGAAAAGGGGAAAAAAAAAAAAAAAAGGAAAACTAAATGGAAGATAGTTTTAGAGAAAGTAACGTTCATAGCACTTGGAGGTAACATAGCTGTCTGTAAACAGGATGTTTAAGGAAAAGATACTCGGTCTCTTTATGATTCTTTCTGTGGCCTTCTGACTGAAAAGTCTGACTGTGTGAACCCTGGTTATCTGTGTTACAGAAAACTGATGTGTTTTGCAAGCTGAGATTCTTCTGCAACAGAGCAAAGTAGGAGAGACATGGTCTTGTGGTTTGGGTTACTATCATGTAATTTACACAGACGGTGTAACAGCCAGATCTTTTTGTGATTTAAAAACTTCATTTAACTGCATAAAGGATGAATGTGCCCCGTGAAGAGTTTCTTGTGTTCGTGCACATTGCCAGTGATTTACCGCTGAGAGAAGTCCTAGCAATTGTAAACAACTAGATAATTCATCAGAACATCACACATAAATATATCTCCAGTAATTTTTATATCACAGTTAGTCTAATGCATTAACTTTTTATCTGTGGAGCTCTTCCGTAATAATCTACTTCTCATTTTATGGGATAGACCATGAAAGAATTTCTTGAAATATTTAAAAGACAACATTGGATGACAAAAGGGGAGAGACAGAATGGGTTTTGAAGTGTCGATGCAGTATTACAGATTGTGTTGCCATTCATAGAGGAGAAGACTACTTTGGTTATGATACCAAAAGATTTCTCTTCCACATCTGTAAGCTACACTAATTATTTTACGCTTAGAAGCTTAAACGATCCCGAGAAGGTAATTTCAACCTCTTAATAAAGGCTACATGGCTAACATGATATTATTCACTTTGTGTGATTTAGGTTAACACACATCATTCTCGGTGAAAACTGTTGAATTGAGAGTGTTATTTTCACATATCCTGGATATCAGAAATTAGAAGACTACGTAAATTGTCAGAGGTTTCAGTTTGCAAGTCTACTGAAGCTTTTAAATGCCTGATTAATGTTTAAGCGCAGAAGAAAGCCTACTACTGAATTCAGGTGGGACCGTATTTCTGTGAAGCAGCACGTCTGGTTTTAGTACCCCCCCGTGCACCTTTGTACCCTCACCTACCCTCCCCACTAGGTCCGTGTCTCCCCCATGCACACCCCCATCTCCTGCTCCAGCCCACCCCCTTCACCCACAGGAGTTTTTAACCCACGCGAGTTGTTTCGCCCTGCGCACCCTGCTCTCCTATCTCCTGCCCTGCCTCCCTCCTTTCCCTCCTCCATATTCCACACCACCACCCCCCCATCATCCATCAGGCTCCAGACCCCTGGTGTGTTGCCTGCACCCTGTTCTCTGTCATTTGTTCTTCTTCTTTTCCTTACAAGTTGTTGTTGTTGTTTCTTTTTCATGATGATTAAACTGTTTTTGTTTCAAGCCACGAGTTTTCTCACTTTTGCCCTTCCGCTTGTCTCCCCGTCCCGCTGGGGGCGGGGGAGCGAGTGAGCGGTCGCGTGGGCCTTCGTCGCCGGCTGGCATTAAACCAGGACACGAGGTGAGTTGCAAACCCTGCCTGGCTAATGCTGGAGGCTCTCTGTGTTCCTCCTGCCATCTCGACGGGCCGTCCTTGTTCTTCATCGCCGCTTTATAGCGAGCGCCTCTCGCTCTGTAAGCGGCAGTACTGGGGCCGTGTTGCAGGCGGCAAAGGGCAACTGTGACGCTTGCTGGCAGGAGCGGCAAGGAGTGCGGAGCCACGCTCCTGTAGGGAGCGAAGATGGAACCTCGAGGGCTCTGTGGTCCTCTGCTGAGGACATCTAATATCCCGACAGGCCTCTTTGCTTTCCCTGCTTCACGTCTGATTACGTTGAACGCCGGAGGGCAGGGCGGTAAGTAACACCGTGCAGCGTCTTTTCGATAAGAGACGAGCCCCGCGCAAGAAGCCTTGCGTGCGTGCAGGATTAGGAGAGCCGCGTTCTGATAGCACGGAGGTGCCCACCCCGACCGAGCCCCAGGGTCGCCGGGGTATCGCTAGCTTGCAGGTGGGCCGCTCGCATCTGGTGCGCTGGGTCGCGGCCTTTCCTGCCGAACAGAGCTGCCCCTCCGGCACGAAGCAGCTTTGGGTCTCTTGTGGCCTGCCTTCAGGCTGTCACCTGAACCAGGCGTTATTTTTTGTTGTAAATCTCTCGCCAGCGTCTGCTGCCTGGCTGCTGTCGCTCCCGCAACCCTGATGCCCCATGCAGAGGGATACAGCAGTCCCTGGGGCTTGCTCCAGGGGACACCCCCCTTGCCCCCCCCCCATTTGCAGGTTCCCTGTGCTGCTTCTCCTCTCTAGATAACGGGGTGGGGGGGCAGGGACAGAAGCGGCCGCCCGAATTGTCTGTTCCTTGCACTTGACTGCTGTAAACGCTCCAGCCGCTCGGGTGCTTTTTGGAAGGGAGGCGATGAAGAGGAGTGCCCGGGCTGCGAGTGAGGAGAGGGCAGGGCGACGTCAGCCCTGTGCCCCCAGCAAGGAGTGCGGGTGTCGGCGGCAGCGGGCGAGGGCCGGGACCGCGGGTGAGGCGAGCGATCCCCTCCGGCGGGGGCGGCGGCGGCCGCGGCGGCGGGTGCCTCCTGCCCGCTGGCCGCCTGGGGCCGGCGGGACGGGAAGCTGCGAAGCGGCCGCCACGGCAGGCTCCTGGTCCGCCGGAGGCGAGCCGGGCCAGGGCAGCGCCGGGCAGGTCCCCGAGAGCCGACAGGAGGGAAGAGGGGACGGAGGCGGGCACCCCCCAGGCGCGGCCAGCGGGCGCCTCCCCGAGTCGCCGGAGCTCCCCCGGCGCCTTTCCCCAGCCCCGCTCGGCCCCTGCGGCTGCCCCCAGCTGCAGCCCCTCCCCTGAAGCCTGTGCTGCAGCCGCAGGCAGCCCCCGAGCCCTGTCGTGAGGGCGGCAAGCTGGCCCTCCGGTGTTCTCGAGTCTCCCTTAAGGCGGGTGCCGTTAGCAGCGGCGCGGGGAAGGAGCGGCGTCCGTCCCCGGAAGCCCCTGCGGACGGAGGGGCTCCGGCCAGGGTGGAGCTGCGGTAATAACGGTCGCTGCTGCCTCTTTCCCTCTGCCAGAGCCCACGCCGTGAGCGGGGTTGTCCGTTCGTCCCCGGGGATGCCGCTGACTGCAGCAGCCTCAGGCTCGCGTGGCCTGTCTCTGCCCGGCCTCCCTCTCCTCGCGGCGCAGAGGGACAGGCGGAGCGCTTACTGGCTGTGGACGGGAGCTGCTGAAGCTGGAGAGGCCACAGAAAGGTAAAGAAGAAGAAACGGAAGGCCATCTGGCTGGCAGCTGCCTCCCGCTGCAGGCCAGAGGGACCCTGCCTCTGTGGGTGTGGGAGGATCCCTCCTCGTAGTCCACAGCAGGTCAGACCGCCAGGGTCTGTATGCGTGACCAGCAGCGCGGTACGGCCACGTAGTGAGCGAGCGAGCGAGGCTACGTGTCTAGGAGGCCTCATCTCGCAAGAGCTGCGAGGGGCTCGCGTGTTCCGTTATGCGGAGGACAGCCAAGCGACTGGAGTTACAGAAGAGGAAGGGAGGAGAAAAGGAGAAAGAAGCGGCTGAACTGGCAAAGTCTCTTGGCAGCGCCAAGAACAAGAGCTGCGGTGAGCCCCGGGCCCTCGGGGCCCCGTCTCCCCTCTTCGGTGTTGTGGTCCCTCCCTGCCCCCTCCGTCCCCTGGTCCCCTCTCTTTCCCACACCCCTGCTTTTTTTTTTTTTCCTTTCCTCCCTTGTACCTCTGATACTGAAAAGCCGGTCGACGAAACTCCCTAAGACTCGTTTTGGAGTTTTAGAAAGCAGGCGTTCTTCATTGCAGCGCTGGATGCACGGGGGATAGTTCCACCTAGTGTGCGTGCCACAGCTTTAGCACAAACAGGTTATATAGAATAACTAATTGCTTATTAATCAGATGAGTATACATATACATAAAAACGATGGCAACCGATTATCATAGCACTGCCTACATCCGATCACGTGCAAGGAAGGATCCATTTGAGACGAAGGGCTGCTTTTGCGACCACCGACCCATTTGAAGTTCTTGCTGGCTGTCCTCGAAGTCTTTATTCTTGTCCTTGTTCTTTGATCTTGAAGCTTAACGCAGTTTCAATCGCATGTGGTCAGTTTCAGCATTGTTCCCATTTAGCTTACAGGGGAACATCTAGTCATAAGAGCAAAGAACTGCAAAACTTAGGAGTACCTACCTCTGCTAGTTAATTGCTCGGCTATACTTTTGTCTGTTGTTTCAGTTGTAGCGTTAGTATAAGATTTCTAACCATTATTTACCAAATCTCACTTTTACAGTCACCTAGCAGCAAACCACAGCTGGTACAAAGTATTAAAACCACCCAAATATTTAGACGTGCCATACAGAACGTATGGAAATGTGCTATCAGAGGTGTCCGAGGGGCAGGGGGAGCGCCGGGGGGCGCCCCGAGCCCCGGAGCAGACTCGCTGGCAGGACTCGATAGGCGCGCGACTGACTGAATAGACGCTGGCCGGCCGGCCCCTTTGCCCTCCGGGCTGCGTTTGCGCTCCCTCTGCACGGGGCGAGGGGCTGTGAGGGAGCCCAGGGGAGGAGGAGGAGGTGAGGCGCTGGGGGGGGTCGGGCCGTGCCCCCCCTGTTCCTGCTGGGCTCCAGCTGTTGCAAATGTTCTGGTAAAGAAATCAACATTTAATCACATAGAAGAGTTAGGTTTGATTAAGAAGTAAAATTGTGAAGCGTAACGTATAGGATTGTTAAGTTTGAAACGTAGCCATAGAAACTTTAGGAGCTGTGTTATGCGTGACGCTAGGAACCGTAATATTGTTAAAGTCTGAAACAGCTAACCCTAGAAACCTCACCAGGAAGTTACTGGTTTTCCTACGTTCTGTTTCAGGAAACTAAGGAAACCGTCGTGGACACCAGTTTGCTGCTTGGAAACCCCCTTACCCTTCCCATCTCGATTTGAGTATCGACGATGCCAGTCAGCAGAGCCAAGTGTCACTGACCAATGATTGTTTTTAAATAAGAATATTGATAAGGTTATATAATCACAGGACCGATCGTTACAACGGTTAAATTTAAGAACGAGCATAGTATGCGTTTTTACGGAAGGAGCTTAGGTAACAATGACCTGACGGGAAAAGCCTGTAAAAACTGATGGATTTTGATACTAAGTGGGACACGCCTTTGGAGGAGCGATCCCCCGTGTCCCCAGCGCTGCGATAAACAAAGTGCCTGCTTCTTAACTTCACGTTGGCGTTAAGGAGTTTTATTCTGGATTTCGGTAACGGTTTTGGCGACCCAGATGGGACCTTGCGAGTGAGACTGGACGAGATGGCGTGTCGATCGAGCTCCGGCCGGCACCGAGGTATTCTCGGGGAGAACCGTCACCCTCGACACGCAAAGCTCCTCGCAGCGTTCCCTGGAAAAAAGGTAAGGCGCTGCTTCTTTGGAATTTGTTTGGAAAGCCTGCCCGTGAGGCGCGGCGAAAGCTTCCCAGGGTTGGGGCTTGGAGGGTAGCCGTCTGCAGTGGAAGCCTAGGCGTCTGCCCGTAAGTCATAAGCGAAAGCTATTGCTGGGTTGGACTTTGTGTATTATTTGGGACAGCTGTCGTTTGCATTTGTTTGGTATTTGGTATTTGAATGTATATAAGTATAATGGCATTAGCAAAATTGTTTAAGAATAAGAGTGCAGGAAATAGAACTGCTGATGAAAAGTTACCAGAAACATCACCGCTGGGATGTTTATTGGCACGTTGGGGTGAACTGCAGGAAAAATGGTAAACAAACAGAACTTTGAGTTACAATACTATATTGCAATTACTGTTGTTTTGTAGGAGAGAGAGTAAATGGAATAAAGTGCCATATGTAGATTTGTTCTTTTTAAGTGAACGTATCGGACGGGGACCGGAGGGGAGTCTCCCAGCAGAACCTCTGGTTACAGCTAAACTGGGAGAACAGAAAATTGAATTTGAGTTGACACTAGAGTCACCTTTTCAGTTTTAAATACCTCAGAGGGAGAGTTAAGTTTTGAAGAAATTGGTGGTGTTGGTGCAACAAGCGAACGAGAAACTAGACCCTTCTTTAAATCTTTAACAATGAAATTAGGAAAGCAATGGGTCACTCGGCAGTTTTTGTATGTGCCAAATTCTCCTAAACTCCTGTTAAGGAGAGGTCTATTTGAGAACTTAGAGGCAGAAATTAAAGTTAAAAATGGAGAGCTTAAAATTTTAATTCCAGAAACTAAACGTATCGAAGCAGCGGCTTTGTTGTTAACAGGATGTTTACCGAAAGCAGAAGATTATACCGGTCCAAGTGTAATGCTGTCATTCCAGTCGTCTGGACTGGGAAGTTCCCGGTAAATCCAAAAAGCAGAACCTGTGAGAGTTGATTTAAAGCCAGGATCGAATCCGGTAAGAATGAAACAATACCCCCTAAAACCGGAAAGTCGGAAAGAGTTAGTAATAGTAATACAAAAATTTTTAAGATACAAATTGTTAATAGAATGTGAATCCAGATATAACACCCCGATCTTGCCTTTTAAAAGGCTGATGAAAAAGATGATAGATTAGTTCAAGACCTCCTCAGAGCAATAAATCAAATAGTACAAGGTATTCATCCGGTCGTAGCAAATCCTTATACTTTGTTAACAACCCTAACGGAGAAATGAGAATGGTTCACAGTGTTGGACCGAAAAGATGCCTTTTTCTGTATTCCCTTGGATCCCAATAGTCACGAGGTTTTTGCTTTGGAATGGGAAAATCCTGAGACTGGGAGAAAAACACGATATACGTGGACAGTCTTGCCTCAAGGCTTAAAGAATAGTCTTACCATTTTTGGAAATCAATTGGCACGAGAATTAGAGATTTGGAAGAAAGAAAATAATCAAGAAATCTTGCTGAAATATATGGACGATCTGTTAATGGTAGCTGAGACGGAAGAACAATGCACAAAGTCAACTCTTAACTTTTTGAACTTTTTGGGAATCAATAGATATCGAGTGTCAAAAGAAAAAAACCCAAATAACCCAGAAAGAAGAAACTTAAATTTGAGTTTTAAAATCCTAAAAGGACAGAGACAATTGGGAACTGAGAGAAAAGAGGCAATGTGTCGTCTCCCCGAACCTAAGACTAAAAAAATGAATGACAAGCATTTCCGGGAATGGTCGAGTGGTGTCACCTGTAGATTATAAATTGTGGCTTGCTGGCCTGACCTTTATAGGAGCAGCTCAAAACCTCAAACGACGGATTGGACCGATGCCGAGAAAGCTACCTTCCAAGAATTGAAACAGGCTGTAACAGGGGTGCCAGCCCTAGCGTCTGCCAGATCTCACAAGAGACACTTGAACTTTCTGCTCGTGAAAGAAGAGGTAGAGCTCTAGGTATCCTGGCCCAATATTTAGGGCCAAATGGGCGAGCTGTGGCCTACTTCTCGAAGTGATTGGATAACGTGAGTCTGGGATGCTCCGGTCGTCCGAGAGCCGTCGCTGCAACTGTGCTACTGATCCAGGAAGCTCGTAAGTTCGCCTGAGGAGAAAGGATTACTGTACGTTTCCCATATGATAACTGTTGTGCTAAAACGGAAAGGGGGGCACTGGTTATCCTCTAGCAGAATGCTGAAATACCAAGTGGTGTTGTTGCTGGAACAAGATGATGTTTACCTAAAAACTACTACCGCCGTTAACCCTGTTGCGTTTTCAACAACTGACCGAGTTAAAGGAGAACTGGAACGTGACTGCTTGCAGGCAATCGAAAGAGTTTACTCCAGCTGACTGGATCTCTGAGATGTGCCACTAGAAGAAACAGATTGGGAACTATATGCCGACGGAAGCGGTTCCATCTGTGAAGGAAAACGTTTTATCGAGATAGACAATAACTACTGAGGAGGTACTTGCGTTGCCAACTTTGCCTTCGATGATCTCTGCCCAAAAGGCTGAATTGATAGCTCTTACTCGAGCTCTGGAACTAAGTCAAGGAAAGCGAGTCAACACTTGGACAGACTCAAAGTATGCTTTTGGAGTGGTACGTGCGCATGGAGCGATACGGGGAGAAAGAGGACTGTTATCTGCACCAGGAACCGCCGTTCAGCACGCAGAACAAATACTGAAATTGTTAGAAAGCATTCAAAAACCAACAGCAGTCACGATGATGCACTGTAAAGCACATCCGTTAGGTAAGACCGGTCCTAACGCAGGTAACCGACTGGCTGATAAAGCTGCTGAAGAGGCTGCAGAAAAAGGCATCCTAGCACTAGTTCCAGAGAAAGGTATAAAATTGCCTAAAGAAACTCCAAATTATAATGAAAAAGATGAAGAATTAATTATTAGATTGCAGGCTAACAAAATGAAACAGGATAGGCTGTAACACCGACAGGTCGAATAATAGTCCCACCCACAATAATAAGAGAAAATGCCCCATTGAACATCACAGAGTATACTGGGAAACAGAAAGCGAAATATGACAAAGATTGTTTAAACAATTATAAGTGGACGTGAAATGTATATGTAAATTTATCCCCGAACCAGTAATAAGACCATCTTTGGGATTATTAAATAAGGAAATTTTTTAGAAGAATATTAGCAAATTGATTTTATAGAATTGCCTTGAAAATAAGGATATGTCCTAGTTTTAGTTGATATCTTTACTGGGTGGCCCAAGGCTTTCCCTTGTCGCACCAACAAAGCAAGGGAAGTAGTCAAAGTCTTGCTCAAAGAGATAATACCAAAATATGGGGTGCCTGTAAGAATGTCATCTGACAATGGCCCTCATTTTATAGCAAAGATTATGAGACAAGTTGAGCCAAGTATTATCTATGGATTGAGACTATCACACCCCACATAGACCACAGGCAAGTGTGTGGGGGGGGAGAGAGAGAGAGAGAGAGAGAATGAACTATATCCTTAAGCAACTGTCGAGTAAAATTTGTCAGGAAACCTCACTCCTCACATGGGTTAAAGCGTTACCCGTGGCTCTATTAAGAATCGGAGTATAGCCAGAAGAGAAAGAAAAGCCAAGTCTTTAGGAAATGTTGTATGAAAGACCATATCAAGAGTCCTGTGTTCTGAGTATCTTGAGTGCCTTTGGAGATATGTTTTTAAAAGGTGTTATGATTTCTTTAAGCAATTCTTTTCAAGAACTTTGTCAGTATGTCTCCACAGCTGGACCCTTAGAATTGGACGTAGCAGCGCATCCCTTCCGACCAGGAGATTGAATATATATAAAATCACCGAGAAGTGGAAAGGACCGTATCGAGTCATTTTAACAACACTTGTAGCAGTAAAGGTCTGGGAGAAGAACCTTGGCTTCATTATTCGAGAATAAAGAAAGCACCCAACAAGAAACTGGAAGTCTAAAGAAACTGTCCCTTTAAAACGGAAAATCTATAAGTAAGTTTCACGTTATCTATTTGGGAAAACAGTTGTGTAAAGTTTATAATGTTGGGGTTGCTATTAGGAATATTGTCGAGGGCAATAATCTTTTTGTGTGTTTAGAGGGTGTATGTGGTTTTTTTGAGGGGTTCTAAACATGAGATAAACAAAATGAAACAATTATTGTTTGAACTGTTCATCTTGATATTAACCGGTTTTGTAATTTGAATTAAAAAAAAAATCTAGTTTTGTAACTGATTCAAAGTTTTGTAAAGACACAGAATTTAACCTCGGTAACAGCCTGCCTTTCCGATTCCAAAGTCAGATGAAAATCTAGTTCCGTGGAGAATACTGACATTGAATTTAACCAAAACTTGAGAAAAGAGGTAGAACAACGAGAATCATTTTAGCAGATTAAATTGGATGGATTTAAAAGGCAATTATTTTTTTTAAATTTGAAAGAAGGAATTATAGCGTTGTGAATTATAACGTTACCAAACCATCCACCTCACGGACAAAAGAATTAATTTACTCGCCCTTCGGGAGAAACTTGTACAAGCACCCCTCGGGGCTGTCAGCTGCCAAAACCATAGAGACAAGTGCAAAAAGGAACTTGGGATCATGTTTAAAATATAAAACGATGTTTAGAACTTACTGGAGTTCCAGGATCCTTGTTAGAGCCACCCAGAGTCGGGACCATCTGTGGAAATTTAGACCGGTTTAGACAACCAGAGAAACATCACACATCCTAAACAGAGCTGTATGAAAGTTTGTACTTGCAGCTAGCTCCTCTGACCCCAAACTCCCAAGACCTTCTCTAGTAGCTAAAGCTCCAAGATGGGGGTGTATTTGTAGAAAGGATAATAATACTTCACATGATCTTTGGTCCCCTCTTAATAACGGGAAAAATTTAGCTTGGAGTTGACGGCATTAAAGGACAGGTGAAAAGTTCAGGCTTAACTGCTTGGGTGACTAGTGATGCTATATGACCCACTCACCTCTTCATGAAGGAGAAAAGCAAATCGTGGTCTTGAGACTTAATAACTCTATCCTCTCTCTGGAAGAAATCTCCCTTGTGGCCTCGCTCGCGGGTGGACCTGGGGAAATGGAAAAGATGATACCTGGCAATCGCCAAGTCTTAGAACTAAAATAAGATGGGTATTAAAATCTGTATTTTGACCCCAGTTAACACGTCTTCCACATCAGATGACTCTTGACATCTGTCACTCATTCAAGGCAGTGCCTGATGCTTCAGTTCACCTTGGTGTTGAGGGGTTTGGTTCCGGGTTTCGGTACCACAGCTGCGGGCCGGGGCTGGAGGAGCCGCAGGTGCGGGCAGTGAGAGGCTGATGGCGACGCCCCCTCCCTGGCAAGGGGGGGGCCGCCGGGGGAGGAGGGGCTGCCGGGGGAGGGGCCGCCGGGAGCCCAGGCAGGAGCGGAGCAGAGCGGAGCTGAGCGGTGACCGGGCTGCGGCTGGCCCGAGGGAGAAGGTGAGCGGGGCCGGGCGCCCCTCGGAGCACGAACGTCGGAGGCGGGGGTGGCCCGGGGGCGGTGGGGGTGCCGAGGCCGAGGGGGAGCCCTGGGGGCTCACAGGGCGGCTGAGAGAACGTGCGCGCGGGGGTGGGGGGTGGGGCGCTGACAGGGCGGCTGAGAGAACGGGCGCGTGGGGGTGGGGGGTGGGGCGCTGACAGGGCGGCTGAGAGAACGGGCGCGCGGGGGTGGGGGCTCACCGGGCCCCGTGGCGGGGCTGCGCAGTCGGCCGGCGGGTCCCGGGGAAAGCCCCGAGGAGGACGGCGGGGTCCGTGTTGCACGCACGGAGCGGCAGCGGGGCCGCGCCGTGCCGGAGCTACCCGGAGCGGCGCTGGGGGCTCGGCGGGAACTGCCGCTGCGCCGGCGTGGGGAGGTGGGGGGGAACGGAAGCGGCGTCCCCTCGGGGTCAGGCAGCAGGGCAGGCTGCCTCCCGGGGCATGCCGGGAGCTGTAGTTTTCGCGGACTCGGCGGCCGGGCAGCAGCGCGGCTCTCGGGCGCGGCGTAGTCCTCGCGGCCCCCGGAGTCCGACCAGGTCAGACTCGGGAGCGTTGCCGGTTTCGCGTGGTTTTCCGCGGGCTTCCCGCTGCGCCCGCTCCCCGACCAGCCGTGCGGACGCGCCTCCCGGGCGCATGCGCCGTGCTTCGCGTTGGGGCAGCCCGGCGTTCGCTCGCCGGCGCAGGCGCCGTCCCCGTCCCCGGAGGTTTGTGATCTTGGGAAGCCCATGTCTTGGATAGCTGGGGTTGTGCCTTGCAAGCTTGTGGGTTGTGGCTTGCAAGCTTGTGACTCCCACCAAGTTCCCAACAAATTCAAACGTAGAAATTGTGCATCGGCCCTCCTCGCCCCCTCCGAGCTGGTCTGTTCTCTGTGGTCACCATTAGTAGCCTCGGTTTCCCACCTGTGGTTCTCCACAAACCCAGAGCCTCGCAGCTCCATGCTGAAGGGAGTGGGGAGCTACACACGGAGAAGGCAGAGGCCCGAGTTTGTCTTTTGGGGATGAGAAGTGGCGAGGAACTGCCATAAATGGGACGCATCCCTGCTTGAGGCATGGCTGTTTCAGCTGTGCACATGGAAAATCCTCAGATACGTTGCATCTAGCCCTCCTTTCCATTGACCCCAGGAGAACTGGCCTCCTGTGTCCCCCAAGTTTATTTACTTCCTGCTGCAGTGAAGTGGCTATTTTTCTTCTTTTCTCTGAGGATTTTGTGGATCTGGGCGTGGGAAGGACTGCCTTAATGCTGGCTTTCTCAGCCTACTTCTGGGAAGCCAGGCATATCTGCAGATTAGAGCCGGGGGAGTGGCGCAGACGCCTTTTATTCCTCGGAGGGCAGTGGATTTGGGGAGTTAGAGCAAGGCATGCCTGGATGTTGGTCTCCCTGAGGGGGAGGGGGTTTACAGCCAGATGACTGAAAAGCCTCCCCCAGTCACTTCTGGGGAAAGAGTTGGGGGGTGGCTTTTAATGTACCCACGGTATCGATGTGGCAGGTGAGCATACACCCCCCTCTTGGCTGGGGGATCTTATGTGGACGCCTGCTGAGCCAGGGCTGGAAGCCCCTCTGCACACCCTGGAGGAGCTGGGTGCAGACTGGGGACGTGAGGGCAGTCGTGACATGGACACGGAGCGGCAGAGAGTCCTGCTCTTTCAGCAGTTAACGGTGCTACCGCGTGTTCAAAACCTCAAGTGCACCCGTCCAACCGTGCATTCTCTTTCCTGGGGTTTGTTTATGGGACAAATAAACTGCCCAGCACTAGATGAGAAGGTTGTCTGCACTCCACCTCAAATCAGGTGCGTCACCTCTCCGTCGGGAAAGAAGTATGGGGGTGGGCATAAAAGGAACAGTAACTCCAACGTTGGGATTCTTTTTGGCTCTGGGCACAGAGCAGGTAACCACAGCGATACAGAGAGGGAAGAAGGTGCTGATGGGTTTGTACCTTGGACTTACACTGTAGAGGATGATCTGTTCAGGACATCCATGTCATAGAGTAGCTGTTGCATGATTTATACTTGTAATCAGGTTCCTACTTGATAGCCTTAACTTTGCGTGGCTTGCATATTGAACTTTGCAGTAGTTTGTTTGTTTTTACATTTCCTTAAGGTCTAGGCAAAGGTTTAGAAAGTTAGCAGACTTAAGGATAAGCATTTATTACTTTGTCCTGCCACGTTGCCATTTGAAACCTGTTCTGAGTGTTGGTGGTATTCAAGAAATTGCCGAGATTTCGAGGGTGAATCTGTATCTTTAGGTGTACTGAGCAGAAAAGTACAATGGATCTTTTTAGTTGCCAGATAGCTTTCTTTATCCAGGCGGTCAATTTGTCAAGATCAGGCTGCAGTGTCCAGGGGGCCGGGGAGGGAAGGTTGGTGTTCAAGCTTCTCATTCCTGTCAGCGGTGACTCCGCTTGCACCACTAAGTGGTGCTGTGTACATACGCTTTATTAAATCGGGAGCTGCCTGGGCCTGCCTGCTTGTGTAGTTCGGAGCGGTCCTTTTAGAGAAAATGTTCTTTTGGCTGCATTTGTTCTCCTGTGATACAAAAACTTGACAGCTGTTGGGGGCAACAACTACTTTAGGAGAATTTCTATAAAGTAAGAAATTGCTGGTTTTATTTTGTCATGGTGGGCACAAAATTAACTGATTCAAAATCACGTCCACTGCAGCTTATGCTTCCGTAACACACCACTCAACTGATTTCTATGCGTAAATGTCTTCGGAGAGGAATCACAGGTGCCTGCTGTGACTATAGGGACAAGCAGTATGGGCTCACAGGAACAGAACATGCTTTGCCTTCCCATCACCAGAAGAAAGAGAGAAAGAAAGAAAGAGGTGAAGAAGGGTGCTCAGGAGCAAGAGGTTGCAAGGAAGTTGCTGTACGTGATCCTTTTGCCTTGCTTTATCTGACAGAAAAGCTGCCTTCTGCTAGTTGGGTCTTGGCTTGAAAGACAAGGGGAGAGAGACTCCCGCCCCTCTCCCAGGGAGTGTGCTACTTTTGACTGGCTTGTTCTGACTATGTGATCTGCAATTACAATATTGAGATTGCATGGTGACAGTCTATACCACTGACTCCCTGAGTGGTTTTTCATTTCTGTCCCCGCTTCCTTCTCCAGCTTTTTTCAATATATCAATTTAAAAAAAAAAAAAAAAATTAATAAAAATTTAACCTTACATGAACATCATGCGTTGGCTTTGGCCCCAAACACTTTATTTCCTAGAAATAAGTTGAGTCTTTTCATCAGAATATGTAAAAGATTTCTGGCCACTGTAGTACTATTGTATTGTTTGTTTTTTTAAATAAGATTCTGTCCAGGTTCCAGCATGTGCACTAAATTTCTACTGCAGTAGAAGAGAGTCTTAAGCTGAAGAGAGATTTCATGCTTGGGAGAGAAAAAGGGCAGATCTTGACTCAAAAGTAACTTTTCCAAGGGAAAGGTAAACTCTTTTGTTTCTTTGGGGATTTTTATTCTGATAGCACAAGCATCTTGTTCTCTCAGGATTTTGTAATCTCTGGGAAAAAAACCCTTGGTGTTGTGTCACTTTCCTCCTTCCCTGGTTGTGTTTTTTTCACTCCTTTCAGAGGAAGTGCTAATACTGTTATAATTTAGGAAGACATTTTAACTTTTGACTCGGAGGTCTGCAGACTTCACTGTAAAGACAGTTTCTGTGCATCCAAGTGCTGTTAATCCCTTAAAATACGAAATGAAAGATGTGTAACTTGGAGCTGAGACTGAGTCAGAGTATTCCAGATGGGTCTGGTTTACTTTGCATTCAGTGTTCCTGTAGCCTGTTGCTTTGGAAAGTGCAGGTAATAAGCTTTTCAATTGAATAAATGAGCGGTAGTGGTTTTTTGTTTTCCTCCCCTAGAAATGTAGTGCTTGATCAGACTGCACTGACCTGTAGAAGTTGTGGGCACTGTGGTGTTCTCCAGAATGCTACTTGGGCTGCCACTACAAGTAGGCCATTTAAAATAATAACCTTAGACTTTAAAAATACATAAAAACTTCATGATGCTTAAAGTATAGAGCAGAGTAGTCACCAGGTTAAAATAACTTCATGCTTATGACATGCACAGTGATGGTTCCTTTCAGGTTTTTTGGTTGTTGGTGGTGGTGGTTGTTTTTTCTTCTTTAAGATGGCACTGGTTGCAGTGATCTTCAGTTTTACAGCACAGCTAACTGTCTTAGTATAGATATGGTTCCTTTCTGCCTACTATTTCCGTTT